>NW_028327177.1:28385660-28691956 GCF_987537825.1 Furipterus horrens
GCAGGTATTACTGGGCCAGATCACATTTGGCCATGATAAAGACTTTGGATTTTATTCTAAGTGTGATGGGAAGCCAAGTGCAGGGTTTTGAGCAGGAGAGTAACACGATGTGATTTGTCTTTTGAAAGGATCAATCTGCCTTTTGTGTGGGAGATTAAAGGGGGCAAGAGTTGGAAGCAGTGAAAGCTGTTTGGAGGTAGTTTTAATAAGCCAAGTGAGAGAAGATAGTGGCTTTGATTAGGATGAACCTAATAATTTGTATGTGACTCTGGGAATAGGAGCTGGTGACATAAGCTGTTAAAATTGTAAGCTTGAACCTCTAACTTAAGCCTTCAAGCAGATCAAAATTTAAATGTAAGTAAGTACATGTCTTTAGTGGAATAATGGCCTAAGAAATAAAGGAGCTAGTTTCTCAGTCCCAGTTGTACAGTCTTTGTTTTGTTTTTCCAGTTCTACTTTTAAGTAGGTGTGTGACCTTGAGAAAGTCTCTTACTTTCTGTGGGCCTCAGTTATTTTCAGAAAGATATGAGGGTTTGAATTATTAAAGGTCCCTGATTTTATAATTCTATAAAAAATAAATATATAACTAATGCTTACTGTGTAATGGGATACTGAATGAAATACTTTTGTAGATTCAGCAGTCCTGGGAAGGAATTCTTATCCATAAGGTAATTACATTTATAAAAGATTTTATAAAACAGTTATAATATGAGATCATAAATTTAAATGCAAAAGTGTGTAATGCAGATTATAAATTATCCAGAAGTTTGAAAAAGAGGACAATGAATAAGAACTGAATTAGCCATGAAGGTAATATAAGAAGTTTGTCCAGAAAATGTCCAACCATTGTTAATATAATGAGAATGGTTTGCATGACATTGATGTAACCTGGCAGCCAAGGAGAGTGGACTGCAATGTCCATCATGAACAATGATGACTTTACTGTACTACCAGTGGGGGTGGTAGACACCGTTTGAGTGAGCATGTGTACTGTGTTACATGCATTCAAAATGACTGAGCGAGTAGAGCAACGAATCTGCATACAATTTTGTGTTAAGTTTGAACATTCCTCTGGGGAAACTATTCGGATGATTCAGAAGGCCACAGCTATGGGCTACTGGTGACTGGCATCTTCATCACAACAGTGTGCCCTCTCATGCATCACTTCAGATAAAGTAACATAGGGGTCAATAAAATCTAGTCAGAAATGTTCAGCTTTTAATGTAGGCAAGAATTGGGAGTATTAAAGATTCTTCAGTAGAAGAATATATTATGATAGACATAGTTTTCAAGAAAGATTGGTATAGTATATGTATTTTGAAGTAGGTATGAAACTAACATGTTCCTAGTAGTATGTAGGCATACCTTTTCTCACTTAATCATGGTAACACCAATGAAAGAAACTAAAGTTCAGGGAATTTAAATAGATTGCCTAAAGGTATTATGCCTAGTAAGAGATTGGAGCCAGGATTTGAACTGACATCTATCTGATTCTGATTCTAGAAGGTCACGGTGGGAGAGACTCTTCAGTCAGAAAGCTTTACCAGCAGTAAGCCAGGCATGAGGTACTGAGGAATTTACTCAGTAGCAGTGGGAATGGAAAAGAAGTGATGGAACTGAGAAAGAATTTTTTAAAGATGAATTTGTTGACTACATATAGGAGATAAAAGAGAATAAACCTAAGAAGACATTGAACTTTTACTCTTAGATAGCTAATGGAGATTACTATCCTTTGTGGTGGTGGTGGTTGGGATGGAGACAAACAGGAGGGTTTAAAGGGATGGATGAAATATCTGATTTGGGAATTTGAGTTTTAAACACTATTAAGTATTTAAATAGTAAAGTCAGGAATATTTTAGGATTTGGGAGTCCTCAACGTATTAGTCAAAGGCATAAGAATGGAGACATCTTCTTTCTAAAAGAGAGAGCCTCATGAAAGAAGAGCAAAAGACTTTGAGATATAATGCTGAATTTATCATGTAGTATTAAAAAGAGGAGTGCTGTCAAACAGCTGAGAGCTACATGGACGTTCCTATTCTCCATACTTGCATTTTGACCTCTATCAGACTAGCTTGTGCTTATCTGACTTAAAGGAGAATACATATAAATGACAGTTCCCAATCAAACTTTTCAAAAGAGTGGATTGTTTAGACTCTCAAACAGAATTTGTTAGTTTATTTTTATGCCCCTGTTTTAGTTTATCTTTTGGTGAACATTCTAAAGAGCATCTTTTGTTCATATTTATATTACTGACTTGATTCTTCTGTGAATTTACATTTAAAAGCTAATGGTTAGGATATGACAAGAAAAGTGTAGGCAGAAAAAGAAAAACAGATTAATTGGATTTCATCAAAATTGAAAACTTTTGTGTATCAAAGGAACTACCAAGAAAGTGGAAAGAAACCCATTAAAGTGGGGAGAAATGCTGCAAGATTAATATCCAAACTATATAATGAACTTCTTCAGCTCAACAATGACAAAAAACCTGTATCAAAAATGGGCAAAGGACTTCAATAGGTACTTCTCTAGACAAGAAGGTGCTCAATATCACTTGTCGTTAGGGAACTGCAAATAACCCACATATCCATTAGGATGGCTATTATTTAAGAAACCTAATATAATAAGTGTTGACAAGGATGTGCACTGGTGATAGAAGTGTAGCTACTGTGGAAAACAATTTGGCAATTCCTCAAAAAATTAAAAATAGAATAACCATGTGGTACAGAATTATAATTCTAGGTATATACCCAAAAGAATTGAAAGCAAGGACTCAGATACTTATACAGCAGTGTTCATAAAAGCATTATTTATAATAATTTATAATAACAGATTGTTTATAGTAACTAAAAGATGTAAACAACCTAATATTCATAAAAATGAGTGGGTTAACAAAATGTGGTATAAATATATATAATTACTCAATCTTAAAAGGAAAATAAATGCTGATACCTGCTACAACATGGATGAGCCTTGAAAACATTATGCTAAGTGAAATAAACCAGACACAAAAGGCCACATGTTGCATGATTCTACTTATATGAGGTACCTAGAATAGACAAGTTAATAGTAAAAGAAAGTAGAATAGAAGTTACCAGGTATTGGGAGAAGGGAGAACTGAGGAGTTATTTTTTAAAGGGTACAGAGTTTCTGTTTGGGATGATGAAATAGTTCTGGGTGTGGTGAAATGGTTGTAGGTGATGATTGCACAATATGATGAAGGTGCTCAATGCCACAGAACTATATACTGAAAAATTATTAAAATATTAAATTTTATCTATTTATCACATTATTAATAAAAGCTAATGGCCTTTGTATCAGGTTACATACTTTATTATGGCTGTCATAATAGTGTCAACATATTCTATTTTTAATGTGCTTTTTTATTTGTTTATTTTGACACTGTATTCTTTGTTTTGCATTTGTTGATAATTTATCTTAATCCTTATTTTAAAAATAGCAGCCATCTGTTTCATCAGTTTATGTTGCTTTATCTTCAGTTACCTAAAGCTTTAGGCTATTTTAGATAACTTTGACTCTTATGATAACATTTGTATGTGTATCCTTATATTAAAGCTAGTGGTAATAGTAGTATTTTTCATAATTAAATATATAATAAAAATTATACAAGAGGGGATCCAAAAAGTAGAATTACCTTCTAGAGGGCAGGCTCCTTGTAGTACAGCTTCCCCCGCTAGATGAGTGTTCTAGAAACCCATCTGTATCAGTGTACCAGCTGGAGTTGTTGTGAGAGTCTACGTTTGACTTCCGTGAATTTTTTTTTGAAGACCTTTTTAACGCATTTGCCCATTTCATGATGGGTAATTTACCAGTGCACTTGGCCACACCATGCTGAGTGTTCAGCCATTTTTTACCAAAATCGGCATGACCCCCGTACCCCATCCTATTCACCTGATCTCACCCCGAGTGACTTTTTTGTTTGTTTGTTTCCTCGATGAAAAAGAGTCCTCAAAGGGAAACGTTTTGCCAGTGTGGAAGAGGTGAAACAAAATATGGCAAAAGTACTAAACAGCATTAAAATCAAGTTCAAAAACTGTTTTGAGCAGTGGAAAAACTGTCTTGATAGGTGTATTCCATCAAATGGAGAATACTTGGAAAGTGACTGAAGTTTAAAGATGTAAGAATAAATACACAATTTTTTATAGAATAAGTTCCAGGGTCTTTTGGGGGTCCCCCCTCATATGCTAGCACTATGGTTAAGAATTAAGAAATCCAGCTGTCTTAGAAAAGTCTTCCTTCATTGTAGTGTTTTGCTTGCAGGAAGAAGACGAACTGGATTCCCACACCATGGTGAAGACTAGTTCGGAAAATGTGGGCACGATGCGGGCCACAAGCACAATGAGTGAAGGAGCCCAGACCATGATTGAACATAACAGCACGATGCTAGAGTCTGACTTGGGGACCATGGTTATAAACAGTGAGGATGAAGAAGAAGAAGATGGAACTATGAAAAGTATGTGGCTTTTTCTCACTGACAATTTAATTTTCTGTTTTGAGAGTATACTTCCATAGAAATAATGATAGTTCTATATTACTTTTAATAGCCAGCTGTAGGAATTTTTCTTTCTTTGTTTTCTTTAACCATAAAAAGAATATGGCACAAATAAATTTAAAAACCATTTTTTCTAATATAGCAGAAAGTAGCACATCTCTAACTTAGGGTTATGGAACTTTTTTTTTGATGAAGGATACAAACCCATAATTTAATTTCTAAACTGTTTACAGATAAAAAGATAGTGTTTCTCAAGTTTACTTTTCCAGTAAAAAAAGGTGAACCTAAAATTCTGTTCCAGTCAATACAACATAATATTATTTCCTATTGTCTAAATTATCAGGTATACCACAGAGACACAGGGGTGCAAATTAGAGAAAAGGAGGCTGAGGTGGAACAAAAAGAAACATCAGAAATAAGGATCAAGAGACAGGGATACTCATGCATTAAATCTGCTTTAGTGCATATTTACTACTGCTTGTCAGTGTGAGGCACAGTGCCAGGGCTGCTGCAGGGGCTAAAATGACAATTATGACATCCTCTCTGATGTCCACTGCTTACAGAGTGATGGAGATAGAGATAGCCCCGCAGACTAGCATACACAGACAGACAGACAGACACACACACACACAGCTTTCTGAAATTGCAGTTAAAAATGCAGGACATTATGATTTCAGTTATAAGCAAAAACACATTAATTATCTCTTCATGCCTACTGATCTTTCTCTCCCCCCACCATTCTAGTCATGTGTGGTTAATGTCAAAGTCTAAGCACTAGGCAGTGTTCCACCACATAGGACTGCTTCTAAATGGTGCAGAAGCAGTAATGCATGACTTTTTGCATTGTAGAGCCTAGAAAGTTATAAATATTTCAAGCGATTTGCTGGTGTTATAAACTGGATATAGGAGGACTTCCTTCTCTGACATTTCTGGGGTTTTTGTTTTTCTTTTTTTCTTTCCTTTTCCTTTGTGGTGATTTTTTTTTTTTTTTTTTTTTTTTTTTTTGCTACCTTTTTTTCCTACTCTTCCTGTTAGGCTGCTTGATACATCTTACCTCTGTAGCATTAAGTCATTTGGTTCACTGCTGTTGCATTCTTCACATATCCTAGCATATATCCCATTGTGGGTATATATTTTTGAAATATATCAAAAATGCAGACAATTTTCATATAGTTAACCCTGGGAAAGTTTGAAATAATGGATTTTTCTATACCCCACAACTGGTCGGTCTGCTGCAATTTTGCTCTGAAAAGCAGCCCAAGACTTGGATTTCTTGATTTCCAGCCAAGCTCCTGACTAGGATAAGCTTTCTGCATCCCTAGCCTGCATACACACTTGCATTGGATGGTCTTGGGGCCTCCAAAGCTAGCTAGTGTTGTGGTGCAAGTCCTGTGCCCTGTACGTAAGAAGACCCTGTGATAAGACAGTTACATCATTTTTCCATAAGCTGATAAAATTCTTTTAGTCAAACTTTATGACTTTTAGCATACCATTTAGAAGGTCATTGAGTGCTTTCTTGTATCTCTAGTGAGCTTCTGAGCTCCCTACAAAACTACATAAACAACTTTTCTTCGTAATCGTATAGTTGAGCATTGGCATATAAACAGTGGTTTAAAAAATGAGTCTTTGTGGAATCTTAATTCATGTTAGATTGTTATATTCCAAGGAAGAGATAGATGATGACAATTTATCAGACATTAAAATTACATCACGGATTTCCACATACTTCGTGTACTTTTAGCTTTGACAGCCATAGAAATCATTCACTATATGTTATAATTTTATATCCTAAGTATGAATTTTTTGAAAATCATACTGTTGAAATTTTATTTCAATATCTTCATATGCTTATATGATATTATTGAGATTTTATTAAAAGTCCATATTTAAGTTGAACAAATAAGTGGTTTGTGTAGTCGCAATTGTTTTATGTGCTTCTGCAAGTTTTAAATCCCATAAGCCAACGTTGCATGTACTTTAAGTTTCTGCAATTTAGACATCATTCTGTTATGTTCCCAAAAAATCCAGTCAAATGGTGATAATGTAATCCTCAACGATTATTATTCTGTAGTATAGCAATAGTAGAAAATGTGAAGAAGTTATTGCGGCTGAACTTACTTTCCCTGAAACCACATAATTACTTTTTGTTTTTCCTTGTGATCTAAACCTTCTTTAAAACTTCTTAGATTAATTGGTATGAGCTCTCAGGTTATGTCACATCAGCCAAAGCCTCATTTGCTAATGTGTCTTTGGTGTTTTTGTTCCCTAGAAAGATTATAGCAATATATTATTTTTAATTTTTATAAGTATCTAGAATGTTATATTGTGTGCTGAGGATTCTAATTTCCAACACCTTTTCCATCAGAGTTCCAACTGCATTGCCTGATTTAATATTCTCGTCAATATAAATTGTTTGCGTATTCTTTTATATTGTTATCCATGAAGGTAGAAATGACAAACTTGTTTTCCTCACTTCTGTAAGTGTGTTAATTTGGCTCTTAGGAAGCAAAATTATTTTAAAATCTTTTGAAGGAAAGTGAAAAACATGTTTTTAAAAATTTGATCTGTTTAGAAAAAAAAAACTGGCACGGGCCTTGAGAAAATGTCCCAAGAAGAACTCTCCAATCTGTTTTCAGCAATGGTAGCATTACTTTTTCCCTTCCCCCTTCCATTCTTCCCATTCACATCTCTCTCAGGCTTTTCTCTATCCATATGTGGCCAGAATTCAGCTGGCTAGCCAAGATCTTTCAGTCTGGCAACAGCAAATATTTACACATGGATCTCTACTTTATCCAGATTAGTGTATGTCAGTTGGAATTACAAATGGTTGACAGTGGGTATAAGTAAGTTGATTGTCATTAAGTAAATCAACATTTAAAGAGTTTTTCTCCTGAAAGGAAGTAGATTAGGACCTGGTCAAGGGATCCATTGTCATCAGATTGATGAGGTAGTAGAGATTATTTCTTTGTGGGTGACTCTGGGAGAGCAGTTGTTTCCGCTGAGAGAAGACTGGGGCCTTTTATCTTGTTCAGCTCAGATCTGCTCAGTTCTGTCTCTGTGGTATAGTCTTATTGTCTTACAGAGCTGCGGCTGGTTTGGTAGCTCTAATTGTTGGTTTCAGATGAGCCACGCTCTCTGGTCAGGATAGAAGCTATGTTTCTTGGCTTTAGCCTACATTCTTACCTCCTCGACCCTGTTGGTCTTCTTTTCTCCCTTTTCCGGTACAATATGACCGTGGATCAATCTGTTTGTCCATCTTCTCTGCGTCTTCACTGTGACTGCTGAGTGCTGATGGAGACAGTCTCACAGAAGTGCCAATGGGGACCACCAGTTCATGTCCATCAGCCCCACTTGAGCACTCAGAACTTCCCTGTAGGCTTGTGTTCCCCTGCTTAGCAACTTCTCTTTCTACAAAGTGGCCACTTTAGACCTCCACTAAATCTCTTCCTGCCACCTCTCTCAGTTTTAGTAGATGACCTTGCTTCCTACTTCCAGAAAAAAAATTAAATTTTATGTGAGAATTAGAGAAGCTGTGTGGGTGTTTTAAACATGGAATTTGGAGTAAAATAGGGAAATTAGAGTCCTTCTTCCCCCTCTTCCCTCACCTCCTCATTGAATTAACATCAAGTCTCCTACTTCCAGAGTCCTGGCTGCTATGGCTCAGTGGATTGAGCGTTGGCCTGCAAACCAAGTGTCGCTGGTTCAGTTCCCAGTCAGGGCACATGACTAGGTTGCATGCCAGGTCCCCAGCTGGAGGCATGTGAGAGGCAACCGCACATTGATGTTTCTCTCCCTCTCTTTCTCCTTTCCCCTCTCTCTAAAAACAGATAAATAAAATTAAAATTAAATAAAGTAACCTTGTTAAAAAATTAATAATAAAAAAAAAAAAGTCTCCTGCTTCCTAATTGATGGCCTGTCTCTAGTCTCGGAGTCCCCTACCCTCCACACAGATCTTATCATCTCTCTCAGCTTTCAGCCCTCCAGTGACTCCCCACCACTCTTAGTGGAATAAAAGGCAGTATGTTCTCTGGTCTCACTATTCTTTCTCCTAGCTCCTCAGCCCTTAAAATACTCATCCTTACCTTTTATACTGCCTAAATCCCTGTGTTTTGCACTGCCCAGTGCCTCCCTCTGTTTAGATTCCTGCTTCCTTAGCTAATCTATATTTATCTTCTCAGATTCAGTTAAGAGGTTTGTTTCCTCTACTGACCCAGGTTAGGAATGGGTGCCAATCCAGTAGGCAACCATCTCGCTTCAGGCTTTTATTCTGAATAGCAATTGTCACACTATATTATAATTGCCTATTCCTATGCAATTATGCATTTGTCATTTGGCCTTATATCCAGTGAAGAAAATCCACCATGTCGCATATGCGTAGTTTGCAGTGAAAAATTAGCAAACCAAGCTTTGGCACCAAGTAAGTTAAAAAGACATTTGCAATCTAAACATTCTCACTGTGAAAAGCTGTTGAATATTTTAAAAGACTTACACTGCATAAGACTAATTGAGCAAAAAGATGAACTAAATTTTTAATGGTATCAGAAAAAGCACAAAAAGCAAGTCATACAATCACAGAAATTGTTGCTAAAAAAATGAACTCTCACGTAATTGCAGAATCTGTAATTTTACTCACATGCTGTAAATTTTTAAAAGTCATGTTTGGTGAAGAATATGAAAAGGAGGTTTTAAAAATTCCAATGTCAGATAATACCGTTTATCTACATATTCAGGATTTGTCCCAAGATGTTGAGTTGCAAGTGATAGCTCACATTAAAGAAGTAGATATGTTTGCTATTCAGCTGAATGAATCAACTGATGTCACCGGCAAAGCTCAGCCTCTAACATTCAGTAGATTTACTTATAAAGAAGAGATTAGAGAACAGTTTTTATTTTGTTGACCACTCCGAGAAATGACGAAAGACCAAGGTTTGGGGTGTTGTTGGTAATTACTTTAATTGTCAAAACTTGTCTTGGTAGTCCTGCATCAGCAATATTTGTACAGACAGTGCCTGCTTTGTGTCAGGAAGGCAAAATGATTTGTTACACTGGCTCATAAAAAGAATCCTAGAATTATTTTTACTCATTGTTTTCTCTACAGAGAACCACTAATGTCAAAATCATTGGTACATAAGCTAAAAAAGTGCTAGGACAAGACTGTCAAAATTGTCAATTATATAAAAATCAGGCCTTTACAGTCAGGATTGCAGTACTATGTTCCTCAATAGAAACTTCTCACATGCAGTTTTTAATACATACAGAAGTTAGGTGGTTATTTAATGGTTGGGTTCTATCAAAATTTTATGACCTAAAAGAAGAAGTTCTAACTTTTTTTGACAACTCAACAATCTGAGTTAGCAGATTTTCTCAGTGATGAGCCTTGGTTCAATAAGGTTACATTTCTTGCTGATTTGTTTCAATCTTCAAACACACTTAAAAGTATGCAAGGAAGCCCTGGCTGCTGTGGCTCAGTGGATAGAGCATCGGCCTGCGAGCGAAGTGTCACTGGTTTGATTCTCAGTCAGGACACATAACTAACTGGGTTGCATGTCAGGTCCCCAGTTGGGGGTGCGAGTGAGAGGCAACCACACAGTGATGTTTCTCTCCCTCTCTTTCTCCTTTGCCCTCTCTCTAAAAATAAAACAAACAAATAAATAAAATTATTAAAAATAAATAAGTAAATAAAAAGCATTCATTTAAAAAAAAGGTATGCAAGGAGATCATGAGAATATTCTTTCTTGCAATGACAAAATTAACACTTTCAAAGAAAAACTAATGCTTTAGGAAGAAATAATCAGAAGAGAAAATGCAATAAAAATGTTGGAGCTAACGAAAAAGTGCAAACTGGATGGAAATCTAATTTTACAAACTTTAAGATTACTTGGTAGAACTATTGAAAAATATTTTCCCTCGCCTGATATGTCATCCTTGGATTGTATAAGAGATCTATTTGTCTTAAATGCATGCAAATTGGCAAATTTAAAGATTACAGAAGAGAGCAAGTTAACAGAGATAAAAAATGACAGGGGATTAAAACTTACACATTCAGCAATAGATACTACCTCACTTTGGTTATCTCTTAATAAATGAATTTCCCAGTATCGCAAAAAAGAGCAATAGAAGCACTGCTTCCTTTCTCCACGTCATGTCTGTGTGAATCAAGCGTTTCCACAATGAATGATACTAAGAATAAAAATAGATCGTGGCTGGAAACCCTGGAAGAAGATGAAAGAATATGCTTGTCCAAAATTTGACCTCACACAAAAGACGTCCTAAAACAGTGTTAAGCTCAGCTATCTCATTAAATATTAAATGCAAGTAAATTAGAGGAAATTAATAAATAAAAATTGTTTTAAATAATTTTGAGTATTTTTATTACAAAGTGTCAAATAGTTTCAAAAAGATTTTTTGAAAAGTCACTTTGATTTAATTTCTAAGTCAATTAAAATTATACCTACTTTTTTTATCACATTGGCAAAAAATACATTTTTGTGTGCCGCAGATTTTTAGTAATTAGTTTGTGTTTGCCATGAGATGAAAAAGGTTGAAAATCACTGGCTTAACACAATACCTAGCACAGTAGTAAGAGTTCATTAAATATTTTCTGAACAAATGATGTGGTGTAGTGTAAAGGGCCTGGGACTTAAAGGCAGACCACTTTTAATTGTGTTACTTAATCTTTTCTGAGCTGTTGTGATGTATATTTGTCTGCACGTTAAGTGTGGATTAATTTAGGTAAAAACATAGAGCACCTAGCAGAGTGCTTTAAATACAGTAGGTAATCAATAAAGATTGATTTTTACCTGCATACTCACTCAGTTTGTTCTTCCAACAACTTGGAAAGCTGGAGCATCTGGAGAGCCCAGACCTGCTCCGCACGCAGCAAGGGAGGCCTGATCTTCCTGGGACTGGAGATGCTGAGCCAGTGAACAGCTCTGTTCTTTTCCTTCTCAAGGCAAACTCTTGCTCTAGCCTTTCCCTGCCTCCTCCCAGACCTTGCTTCATCTCTCTTTATTCAGTTAGATAGCCAGAGGGTTTCTGTAGAGAATAACCATCTCCAAAATGAACAGTAGCACAAGCATAAATGTGACTAATTTGAATGGCAAGATGAAGAAACAGCTGAGTGCTCCCTTATTCAGACACTGTGATAAGTTGCAGGTGAGAGAACTATTATATTTCACTGTGAAATTTGATATCTCTTTGAGAAAATGGGGGAAGTGTCATGGAAGCATGAAAGAATAACTTTAAATTTTATTTTATTTTTTGTTAGAAAAGGGAAAAAAGGTGAATTTTTTAGGTTATAATTATCAGTAATTGAGGCTCTAGTATGGGCCAAGCATTGTGCTCGGGACTTCCCATACATTATTTTATTGACTCCTCAGAAGGCCCCTGTAAAGTAAGATTGTCACTACCGTTTACCGCTAAGGAAACTGAGACTGGGGAATGATAAATGACGTGTTGAAGATTTCATAGCAAGTGGTGGAACCAGAACATATGTGAGTTCTTTAGGAAAGGAGACCTGGATCATTATAAGTCAGCTTAGGTTAGTGGGAACAAATCATGTCAGAATATAATTTCCTTTTCTTGACAGCATTGCTAGGTGTCTAGATTAGAGAAAACACAGGGTTTGACTTTTGTGTCTTAGGATTTTGGAAAGATATTTGACAAGGTCTTTGATGATATCCCTTGTGGACACTGTGTAGAATGACTGAGTTGATAGTTCTGAGGGTTGTGCCCAAATGGGCTTGTGTCAGTCAGGGGTTATTGGAGGAAACAGAAACTACTCTAGGTATTTGAAACATACCAAGATTTAAGTCAGAAGTGTGGATATTAGTAAAATCAATGGAAAGGATGGAGAAGCGGGCTGTGTAAGCTAGGCCTCCAGGAATGACTCCCCCAAAACTCCCACAGTGACCCGAAGTCTAACTACTTCCTGCTACAATCAGGACAGTGACTCCAGAGGCTACTGTTGGCACTGTTGAGTTCAGTAATCCAGAGTGATCTCAATCCCTGTTGCTGTGCAGGGATTAGAAGGCAACCACCCCTCAGCACCTGTGAGACTGGTGACTGGATGCTGAAATGCTACTGTTAAAAAACAAACAAGCAAACAACTCCATGTCTCCATAACTGTGCCTGGCAGAAAGAAATAACTGAGGAAGCAACCTCGTGTGTGGTCTCTGCCTCCTTTCTTGCCTTCCTGGGTGTGGAAAAGTGCAATTATCCAGGATGAGGTGCAAAGCGTTCTGGGAAATGCAGGGTTTAGCTTCCCAGCCTCAACAAAAAGAGGGCTCACCAGAGGCAATGGCACAGTGTTAAGAAGTAATAAATCATTTTCAACAGCAAAGTTCTCATTGTGTGCTATAGGGCTTGGGCCTCAGCCCTGGCTAGTTCAACATTTTTAATAGAAACCCGTTGAAGCTATAGAATGAAAGTCCATTACAATTGCAAATAACATGAGGTAGAACAAAGTAAAAATACCTGCTGGGATAGAATCAGGATCTTAAGAGATCTCCACAGGCTGGAGCAGTAGACTTGATTTTTAAGGAAAACCCCAGTTTTGGGTTCACCTCAAAAATGTACATCACAGCAGTAGCCCCTCGGAGATGATGGTTCTGTAGATCAGAGAAGGGCTTTGGCATCTCTATTAAAAAAAAAAAAATCAAAAATCAGAACAAAAAACTCTACAAGTACTTCCGAGGTGGAGCTAGGGCTGATAACCACTTTTAAGAACAGGGAAATAAGCAACTTTCCTCAGTGCTTAGAATGCACCTGGAGTATTGAGAAAGGATGGAGAGAGAGTGGAGCACATTGAGCAGAGAGTGAGCTGGCTGATGACATGGGTGGAGACTATGTTGTATTAAGAACGGGTGTAGGAATAACTGGTAATATTTAGGTTTTATATTGTTTACTTAAATTGACCTTTCATAACTGTTTAGCAATGATTTGATATTGGGTTAAATAAGATAAATTGAATACATATTTCTAAAGTTTCTTCTTTGCATATGTCTGTAACATATAGTGATTTTTAATTAGTAGGAGAAGGCAAATTAAGATCTGCTTTAGATTTTTAGGAGTTTATCCTGGAAATAGATTCTAGATTGACTTAAAAAGGTTTTAGGAGAGAGAAGCAAGAAGGGAAGACTAACCATTAGATATCCCTGCTCCCTAGTTCATCTAATGTCCCCGGACAGAATTAAGTATGAGACCGTTTGCTCTGAGCAACAACTTTCATATTCTATTCTGTGCTTAGTAACATCTCTCCCAGCCCTGGTCAGATCCTTTTCCTTCTTCTTTCTCTCAAAATCTATTTCAGAAAAGGATCGATATGCAGATGTAAAATGCTTAGTAATGTTTAATGTTCATGAAATATTTACATTTTTTTCAAAAATTATAAAACTTAGAGCCAGAGGAATAAATCAATGAGGGTAGAATTTGCAATGCCAAGAACAACCAGGTTAGCAGAGTGTGTAGGAAGAATCATTTCCCTGTTTCTCCAGAGATCTTACCGTTGTTTCACAAAACACTGTTGTATGTGTCTTTAATTGGTAGTGTTAATCTTGTCCACGGCATAACAAAAAAGTGGAAACAGTAAACTACAGGTCCCACCTGCATCTGGGTGCAAATACCCACGGTATTACTGCATAATTAGAAACCCTTCCTTTTGTCTGCAGAGGTGCTAATGGGTGGCTCTAGTGGCTTGGAGTCACTTGTCGGTACTGAATATGGTCTGCTCTTCCGTGTTCTCGTGGTCTGTGGAGTGTTTTATGATGTTGTGACCCAGCTTGGGCCTGTTAGTGTAAGTTATTTTGGTTTTAGGATACCTGTTTTACTAGCACAGAGCAAACACAAGTGTGTAAATATTAGTCTGCCTTGTACGAGTGAAAATTTGTCTTCCTGAAAGTAAAGGCCTCTGAAGAAAGGGTTACCACAGACACACAGTGGCTGTTACAGTGCTCATTACTCGCACAGGAAATCATTCCTTTTATTTAACTAAAGTCCCTGAGCTTCAATTTGTGTGTTTCCTTTTATTCGGCCCTCATTGGAGATGGAAAACAGCTGGTCACTATTTTCTGTGTGAGAACCCTTCAGATATACTTGGATACTTACTAAATTATATCCTTAGACTTTTCTTTTCCTGGCTGCACAATTTCAGTCCCATTAACCTTTGTACAGGTATTATTTTCTAAGCTTTTAATCTTTTTTATGAGTAGCCTCTGGATCTTCTCCATGTTGTTTGTATCCTCCTTTGTTTTAAAATCCAGTCTGATGAAGTTAAGAAAAAGCTGATGTCAGTAGCTTCTGTATTAACATTCTGTTTTTTTTATATATATTCATTACCCTCTTGGCAACAAATTAAAGGACAAATTTCTAAGATCATTAATTAGGTGGATCACCCACATCTTAAAATATTTTTAGAAGAACAAATTAGGTAATATTCATAAATCCTTTTGATGTCTAAATATATTATGCTCGAATTATAATTAATTACTATTTCCTACCTTTGACTATTTTTTCTCATAATCATGCTAAGAATTTAAAAACTAAACAAATTATATTTAGGTAAAGTATTTTTAAAATTCCTTTATTAATTGAATTTCCATGAAGCCTTTTCACCTGTATAGAGGCATGCAAATTAGCAAAGTTTATAATTGTGGGTGGACTGGCATATTTTCTAAAGGAAAATTTAGTCTTCCTTGTATATGTTTTGGGGAATGTGTGAAGGAAGGGGAAAACAATTATTTTTTCTTTAAAATTTTACACGCACAAAGGATTGCATGGTGATTTAATTTATTCTTTATTGCTAATGGGTTTTTAGTTCCACAGCAACTGGTTGAAAGAATTGGGGATAAAATTGACAAATGATGCAACCTTGAACGTTAAATTTATTATTTAAATAAAAATATATTTTGTAAACTGGAGTCAGAATTTAACTGCAGCTAAAGAAATTGATGTCAATTTTTTTGTGATTATTCTTTCTCTGTTTTTAAAAAATGTATTTACCATAGCAACCACAATCGCATGTGACAGTGGTTACTATCTTGAGATTTCTTGCTTCACTCTCCTGTTGAAGGGCCTACTATGTCTTTAAAAAAAAAAAATTGTAAATCAGAAACATCCTCTCCATTCTACTCCTGTGAACATGCATCTGTCTCCCTGGAGACTTGACAGCACTCTGTGGGCACGCATTTAATATTGTGTAGTTAAATATTGACTTTTAAAACAAATGTAACCTATATTCCTCCTTGGAGATTTTTTTTAAGGTGGTTTTTAAATTCTTTTTAAATAACAAAGATATGCTTTAAATTTTAATGCTAAGTTTTAAATTAAACATTGGAAAATATTTGGAGTTACAAGCACATACATTTGAATAAAAAATTATGTGTCAGCATGTCTTGCTCTGAAGTCATCTGAAAGGAAAAATCTAATGGAATATACTGTCTTTTTTAATTTAAGTTGATTTTATATTTTATTTTAAATAACAAAATGTTTATTTCTAATCTAGAAATGGGTCATTTTTCAAGTTTTTAAGTGTAGAGCCCAACAGGCATTCACCATAGCTTTTTAGGTCAGCCTATGAAAGACCCTTAAAACTGTAATACATCTGAAATGTAGTGATAATTAAACCACTATATAATAGTGGAGTTCAGATTTCAGATTGAGGTGTTTCTGTAGTGAAATTGAAGGTTGTTGTTCCTACCTATTCCTACATCCTCCACCTGGGAGTAAAAATGTATCAGTTAGTGGACTGAATTTAGGTATATATAGTAGAAAATCCAAATTATAGTGATTAAATAAAATAAGATTAATTTCATTTCTCATTTAATAAGAAATCCAGCAGCAGAGTGTCCTGCATTGGTAGAGTGATTTTGTAATATCATTAGAGATCTTTTTTTTGACATCATCTTTAGGATATTATTCTTTTTGTCATCCTGCTTACAGAATAAGTGCTAGATATTCAGCCATTAAATCTGCATTCCAGGCAAGAGGGAAGAGCGAGAAGTGAATGGCACCTATCTCAAGAAAATAGAGCTTTCCCAGAAACCCTCATTTTATGTGTCATTGGGCAGAAATGTGTTACTCCCTATAATAGAAACACCTTGTCACCTCAAGGGAGGGAGGGCAACTTTGCACTGTGAGGCACTAGGACACTAATGGTGGCTCACATGCCCTGAGTGGCTTCTGAGATGGGATAGTGTTGGGAACAACACAGGACTATTGCGGATACATGAGTAGATTCCTGGAATGAAAGTCCTTAGTAATTTTTACCCTTTTTTCAGTCAGTCCAGGGATTGGTTTGCCTCTTCCCTTTCTATTGCCACTACTTATTTCCGATTGGACTTCTATATCTCTCACTCATTTAAGAAAAGAATACTATCTGCTTTTCATTTCAGCCTTTCCGTACTCTCCCTATCACTAAAGGAAGTGCCTACTCAAACCATGTTACTTTTTGTTGTGAGGATTTTTATAAAAGATTAAAGTTTTCCCCATTTTATTTTCTGTAGTTATAAATGAAGCAACTTTTGAGATTTTATTTCTCTTCTCCTTTTTCTGTGCATGTTGCTGCTCTTGAAATGTAGTCCATGTTAGAGTTGCTGCTTTATAAATGTTAGTTTCCATTACTCGAATACAGAGGTCTGAATTAAGAGTCTTTGGTAAATCAAAATACCACTGTCTATTTTGTTATAGCACCCAGGTATTTGTAAAGATTCAGGGTGAAGAGTTCCACTCTGTAACTAGAGTCTGCAGTGAAGCCAGTGCTGACTGAAGGGAAGAGCAATAAGAGCAGTTCAGGCCTGGCCTGGGGAGGAGCAGTGGTCAGGGAGTGCTGTTTTCTTCAGTGGATTAGTAGTGCTGTGATATGTTTTTGGTTTTTTTGTTTTGTTTTTACCAAAGCACATACGTAAGCTAAATTTATTTTTAAGAGAATGCTATATAGAAACTTTCTTCAGTGAAACCTTTTCTATATGTTTGTCAGATGCAGTTGATAATGGTGAAGTTCATGGTTTGGTTTTGTTTGTTTTTTTCGCAGTAGTTATTTCCCAAAGAAACTCTCCTCTCTGATTCTGATTTTACTGCGTAAGTATTGATAACCCTTGTTGTACTGAATGTTAAGGTTTTTAGATATCTTTTTGAAGGTGACCCATCTTAAGACCAGCTAATTAAAATGAGAACTCACAACACAAATAAATATGCAATTCTATTACAAAATTATTCATCTCTTAAAAAAATGAATATTGAGCAGAGGCTTCCATTAAGGGATTATTTCACCATCACCACACCCCTATTATTTGATTTGCTCAATTTAAAATTTTTCGAATGAGCCACACTTGTAACATTCTATTATTTATTCTCATAAAAAGGTCAGAGGTGAAGAATAATTGAAGTTAAATTCCTGAACTCTGTTATGGAATAAAGGGTTGCCATAGGAACCAAATTTCAATTCTGATGATAAAATCTCTTGTAATGATGAAGCCCAGAGACATACCAAGGGTTCTTAAAATCTATTGAAAATGTTAATGGACTGTATGTGTCCAGTCCAAAATTCAGGAATGTAACCTTGTCAAATTAACCAATTCATTTTTTTTTTTAACAATAGGAAATTTTAGGGAAGAAAATCAAAGATAAAAGACCAGAAACACAGAATCTTTATATAACATTTATTGATCTTTAAAACATTATACTTTTCTCCTATGTATTTTGTTCATTTGTAACATTACTAGCAAAGTCTGGTTTGACAGGGACTCTAAAGGCAGCTTTGACTAATATTTTTTTAAACTCCCTAAAGAGTTCCTTTTTCATCAGTTTTATATGTGGGATATGAGAGTATTCTAAGTTCTGAAGGTTTACTATGAATACTGGTGTTTTATTCTATCCTAATTTAGATGGAATGTCTAGTATCTTTTCTGTGGGTATCATTTGGGTCCCAGATGTTTTGTCATACTTATTTTTAAATCTTCTAAAGCCTGAGAAGCTCTAATTGAAGAACAAGTCTTCAGATAAACAGTACTTTTTTTTCTTTTTTGCTGTTTTTTCACTAATACATGCATATTCTGAATAAAGATTCCTTCTGACTCTCCTGAGACAGCTCTTTCTAAAATTGTAGTAGTCATATGATTTTTTAAATTTATGATGCCAATACACAGTTGCTAGTAATGAAGTACTAGTAGCCTCTACTAATTCAAAAGTAATGATGTTGAAAAATCACATACCATCTTATGAGCTCCTCACGGCCATTGATGTTAAACATCTGGGTATAGTCAGAACCACTTATTGATGGTCACAGTTATTTATGAAATTATTTGAGTAAAGGATTTGGGTTCCTGTATTAGAGAACTTATAGTTTAACAAAAAGTAAAGATAAATGCATTTAAAAGACATAATTCCTGGGTTGAAAATAGAAATAAATATGTTACTTTTACTAATACTCATGTTTACTTACAATGTATCATAATGATTTACTTTATTAGAAATTAGGCTCAACCATTAAAACACCCATTAGAAAATGAAAAAGGCCTCTGTGTAGGTATTAAAAAATAAGATCACTTGCACGCTAGGATTTGCATGTGTATAGAGGAAAACTAAGAATAGTTTACTTAAAAACAATCAGCAGGGTTTTAGAGATATTTGTACACCCATGTTCATAGCAGCATCATTCACCATAGCCAAGAGAGGAAAGTAATCCTAATGTCCATTGACAAATGGATGGATAAACAAAATATGATACTGCATACAATGGAATATTATTTAGCTTAAAAAGAAAGGGAATTCTAACACATGATAAAACATCCTTGGGGATATTAAGCTAAGTGAAATGAACTGGTCATAAAAAAGAGAAGTACTGTATGATTCTACTTATATAAGTTATCTAGAGTAGTCAAATTCATAGATAATGAAAACAGAATGGTAGTTTCTGGGGCTGGCAGGGAGGGGAGGATGGGGTGTTGTTGTTTAATGGGTATAGAGTTGCAGTTTTGCAAGATGGAGATTGGTTGCCCAACAGTGTGAAAATTCTTAACACTACTGAACTGTACCTTTAAAAATGGTTAAGATGATCAGCTTTATGTTATGTGTATTTTACCATAATTTATTAAAAAAACAACAACACATAATGAGAAGTCAATAAAAACTTGTTTTGATGAGGAAAATGATGTCATTTTAAAGCAATGTAGTGAAAAATTTTAAATGAATAAATACTGTCATTGCCAACCTCTCATATCTTTACCTGAGCAAACTCCTCTAAATTCTCAAACCATCAAATAATGCACACCAAGATCTAGGAGCTGGGGAAAGGAAAGGGGAGTAGAGTTCTTACTAACAACTTCTGCACCCCTCCCTTTTAATCTGAAGAATTCCAGACTTGCTGAATCACCATTTGAAGCAGGCATCAATTCATTTTCATACCATATTCCTAGAGTAGAAATGAAGGTTCTTTAGCATTGCATTCTTTTGACCAAAATTACTTTATGAGCCAACAATGTTACTTAGTTGTCATAATGGTAACTGTTGTTTTAAGTTGCATTAGTACAATTGCAAGTGCATTCTACATTGGCCAGATCACTATTGGCAATGTTACACCTGATTTTAGAGGATCATGGAGAGACTGGAATGCCTCCATAGGCAAGTAAACAAGGTGATGATGAATCTGAAAAGCATGTCATGTGAGAGGAAGTAGGGATGTTTCACCTGAAAAACAGACAACCAGGACAGAAGCCATTATCTGTGTCTTCAGATAGTTGATGTACTAGTATATAAAAGAAGAATTTACTTGGAACATGAGTATAAATAATAGAAGGACAAATTTCAGGCTCACATTGAAAAATATTTTTTGTAACTTCGGGTTGCCCAACAGACTTCCTTGTGGGGAGGTGTACTTCCCATCACAGGAGCAGTTTAAGAAGAAGGTAGGTAAGTTACTGTCTGGAGGCCTGTACTAGAGTCTTTGTGGTAGTGACTGGGAACCCTCTTTTGGAACTCTGGGGCTTTACAGAATCCAGTTTGGAAACCACTGATCAAGACCATACTGGCTAGATTTAAAAATCTAGTTATTTCAAATGTTTATTTTCCACTTTAATCATTCAGTGTAGAGAAGGGGGAGTCATTGGAAGGTTCTAAACAGAAGAATGACATGGTTTGATTTGCATTTAGAAAGACCACCGTGTTATCAATATGAAACTAAAATCAAAACTTGGTGAAACAGTGAGACCAGTTTGGAGGTTGCTACAGTGGCCTAGGCAGGAAATGATGAGAAGCTAAACTTGGAGGGTAGCAATGTTGGATAGAGAAAAAAGGGCTAGGTTTAAACAACTGTATTGTGAAGTAGAATTACAAAGACCCAATGATCAGTGTGGTATGATGGGAGGAGAGGAATCTGGGTTACTTCTCAACTTTATCACTTTGGGGATTGAATAAATTATGTTGACTTTATTAGATGAGCAGTGAACTTGAAGGGAAAGACCTTGAATTTAGTTTTAGAGCTGGTAAGTCTGAGGTAACTAACTCACCTCAGATCCAGTTGTCTAATAGTAAGCAGTGGGAAGTCGGGTATAGAACTTAAAAGCAAGATCTGGGCTGGAGAAATAGAGCTGGAAGTCACAGATATAAATATTATGACAGGTGAAACCATGGGAGTCCAGGAGGAGATGGAATTAGGTAGAAAGACTATGAGGAAGTGAAGAGATAAAAGAGGAACCTAGGTAGGTCCTTACAACTTTTTATAGGTGATAGTGGTGCCCAGTGACAGTAATAATTCAGGCCTAGCTGTTTAAAATAAAACAGATTTTAAAAATTGGCTTTCTCTGACAGATTTCAACTACATCTGAAATGATTTTAAATAAAATTGTGATAAAGATCCGCCAAAATTCTAAAATGCTTCTACAATCTAAGAATATTGTGGATCTCTGCCTAATCATTTGAATTTTATTTGGCCTGGATATATTTGTTTTTTTCATTCTTGTCTTACTTCATTTTACTTTGTTCTTCATTAAATTGACTATGTTGGCCTTAAATCTAACCAGCGAACATTTGTTATATAGCTTGATAAAAAAATATATACTTCAATAAAAATTGTACTTCTTGAAATGTGAGAAACTTAGGCCCTCGTTATGTTCTTTGTTTACCTAAGGAAATGCAACTTCCCCACAAGTACAAAGACCATCTTTCATGGACTACTTTGATAAACAGGACTTCAAGAATAAGAGTCATGAAAACTGTAATCAGAACGTGCATGAACCCTTCCCTATGTCTAAAAATGTTTTTCCTGATAACTGGAAAGTTCCTCAAGATGGAGACTTCGACTTTGTAAGTACATTTTAATTCTCTCATTTATGTTTTCTCCTTCTTTATTTTACTGTTAGATTGAGAAGCACAGTTTCGTGTGTATTTAAAATTATAGACTGTATATTGATATTCAATCTATAGTCATCAGTGTGAGTAGGGGAACAGCACAGATGTAGTTTTCTTGTAGAAATGTACTTACAGAGAAATGTAAGTAATTGCTTATAGTTAAATAAATCATAGCCCACACTTAGAGAAATATTTAGGACTCTTTAAAATTAAAATGACAAATATTTCAAAAGATGTTTTTAATAATGCAAAAATGAGATACTTCTGACAGCCAGTAAATTCCGTTTCCAGACAAATGATACAAAGACATTTATGACATAGACTTGGAGAAATTTGCCTCAACTTTGAAAGTTAACTGAATTTGCTTCTACTTGAGTAAGCATTAATTCCAGTTGGTTTGTCAGAAATAATAGTCCTATTTTTTATCTAGTTAGCATATAAACTTCAGTATAAAACTGTACCTTAACACCTTTTATTACATTTTCTCTTTATTTCTTCCGTCCTGCTCCTTTATATTTCTTTTACAGAATGCACATAATACAGATAAACAATTCTAAAGCAACTATTTCCACACTTGAGAGAGTAAATTCTCAAAATGAAGTTTTCAGTGGAGTAGGAATTTTTATGGAGATTTTTGCTTTAGCACATTTTAAATAGTATGTTACCTTTGGATATTATTCTGTAGGCTTATTCTTTCCCACATGAAGTAACTATAATGTTTCAAATCTATATTTATTAATAAGTACATTTATTTGTAAGTAAATAAAGTTTTAGATATGTATGTCTTTAAAATTTTTAAGTTACTTTAAGCCATTTGCTTAGTTAACATGCCTCTAAATGCTTTGGGATGGTAAATATTTTTAATGGTAGTGGATTGAGCGTTGGCCTGTGAGCCAAGTGTTGCTGGTTTGATTCCCAGTCAGGGTACATGACTAGGTTGCCCGTGAGGTCCCCAGTTGGGGGCGCAAGTGAGAGGCAACCACACAGTGATGTTTCTCTCCCTCTCTTTCTCCTTTCCCCGCTCTCTAAAAATAAATAAATAAACAAACAAATAAATAAATGATTTTTAAAAATATTTTTAATGGTAAGTACTCTATTCCTAAATCTTGTGATTATCTAAGTTTTTAAAATAATCATGTAGTATAGTTTCAAAAATCTGTCCTCAATAAATTTAGCACTTATTGCTAGCAAATATTAGCAATAGCACAGATTAACCTGAAAACATTAATTATAATATCTTCTTACTGTGTTTTCAATTTTGAAGTTATAAATTAGAAAAATAAAATCTGTATTTCCATAGTTCATGTAAAATTTTAAGCTATCTACTTTTTAAAAAGTTATAAATTATTTAGAATGCTGACACATTCAAGTTTTAAATCATTCATGAGCATGATGAATTATGTAGAGTATTTTGCTTTAAAGAACTCTGTCTCAGAATAAATCTTAATAACCTTTGGGAAACAGTTTGAAAGGGGTTACAAAGTAAAGAATAAATTATCATAGTTAAGAAATATTAAATATACTTATTTAATTGTTTCAATTAGTTTTTGCTACCACCCCCAAAACTTACTGGCTTAAAATAACAACTTATTTGCTCACACTTCCGTGGGTAAGTAGTTTGACTAGGTTTAACTGAGTGGTTCTTTTGCTGGTCTCACCTTAGGTGTCGCAAGTGGCTGTGGTCATCTGACAGCTTGACTGGAGCTGACTGATCTAAAATTACCTCACTCTTGTGTCTGGCAGCTGTGCCAACAGTTAGCTAGCCTGTATGATCCTATCAGGCAGGCCCAGGGTTTTTAGGTGGCGACAGTAACCTGCTAAGAGGGTAATAGCAGAAGTTGTAAGGCCTGTTGAGACCTACTTAGGATCTGCATAGTGTGTATTTATAATAGCATCAAAAGGAATGAACATTTAGGAGAAATCTTAACCGAAGAGGTGTAAGAGTTGTACACTGAAAACTACAAAACATTGCTGAAAGAAATTAAAAATACCAAAACATGGAAAGACATCTCATGTTCATGGATTGCAAAATAATATTATTGAAATGTCAGTACTCTCCAAAGCAATCTATAGATTTACTGTAAGTTTCATAAAAATCACAGTGACCTTTCTTTGCAGAAATAGAAAAGTCCATCCTAAAACTCATACGGAATTTCAATGGAGTTGAATAGTCAAACAATCTTGAAAAAGAGAAACAAAGTTGGAGGTTTTATACTTCCTGGTTTCAAAACTCATTACAAAGCTATAGTAATCAAAACAAAATCTACAGTAATCAAAACACACAGTTATATAGACCAATGGATTAGAAGAGAAAGCCCAGAAATAAACATATATAGTCTATGATTTTTGACAATAGTACCAAGACCATTCAATGGGGAAAGGATAGTCTTGTCAACAAATGATGCTGGGAAAACTGGATATCTGTGTGCAAAAGGATGATGTTGGGCCCCTACCTTCCACCATATATAAAAATTAACTGAAAATAAATCATAGATCTAAACTTAAGAACTAAAACTATAAAATTCCTAGAAAAAACATAGAGAAAAAGCTTAATTATATTGGATTTGACAATGATTTCTTGGATATGGTACCAAAAGCACAGGCAACAGAAGAAGAAATAGATAAATTGGACTATACTGAAATTAAAACTTTTGTGTATCAAGGGACGCTATCAACAGATTGAAAAGGCAATCCATGGAATGGGAGAAACCATTTTAAATTATATGTCTGATAAGGAATTTACATCCAGGATCTACAGGATGGGACAAAAACAGGTTTGTAGTTCTTCATATGGAAAATAATACAATAATTAATAAATAATAAAACAAGAATGACCTGTGTTTCACATACTCAAAATTGTAAACTATTTTTCCCCACCCTATATAAAGCACTTCCACAACTCAACAACAATAAAAAACCCAATTTAAAAAAGGGATAGCTGTTTCTCCAAAGAAGATATACAAGTGGTTATATTTCTCCAAAGAAGATAAACAAATGAAAAGATGCTTAATATCACTAACCATTAGGGACATGCACATCAAAACCATGAGACCACTTCACACCCATTAAGATGACTATTATATAAACACACACACACACAAAGAGCGAAAGAGAGAAAATAACAAGTGTTGGTGAGCATTGGGAGAAATTGGAACCCTTCCTTGTGCACTGTAGGTGGGAATGTAAAATGGCTTAACTAATTTGTGGTATACAGTATGGCAGTGCTTCAGAAGATTTAACAGAATTGCCATATGTTCCAGAAATTCCACTTCTGGGCATATATTCAAAAGAAGTGAAACAGATACTTGTACATCCATGTTCATAGCAACATCATTCACAGTAGCTGAAAGTGTCCATCAGTGAATGGATAAACAAAATGTGGTATGTACATGCAACAGAATAATATTAAGCCTAAAAAGGAAGGAAATTCTGACACATGCCATAATATGGACAAACCTTGAAGATATTGTGCTAAGTGAAATAATTACAAAAGGACAAATGCCATGTGATTCTCCTTACATGAAGTACCTAAAGAAGTCAGATTCATAGGGATAGAAAATAGAATTGTAGTTGCCAGGGGTTGGGGTAGAGGGGTGGTGGGGGGTATTGTTTAGAGAGTACAGAGTTTCAGTTTCACAAGATGAAGATATTCCAGGGATGGATGGCCATGATGGTGGCACAGCAGTGAGGATGTACTCAATGCCACTGACCTGTACACTTAAAAATTATTAAAATGGTGGATTTTAATTTAAGTATATTTTACAGCAATGAAGAAAAATAAGATGAGGGAAAAATAATAAGCATAGTGTCATATTTTGTTAGTCAAAATCTGTCAAAGATCAGTCAAGATTCAAGATTTTGGAGTCTTTCTAATGGAAAATTCCAAAACTTCTTAGAAAACAAACTAGTTTAACAAATGTTCTGCTTTCTGCTTTAGATTGTGCTAGGCACTATGGGATATATACATACACACGTTTAATATTTATCAAGTTACGACAAGGTATATATTGCTCTGTAATCCAGAGCAATAATTCTGATGTCATGTGGTTTTGCATAAGAGGGGCACTCAGTAGAGGCTGGAGTAGTTTATGAAATCATACTGATATGAAGGGGGCTTTGTCTAAGCATTGAAGGGTGACTAGACAGAGGGAACACAGGCATACAAAGAATGATGCATGTAATAAAAGCTTAGATAGGAAAGCATAAGTTGTGTTGGGAGACAATGAAATAGAGTTCATTTGGAACAATAAGAGAAATAAAATGGGAAGGGTCAGATGGTGTGGGCCTTGAGTGCAAGATTGCAAAGTATGAATTTTATTTCATAGTAGAAAACCACTGAAGGTTTCCAGTTGGAGAATGACATAATGAAGTGTTTTAAGATACTAATCTCGATGGCAGCATGTAGGATTTGATTGATAGGAAAAGACTGGAGGTAGGAGAAACCCATTATGCAAAACAGGCTTGACTTAACAATGGTTTGACTTACGATTTTCAGCTTTAGATGATGTGAAATGATACCTTTCATATTCAATAAACCATACTTTGAATTTTGAATTTTGATCTTTTCCTGGACTAGTGCTATGCAGTTCAGTACTCTCACCATGCTGGACCGTGGCAGCGTGCTGCAGCTCCCAGTCAGGCACATGCTTATAAGGGTAAATGACTGTTACTCCACACTGTACTGTGTTACCTGTGTCTTTTGCATATTGTGTTCCGAGCATGTTTAAAGTAGGCTAGGCTAAGCTATGGTGTTTGGTAGGCTAGGTATGTTAAATGCATGTGCATATTGACGTGATATTTTCAATTTACAATAAGTTTATTGGAATGTAACCCCATTGTAAGTCAAGGAGCAGTTGTAATAAAACTGAGAAAAAGAAACAAGAACAGGGATATAGGTAGTATGCATTACCAAAGGTTGATTAACAAAAATAGCTGATTTACTAGATTAAAGGTGAGGAACAAAATAGTAGAAAGTGAAAGAAAAAAAAGAAATACATTAGGAAAGAGGCTTCAAGAGATCCTATGACTGGATCCCATTTTTGCAGGATTATTTCTTTTCTGACTTGTGCAGGGCGTGGAGCCCTAAAAAGGGAGGAAAGGAGAGACTGGGCTATAGCAGTTCTTCCTTCTCCAACATTTCCTACACCTGTCAACAGGAACTGCCTACTTTGTAGAAAGTGGAATATGTTGAAATAGCTCCTGAGGATAGTGTAAATGCAAATAAATAGGCGATGAATAAAGGAAGGAATGCCAGATGAATAAAGAATTACTAGAAGTAATAGTGAATGTGGTAAGAGACAAAGAACAGTGTGTAAGAAGGGCTAAAAGAGGATAGGAAAAGGATGGGACAAAATGTAAGGGGTTGGATGGAAATGCACGTAGTAAGGAAATGCACTAAAAGCAAATAGATTTCCATTTAAGGCACCAGCCAGTAATGATGAGGGAAGTCTGGTCTTATTCATTCCATCATACGTTAGATATACAATGTTTACAAAGTTGACTGATCAAAGTAAACAGTGTGCTAACAGTTCATGGGTTTATCTTCCTTCTATATGATATATCTCTGGGCTACCTTCCAAAACAGCTGAGCTTTATGTGGTTCCTATGTACATGAAATAGAAGTTGCTTAAAATAACCGTAACTTGTTGTGACCATATTTCCAGGATGTAGAAATCATTATCTTTCTGAATTGAGGAAAATAGGTTTCAAGAAAGAAAAATGAAAGAGAACATTTCATTGTCTTTTGTAGTATTCAGAGCAGGTTTCTAAAGGACAGAACTTATTCAGAGGCACCTGCTAGACAGATGTGCAAAGTAGGAAACATTCTTTATCTTAAAGCCTCTCTGCAACATAATGTGTGTATTTGCTTTTAGCATTTGTCCTTTGGATTTTCTCTGAACTGTTGTTTCATATTATGTTCCTGTATGTAATGAGATAATAGGATAATTAATTTTATGTTCACCAATTTGGGGGTATTATAAAGATAGGATAAAATGTATTGGTGCTAATTGAATCAATTATTTGAACTCTAATAAGAAAGTGCTGTTTCGGGTGTGCCTGTGAAGGTTTATAAAACAAATGTAAAAGGCAAATCTGTTTATTATAGCACTAGTGTAATGTTTCAGTTTTTGTTAGAATTATTTCCAAACAGCCTTAGCCTCCAGATTGTTTAGTGTTAAATAGAGAGTGTGTTGATCATGTTTTGCAGAAGTTACAGTATCTATTCTTAAATAGATATATTTTGGGTAACATAAAGATTTTGGAATAAGAACAAAAACTTTTAAAAAGCCATCTGTTAAACGTACTATATTCGTTCCACATTAAAAAATAAATTAGATTGACAATAATTACTAGTATAAGAGGAATTCAGTAAATTAACTATTTGTTTTTGACTCAAACTAAATTGTAAGTTAACATTTCTTGATTAGTATGATTCTTAAATATTTATTTAATTGGTGGCATTCTTTTGAGCCAAGGGACACATTTCTTCAGGGCAGCACTGGATAAAAAGTCTCAATTATTGTGGCAGAAGGAAGAAGTCCTCTCCACGTGTAAATTTGTCTTGGACTTTTCTGATCCTTTTACAGTTGTACCTCTGATTCCTGGATTGGCAAGTCATTATGTTTATAGGGAAACAAAAAGCAAAAAACAAAAACATGCAAACAAACAGCAACAAAATCCTCACTGCTACAAAATGCAGAAAGCAGGAAATCCAGAGAAAGTACCAGCCCTGCTGTTGGAGCCACTGTGGGCATTTTAGGAAGAGGCACTTGTTCTGGAGAAATGTTTTCTTCTCAGGGTCTTTTCACCCTCCTGGAGCAGCCAGGAGTTCTGAAAGGTAATCGGGGGGAGACAGTGGTGAAGTACAAGGGACCACAAAATACTGCAGTGACACCAGCCCTTTGGAAAGCCCTCAGCAGCACAGGCCCTGTGGAAGGCCTTGGGAGAAAAATGTGAACCGGCAGCCTCCACAAGTGTTCACCAGTGTAGCTGGATGCTGTCATCTGCTCTATTTACTTAAATAGGCATACAGATAATGTTTTTGCTTTGCAACGAGATGTTGGTTAGAAGCTTCCCTTATAGTGTTCTCCTTAGTCAAAGAACTTCTTGTTCTCTGCAGCCCCTCCCTCGTTGTGTGAACTGAGGAAACCACTTCATTGAGTGAAGTATTTAAGCATATTGTCATCAATTAGCTTTGCATTAATTAAATGATTATTGTCAAATATTTCCAGATGTTTGCAAGAGTGATAACAAAGTATGAGAAGATAACTATAGATAGTTCAGATTTATTTCTTCTAGGCTAAAAAAGAAATAAACACAAAGTCTCAAAAGCTTTAGTCGATAGCCCTGGATAAGAGTTTATGATTACAGGTGTACATGTGGCATGAAATTGAGTGTATGTGGCACATTGTGCTTTCACGACTCACTCTTTCCTTGTAGAGCCAACAGGAAATTAAAATTAATGAGAAGCCTGCACTTTGAAATACTTGCAGAATTCTTGACTGTTTCAGTCCTCTGCCAACTCACGAAGTCTGTACTGGCAATTGTATCCAACAGATGGTGTGGCGTGTGCACAGTTGTATCATGTGATTGTCTAAGTCCATGTAGAATATTTATAAGATTTTGACCATCAATCTACTGAGGCATTTAAGACAGTTATAACCTTTGTTTTGAAAGGAGGGTGGCCTTCTTCAAACATACTTATCTATAAGTAGGAAAAAAATGTTAAAAGCTAATCAGTCACTGGGCGACTAAGCTGAATTTAATTGATTCTATAGTAGTTAAAAGACAAAAACTTTAGTGTCTCTGAACTGGTACACTGTTTTTCTTTCCCCTTCAGTATAATTTAGTCCATTTGGCCCCCTGAGGTAGAATGAGCATTTTACTTTCTTATTCTTAAATTGCTGTTTGTCTTCCATAATTTCAGAAATTTTTACTTGCATCATCTACTGAAACATTAAGCTAATTCTGCTTATTTAGATAATTAATACCTTAAGTTAAAATGCACTATATCATCATTTCCTTTACAAATTAAAGTGAGCAGGCCTGCACTTATTGGATTAATTAAGAGAAGGCACAGGTGCAGTATGTGGTTTCTTGTCACCGTGTTGGAATTTATTAAGATATTTAAAGCACATGGCAAAAAGAAAAATGGCTTACCAAAAGGAGTTCTAAAAAGCATAAACTTTTCTCATACTAATTTGTTCTTTTAAAAATGCCATTAATACAAAGCAACAAACAAAAAGGAGTAAAAGAAAAAACACTTCATTTGGAAGATTGTTTTGAAAAATGGGCTACTTTAAAACAAAGATCCTGTACTCCAAGCATGTGTTATGACTAATGTTGATGTCCGAGGGAGTTATTTTGACTACGTCGACTTTCTGTTCATAACCTCATTTTGAATGTTTAGTCAATCAATGGGGGGATTACATCAAAAGCAATATTAAGAACCAAGAGTGAACTCTAGGATCAAAGAGTGGACAATGTAATTTATTACCTTTTACTGTTAGAGTAATGCCCCAAGATGTTTACTTTCTTAAATAAACCATTAGATTTCAAGTAAGTTGTTAGGATTGATTGAGTTTACTAGTGATGCACAGATTGGGTTTTGTTGATAATAGTTCTTTTTTACTTTAACCATCATAATTGAATTTTTTAATATGAAATTATTTTATACTTGCATACTAATTCAGGTTTTCAGAATACATGTAGTAGTTTAGCGTTAGAACCCTTTTCATAAATAACTTTCATCATGCTTCCTGACTTGTATCTTTCACGGTGAGAAGTTCATAGTTCTTTTGGAGCCTATTGGATTTGTTGGCCTGGTTAAGCTAATACTGACACCTTTCTCTCCTGTCCTGACAGTAGGTTGGCAACCTTTTCCAAGTACCACTCACTCATTAAAATAAAACTTTCATTAGATTGGACTCATCATGTTGGAAGACTTTCCAGAAATAACAGCCTTATTTTTAATGCAAAAAAAAAAAACCCCAAACTAGTTTTGTTTTGTAATCTTGTCCATCAATAGCAGAAAACACTTTCTTTCCAGAAATATAGATGCGTCTTACGGAGATATGTGAAAGAGGACATCAAACTAATGTTTAGTAACAGATAAAAGAATTTTGGAGAACAGATATCTTAATTTTATTAATTTATTTTGAAGATATATTTTCATGGTTCTTAACAAAGGAACTCTTTATGAATTAAGGAGTGGTACATGTTTAATTTGGTGTAGTATACTGTTGTAATTAAAGCTGTTGTTAATTATTAAGGTGTCTTGCAAAAGGCTCAGTAACCTGGGTTAGAGTATCAGGTTGTAATCTGTAGTCCTTCAATTTAGTTTTTAACTGTCTATCTTAATGTGAGAATGCAAGTGAAGCTACATCATAGCCAAGGATGCAAATACTAAATGTGTAAAAGGCTAATAACCAGCCGTACTCCTTTACTAACTAGTCAAGTGAAACGAGTAGTCAGTTGTGGCTTGTCACTGCTAATGGAAAATCTAAAACAGATAATCATTTTAGTGATTATACTCATTAGAACTTCATTGATGGTGCAGAATTTCTGAAATTGCCTTTTGATTTTAAACATTTCATCATTCTTGCCTTAACTGTGAACAGTAAAAAGACTTTCCTTAGCAGATCTATATAAAGCACAATAGAAACAAGATGCAGATAAATTCCCCCTTGATCTGTAAAAATCAGTGAATTATAGCTAATGTCTGCAAACAAATTATTTTTCCATTTTCCTTTTTTTATAGAATTGTAAGTGATCTTTTAGGAAAATATTCTTTAAATGACTCAGTTACAGAAATTATTATTACGCAACCCTTCGCAGTCTAGTAGTCATCATTGAACAGCAGTTTTTTAGATACACTGTTGTCATTTTTAAAGCAGTTTATTTTTAGAATTTAGTCAACCTGTGAGCCCCTTTTTGTATTTTTACATCAGTTGCCCTTACCTATAAGAATGTTTTCTTGCTCTGTAGTTATTCATACTTTTTTTCTCTTGACTCCACGTTAAAACTATCAAGCTTCCATTTGTTTTGGTACTGTGCAGTGACTCATGATAGGCAGCTGCATTAAGTTTAAAACTTCAGCATCTGAAATTGTTTTTCCAACTAACCAGTTCTTTAAGGCATTTTTGTCTGCAGGTATAATTTTCATGTTCAGAATTTTTCTATCGTTTTTCTTCTGGCTAATAAACTAAGTATTAGTAAAAATAGTAGCTAATACATAGTAGAGCCCACTATGCGCTCAGTACGTCTCAAAGCACTCCTTTAACAAATATCCTTTGGTGATAATATTGTTATCCCGCCTATTTTTTACTGAGGAGACTAAGGTACAGAAAGATTAAGTTTGGTGGTCAGAGTCACATAGCTTATAGTTGGCAGAGCCAAAATTTGAACCTAGGGAATACAACTTCAGAGTTTGCCCTATAATTTTACAGTTACTTATACTATTACTAAGCCTCTAGTGAAGAGGTAACTTGAGTCATAAAATAAAGCTATTAAATCAAGAGAAAGAGGAGGTAGGTAAATCATGGCATAGAACCCAAACTGGAACCATTGAAATAAAGTAGGGGTTCAGACATGGGGCAAGCAGAGATGCGGGGTTGAGATGATTTGGCGTAGCCAGCACGGAAGGCTTTTCTGCACACTTTGCCAGAGACTACATCCTAAAGGAGATAATGCCTGCTGTACAGGGTAATACTGATTAAGATGCAAGAGTGACCCAGCTTGTAAAGGCCTTAATTGCCAGGCTGAGGCTTCTAGCATGTGTTTAGCCTTAATCCTGTGGGCAGCAGATAGCTAATGCATAATTTTTATCAGGAAAGTAGCTTATCAGATTTGTTTGTTAGTGTCAAAGGGAAGCACAGACTGGAATCAGAGAGACTGGAGACCTTGGAGGACTGGACTAAAGACTATTGAAATTATCAGAGTTGATAAGAAAAGATAATGGAATTAGAGAAGGGAGGCTACATTTAAGACATCAGATTAGATTAGATCTTTAGAATCATCTGGGTATAATAACCAGTTGTGTGTAGGAGATTAGGGTAAAGAAGTTTCCTGATAACAGCAGATTAGATTGATGGTGTTGCCATTGAATAAGATACAAAATGGACAGGGAGGGAAGAACAAGTTTTGGAGGTTGGGTGTGAGGGGGTGAGTTAATGAGTTTTGTTGTGAATGTACCGAGTTTGTAATATCTGTGGGACATATAAATATACTAGGTAATTGAAAACATAGGATGAAGCTATGAATTTGGGAATACTTGGCTTAAAAAGGATACATGAGATCACCCAGAGAGAACCTTGCAGTAGGGAGAAATGTTTACCAAAAATGGATTTCTAGAGGATCCCAAATTTAAGATGAACAGAGAAGGAGCTGTGGACAGAGGGGACTGGCTTTGTCTAGCTGCAGAGATAAGTTAAACCAAGCTTAAGCAGGCAAGTAGCAGCTGTCACTTGAGAATTTATCAGGAGTAACATTTTGGTTTTTAAAAAATTAGGTATATTTCAGCCTCTGCTTGAATTTAGAAGAATAATTTCAGCTACAATTTTTTTGTTATCAGCTCTTTGAGGATTCATCCTGGCATGAAGGGGTATATATATTCACATAAGCACTGTTTAAAGTTACAACTCTTTGTGGATAAACCTGAAACAGCCTTTTCTCCAAACCCGTTCTGGACCATGCACTCTCTAAGCTCCCTTTTTTATCCCTTAACTATGCCTTTGAATAAATGCTACAACTTTCTGGTCACTTTTGCTTAGTAAAAGTCTGACTAGTTTGAAATTTTAATCTCAAATTTGACTTTAATCTTACCTGATTACAGTAGTCCCTTGCTATATCGCTGTTCACTTATCGCGGCCTTGCTGTATTGCGGGATATTTTAAAATATTATATTTAATTATTGCGGATTTTTCACTATATCACGGGATTTTGCGGTACTGTATACGTATGTTGTTGAAGTTACGTAGGTTTAAGAGTGTAGAAAAAATGTAAGGTTCCTACTTCGCAGAGAGGTCTGGAACATAATACCCGCGATAAGTGAGGGTACTGTATTCCGTACCCTACATCTGAGAGCAGGCCACTTAAGTGATTTAATGTAGTTGGTGTGCTTTCCCTTCTCCTGAGTCTAGCTCTTGGAGAGATGGAGACAGCGAGTAGGGTGGGGGTTAGAGGAGAGACAGAAGAGACAGAGGTCATCATTTGAACCTGGTCATCTGAAGATGGTGTGTCCTGCACTGGCATAATTTGGTTCCAACTGCTGCAGAGTATCTTGGCTGATGTGATTTTCATGTGGACAGTATGTGTGGTTTTCTTGGACTGTTAGTCTTATCCTGGCTTGCTTTCTCACTGAACCCTCCGTAAGAAATAGGCAGTTATCTCCTATCTATTCAAGCAATTTAAACCCCTCTCTAGGTAGGGCATTTGATGCACTTGACCAGCAGCCTTTCTTCTTCCTTTAATCTCTGTGTTTCCTTACATAGAACCATGTGAATTGGTGATGTTCTATTTGTAGGGTCTCAGGGAATGAGTAGGGAGCGTGGGAGGTATTTCCCATTCTCTCTTCCCCATATATATTATTTCTATGGCCCATTTATGTCTACAGGTGCAGGCTGCTCCATCCAGCCTCCCATCTTCAGAAATGGTTTTCCCTCCACCTCTTACACACTTCCAGGGGCATATGTTAAGTCTTGTAAGAACATTTTCACCAGTGCAAATTTGCGTGTCCCAGTCAGCTGGTAGTGAAATGCCAGTCTCCCCTTCTTGCAGGGACCGACAGTGTCTATGATGGAATATCTTGGTGCTTCCCATCTTGGCTTGAGTGAGGAAAGTCATAAACACTGCACCTCAGTGCTCCTGATTCACCTGTCACCTGATTGGGAGTTGTGGGGCTCCTTCTGCAGCCTCTTAGTAAACTGAGGGGCAGTGGTTTGGCTCCATGTGGCCCCTGGCTGTCTTCAAGATAGGGGGTGCTTGAGCATCTTTGTCTTTTCTGTAAGTCTTAGTCTTCAATTCAGGGACAGCCAAAAACTCCCAGTCAGCATTCTTTTATAGGAATAAACGTTACGGATTTAATAATATATTTTAGAGTATTTAGTGTTTCTATCTACAGAAATATTTTAGTTCCTTCATTCATCATTTATCCAGTGAACACTTTATGTCTTTGCTACATGCCATGCACTTGTAATTACATACATGCTAGGCATTCATATTTTAACAAGTTGCTGCCCTGGAGAAAAATCAGACCACATATGAATGCTTAATATTTTCACCCATAGATAATTTGACTTTTATTTTTAGATCAGTCGTCATGGAGATGTAAAATACAGCATAGAGAATATAGTCAATAATATCATAATAACTATGTACAATACCAGTTGGGTACTGGGAATACGGAGGGGAACACTTCATAATGTGTATGATTGTCTGACCACTATGCTGTACACCTGAAACTAATACAAAATAATATTGACTGTAAACAGCAATTGAAAAGTAAAAATGACAAAAAAGAAAAAAGAAATTGCAAGGAGAAAAATATTATACATAATTGTCTTCTGACATAGACAAAAATAGGGCTTGCGTATTTGTGGTATGCCCCTGGATTAGGCATTAAATCAAATTTGACAATTAAATAATACTTAATAGCAGCAAAAGAAAATGGCTTCTAGTGTCCCTAGTAATTCTTTCTTCATTATGGAAATTATCTATTGGAATGATGAGTCATCAAGATCATTCTTTCATTTTGCCAGTTTCTGCTCTGATTTTTACATATTTGTTTGTAACCTGGACACAAATATACACAGGATTTATTTTAAAGCATAATGCTTTTCCTTTTTAAAAACCTCCCTTTTAAATTTATTCTAGGTTACCATTTAATAAGATACCTTGATATTAGACCCTATAAAATTTCAAAGTAGAGAACATTTTTCTTAAGTAAGTGATTTTAATAAATGTCAATGAGCAATAGCTATATTTCAAATAAAATCTTAGCAAGTGTTAGAAAAATGTTAATTTCCAAATACATTTTTATTATTGAGTAACTTTTTTTTTTTTCAGATTTAATGTGTTTTATTGATTAAAATATTACATTTGTGCCAATTTCCCTTCCCTCTGCTCCCCTCCACCCGGTGGCCCCCCTCCCTCCAGTTGTCCCCCCCTTTTAGATTATGTCCATTAGTTGTGCATACAGTTCCTCCCAACCTCTCTCCGTCTATTCCATTCCCTCCTACCTTGATCCCCAATTCCTATATCATCTCCCTCCCTTTCCCCATTCCCCCTCCCTGTTGACCTCCCCCCAATATGCTTCCCGTACCCACAGTTCCTTTTCCACTCTCATTGCCTATTTAGTTTGCCTTTGTTTCATCTCCCTAGCTTCTGTTTTTTTTTTAAACCAGTCCCTTTAACATCTCATATAACAGTGGTTTGGATCTAATGAACTCTTTCAGTTTTATTTTGTCCTGGAAACACTTTCTCTGTCCTTCTATTCTGAATGACAATTTCGCTGGATAGAGTATTCGTGGTTGTAGGTTTTGGATTTTCATTACTTTGAATATTTCTTGCCAGTCTCTTCTTGCCTGTAGGGTTTCCCTTGAGAAGTCAGCTGATAGTCTAATTGGAACCCCTTTGTACATAATTCTTTTCTTCTCTCTTGCTGCTTTTAAGATTCTCTCTTTATCTTTAATTTTTGACATTTTGATTATAATGTGTCTTGGGGTGGTTCTCCCTGGGTCCAGTCTCTTGGGAACTCTCCTTGCTTCCTGGACCTGCAAGTCTATTCCCTTCCCCAAGTCTGGGAAGTTCTCCTTTATTATATTTTCACTCAATTTTTCAAGTTCTAGTTCATCTTCCTCACTCTCTGGCAAACCAATGATTCTTATGTTGGGCCTTTTATAGCTGTCCCAGAGGTTTCTGATCCTCTCATTGTTGCTTCCCATTTCCTCTCGCTGCATTGGTTGACTGCTTGTTCCTTCTCCATATTCCAGTTTGTTGAAATGAACTCTGGATTTTTTTTTCTCACCATCTATCTCGTATTCGGTTTTGTTCCTTTCGTTATGAAAGTTTTTCGCTTCTTTCTTATCTTTTTCCTGCTCTTTTGTGAATTCTGTAAGCCACCTGATAACAATGGCCCAGAATTGAGCCTCTGACAGGTTTCTTATCTGTTCATCTGTCAGGTTCTCTATCTGCTGTCTGGTGAGTTGTATCACCGGGATTTCTATAGTTGTCTGCCTCATTTTGACAGATGTGTTTTGTTTTCTTGGGCCGGCTGTCCGGGGCAGTGCCTGTGTACGCGTCACAAATCAGCGACCGGCGCCTGCCTGTCCGCGACCTATTTCGCAGCCCTGTGGTGCTTTCTTTGGGGGCGGGGGTCCAAGATGGATTCACACAGTTATTCAGCTAGGAGACCGGGATCCGTCCTCCCGTCCCCCTGGGCCTCACTGTTCAAGGCGATGCGGTGGCCGCTCTCCCCAGCGCCGGAGTCGCGCACCGCCAGGGGCTTGCCCGCAGCTGGGATTCCTCGCCGCCCGCCGCTGTCCAGGTGCGACCGCAAACAGCACTGCCCTCTTTAACTCTTACCTGCCCAAATGGCACCGCTGGTTTATAACTTCATATGTTGGACTTCCGTGTAGTTTTATTTTCTGGAATTTCTAGTTATCCTTTGTTTTGAAGTAGTTGTATTCCTCTCTAGTTGTAGAGGGAGACCTAGCGTGTCCGTCTAAGCCTCCATCTTGGCCGGAAGTATTGAGTAACTTCTATACGTAACTTCTATGGGTAGAAAAATAGAATTTTTGATAGAATATGGAATACTAATTCTAATATGTAGAATTAGTTTATATTGATAAACTTTAGGTTTACTACAACTGTGTTAGACTATTTGTTAGTCACAGTACTTCTCATTTTATGTTTATTTTATTCCCCAGTATGTACTTTGATTTATTGTAAATTTAAAGTTTGAAAGTCTTAATCTATGATAAACTCTAGCTTATGTTTATGAGATTGTTTATATTATGCCCTTGTTAAAAGAGCTGTTTAATGACTAAATAAGACTCTTTCTAATCAAAATTTAAAGTATGTCAAAGTAACTTGCCTTAATAAAATAATTCTATTAAGATTTTTTTCATTAAGTTTGCCAACCTATTGATAATTTGCCTAGTCATCTCAGTGAACACAGATTCACAGAGTAGCTTAGATAAAATAGCCTAAATATTTTAAATGCTATGAATTAGATATTTAAACGAATATATATTTTATATACACACACACCCCTAACCTCAATTTGAAATTATGAGCCTAAATTGTATGTGTCATTTAAAAAGGTTTAAAATAAAATTTATATTGATGTGTCAACCTTAAGAGTGCTTAGGGAAACCTTAGAAAACAGCCTAAGAAATTGCTGTTGAATCCTGTCTAAACATATTTTGTCCAAGTGAAGGGAAGGAAAGGTATTTTGTTCCTATAATTATTTTACTTTTCTCCAAGTTTCCTTTCATCATAGGCTGAAGAATCTTCTCAGGTTAGATTGTTAAACAAACTTCTTAGGTTAAAAAAAGTCTAAGGTAGATGATTATGAAAAGACTTGATTGGGCAAATTTGGGATGGGTTTTGGAAAGCTCTTTATTTTTTTAGATTAATTTTCCTGAGCTTTTGTTTACTCATTTTATAAAGCATATAAGAATACATCATCAGTATTTTACTTGAACTTTGCTAATTTCTTTTGAATTTTAAAAGCAATCAAGACTATATGGTTAAAACATTTATTGGAAAGCTTTTTAGAATATGTGGATGAGTAATTTTGCTTACTTAAATTCCTGTCAAATTGTGATGATAATTCTTAGTCTTAAGGATTTTATTTTAAATTCATTTTCTCATAATACATTTTCCTAAATTGTCTTATTTTTAATCTAAAATTATCAGCCACAACTATTTTGTTTTAATTTTATAACAACTTTATTGAGCTATAATTCACATACTATAACAATAGTCCACCCTCTGTATATGTAGATTTCCAACTGCAGAGTTGACCCTTAAGCAATGAGGGTTTGGTCAGTTGAACTGTGGTTAATTGAAAAAATTTGCATATAAGTGGACCCTCACAGTTAAAAATACAGGGATATGGAATTAGTGTATATATATCTAAGCAGTGAAAAGTTTGCAGCTACTTGGATCTACTTGGCCATGTTTTGTCTTTGTTTTTTGGCAGATGATGGCGATAATGAACTTTTCACCATTATTCTTCATTAATAAATATCAAAATGACTTTTGTAGAACTTGACATGTTGATTCTAAATTGTATAGGGAACTGTAAGAGATCAAGAATAGCCAAAAATGACTAATATGTGTCTGGCATTGTTCTAGATACTATTATCAATCAATAAGTACACCAGACAAGAATCTCTCCTCTCACAGAGCTTACATTCTAATGGGGGAAACAGTCAATAACCGTAATGAATGAGTAAATAATGTAGTATGAGAGAAGACAAATGAGCCAGATAAGGAGATGAGGCCAGTGTTGGGGTGTGTGTGTATGCAATTTTTAATAGAATGGTTGGGGAAGGCTTCATTGAAAAAGTGACATTTGAGTAAAAACTTGAAAGAGATAAAGGACCAAGCAGGGAGTCAGCCACAGGCATATTTAAAAGAAGAACATTCCAAACAGAGTAGCCAGCCATTGCAAAAACTGTGAAATAAAAACTTTCTTTGGTGTGTTGGAGAACAGCAAATGACACTTTTGGGGGGAAGCTGAATGAAGGTCATATCATAAGAAGATAAAATCAGAGAACAGAGGTGAGGAAGTGGTAGTGGTGGGCCAATGGTAGATTCTTGAAGGAATTGTGAGGGTTTTGGCATTTATTCTAAGAGAAATAGGGAGTCATCAGAGAAAAAATTTGATTGATGACTGACTTTGAAGAGTTTACTCTGGCCACATTTTAAATCAATCTAGTGGAACAAGAGTAGAAGCAGGGAGACTAGTTAGAAGGCTATTACAATCATCCATGCAAATAGCACTGGAGGTAGTAAGAACTGATCAGATTCTACATGCAAAATACAGTCATCCTATCCCAGCATCCCCCAAAGTCTCAACCCATTACAGCATCAACTCAAAGTTCAGAAGCTCATCTAAATATTATCATCTCATAAATCCAAAATCTCATCATCTAGATCTAGCATTTTCATTGTGGAACTATTAAGTGAGAAAACAAGGTGTTTGCCCCCAAATACAATAATGGGACAGATATAGTATAACAGAGATATTACAAAATGGAGAAAATGGAAGGAAGAAAGGAGTCAGTCACTGGTGCCAAGCAGTTTTGAAATCCACTAGTGAAAGTTCCATTAGGTTTCTGTGGTTTGAGGCTCCGCCATCTGGGTCCAGTACTCCACCCTTTGAGTCACCCTTTCTTTTCTTGAAGGGTAACACATATTTGTAGCTAAGTAGTAGAATTTTGGTAGTCTGCAGCATTCCTTTATTTTATCCTATCCTTGTCCCTTTCAAATCCAAGTAGGCAGTGCTTCTGCTGGTATAACATTCTCAAAAACCTTGTGGGTCTCCTGTGTATGTCACAGGGATCTACAAATTAGACAAGAAGGTTCTTCACAGATCTTTCCTGGATATCCTGTCTCTCTATTCCTCTATGTTGAGTTGGTTGAGGAGATTCGTGTCACACACCTAACCTCTTCAGCAATAGCAAAACCTCCAGGAACACCCTTGACCTTCTTGCCAGAATGTGCTTTCCAGACAGTGCATCTCCTAATCTGAACATCTTTTGAAATCTGCATAGGCTAGAATTTCCAAAATCATCAAGTACTGGGCTTTTTGTTTTTGTTTTTTGCTTAGATTTTTGTCTGGTTCTTCCCAGCAGTCTCTTTCCTCTTGGAATTTATTATAAGCTGCAAAAAGAATCCAGAGTGTACTTTCAATACTTCGCTTGGAAATTTCTTCAGCTGAATATCATCGCTTACCAGTTCTGCTTTCCAGATGACTGCAGGACACAATTCAGCTAAATTTTCTGCCACTATATAGCAAGAATCATCTTTCCTCCAGCTCCAATAAAATGTTCTTCATCTCTTCCTAGTGGTCCAGATAATGATAAAGAAAGATTATTAAAGTAACATGAGATAATGATTTATTTTATGAACAAAATCTCTTGAAGGCGAAGGCCATGTCATGCTTTGTGTGGTACCTACTTCAGTGAGGGTTTTCACCTCTCCTGTTTTATCACTCACAATGGAGATACCAGGTGACTCCAGAAGGGAATGTAAGTACTGTTGGGTTAGCCAAACAGTCCATTATGTTTTTCTGTAAAATGAAAGATACATTTTTCATTTTCACCAATAAGTTTATTGATTTGGATTTTTTGAGTATGTTGGCTATCTCGCTAGTGGCTTCTAGTGGGTAGAGGCGAGGGATGCTGCTAAACTTAATCTTCCAATGCATAAGACAGTCCCACAGCAAAGAATTATTTGGCCAAAATGTCAGTAGTACCAAGAAACTACACAAACCACTTTTTGACACGTTCAGTCAGTCACAGCACTTTCTCCATACACAGCACACATCTTTTCTTATGTTTCAGTTGTGTTTTTACTTTTCTTGAATTAATAAAACATAATACATCAAAAATGTCACTTATTTTCTTCCATCTTCAATATTAAAATGGCTGCACGAAAATTCACCATTTTTAATATTCTTAATGCCCTTTGATATGACAGTTGTCACAATACAGTCTAACAAAACTGTTTCTAATGAAGTTTGAAGACAACTAAGCACTACTAGAGCCATCGTATGGAAAAAAACCAAATGAACTTTTTGGCCAACCCAATAGTTTCTGGGATCTGTTCTCATTAGCAGCTAATTTAGAGTTTGCCCCTTCTCTCCTGCCTCGGCCACACTAAAAGAACTTGATAACAAGCATTTTTCTCTACCCTTGCTTCAGACGAGACCTTCACACAGGGATTATAACGAAAAAGATTTGAGAGTTTTTTTTAACTTTTTTTTTTTAAATATCATTCTAAGTCATAGCTCTCCCTAATTGCTATGCCTTCCTGACCCTTAGCTCTAATGACTGTTCCTTTTCAGCTTTTTGCATACTTCTAGGTTTACTCTTTTGGGAATTCTCTTTCAGTTCTCTAGCTCTCTCTTTATTGGAACTGCATCTAGTTTTTCATTTTACTAGGCTGAACCCACCGTATGACAGTCCTGTGGCCTCTTATTCAGCTACTACTTTTCTTTGTAGGTGCTGCTACCATTTTCTCTGTGAGCATTTCTAATATTCTGTTGTTATGATTAGATTCATGTACTTTCACATCATCATTTGCTGCTTTCTCAGAAACATATTTTGGTCATTTAATAGTCTAATCATTGTGTGTGTTTAACAGCTTTATTGAGATCTAATTCATAATTCACTCATTTAAAGTGTATAATTCTATGACATTGAATATATTCACAGAGGTGGGCATCCATCACCACAATTTCAGGACACTTTCATTTACCCTAAAAAGATACCAGCACCCCTAGCCATCCAAGCCCCCATCCCCACCCTTATGTAATCGCTAATTTTACTTTTAATCTTCTTAATCTACAGATTTGCCTATTCTGGACATTTCATCTAAATGGAAATATGATATGAGGCTTTTTGTGTCTGGTGTTTTATTTAGCATGTTTTCAAGGTTCATCACGTTATCACATGTATCAGAACTTCATTCTTGTTTATAGCTGAATAATATTCCATTGTACAAATATACCATATTTTGTTAATCCATTTATCAATTGATGGGCATTTAATTTGCTCTGCCTTTTAGTTATGAATAATGCTTCTGTGAAAAATTTTGTATGTGTGTTTGGAGAGACATGTTTTCATTTCTCTTGGGTATATAACTAAGAATGGAATTGGTGAATCATATGATGGTGCTAGGTATAACCTTTTGAAGAACTGTCAGGCTGTTTTCCAGAGCGGCTGCACCATTTTACATTCTCACTATTAGCGTATGATGGTTCCAGTTTATCCACATCCTTGTCAGCACTCACTGTTATCTATACAGGTGGGGCAAAAGTAGGTTTTGTGTAAAAGTTAACTCAAAATGGATCAGAGACCTAAATGTAATAGCCAAAACTATAAGACTCTTAGAAGTAAACATAAGTGTAAATCTTCATGACCTTGGATAAGGCAATAGTTTCTTAGATGTGACACCAAAAGCACAAGCAAAACAAAAAACGAAAAACCCAGACGCCCCCCAAAAAAACTGGACTTTATCAAAATTAGAAACTTTTGTATTTCAAAGAACCCTATATCAACAGTGAGAAGACAGCCACAGAATGGAAGAAAATACCTGCATATCATATATCTGATATGCAACTTGATGTAGAATGTATAAAGAACTCATATTTATAACTCAATAAAAATACTAAGAACCCAATTAAAAATTTGGATCTGAATATATTTCTACAAAGAATGTATGCAAATGGGAAATAAGCAAGTGAAAAGTACATCATTAGCCATTAGAGAAATACAGATAAAAATCATACTGAGACACCCACTCGTCGTCGTCGGCAGCCGTCCGTCTCGAGAGACGATGGCGTAGCTTCCTGAGAGTCTATCTGCACCGCCGAGAATGACTGTGCAGTCCGATTCGGGAGTGACAATCCCTGCCGCACTTGGTACAGGTGAAGGCAGATGGCTGTTGTTGCTGCTGCTGACGCTGCTTCCGCCTCGATCTTTTCTGGACCGCCTCCTCGTTGCGCGCAGCCTCCGCGCGTGACGTACCTTGCCTGACCGCGAGCCTCCAGGCTAGGCGGTCGTCTGCTTGAACCTCCCATGTGTTGAGATTGATGGAGCATTGTGTCATGTCCTTTTTGCAGATGTCTTTGAACCGCAGTTTTGGGCGCCCTGTCATCCTCTTGCCTTCTGCTAGCTCGCCGTAGAGGAGGTCTTTGGGGATACGGCCTGCATCCATTCTTTTGACATGGCCGAGCCACCTGAGGCGTCTCTCGCTAAGAACTGCATGCAAACTGCTCATGTTGGCTCGCTTCAGCACCTCGGTGTTGGGGACCTTATCCTGCCAGGCGACATGCAGGACGCGTCGCAGGCACCTCATGTGGAAGCTGTTGAGTTTCCTTTCGTGCCTTGCGTAGGTGGTCCACGTCTCGCTGCCATAGAGGAGAGTGCTGAGTACGCAGGCTTGGTAGATGCGCAGTCTGGTTTTCTCAGTGAGGCTGGAATTGTTCCACGCTCGCCGGTTCAGTCTGGCCATAACTGTGGCTGCCCTGGCAATTCTCCGGTTGACCTCCAAGTCGACTGACAGAGAGCTCGAGATGGTGGACCCGAGGTAAGTGAAGTCGTTGACAACCTCCAGGGTGTATCCGTCGATGGTGATGCATGGGGGAGTCCCCGTGCCTTGAGCCATAACATTCGTCTTCGTCAGGCTGATGGCTAGTCCGAACTCCTTGCATGCGTGGGAAAGGCAAGTGACTAGCTGCTGGAGTCCCTCTTCGGAGTGTGATGTCAAAGCTGCGTCGTCGGCGAAGAGCATCTCACGGATGAGCACCTCTTTGACTTTGGTCTTGGCTCGTAGACGGGCCAGGTTGTAGAGCTTGCCATCGGATCTGGTGTGAATGAAGACACCCTCGCTGCAGTCCTTAAAGGCGTATTGGAGGAGCATGGAGAAGAAGATTCCGAACAGCGTAGGCGCGAGGACGCAGCCCTGCTTTACTCCGCTGCTGACTGGGAAGGCCTCAGAGGTTGCGCCGTTGTAGGACACCGTGCTGTGCATGTTGTCGTGAAAGGACATGACCACAGCAAGCAGATGTGGTGGACAGCCAATCTTCCGTAGCAAGCTGAAGAGTCCGCTTCGACTGACCAGATCAAACGCCTTCGTGAGGTCAATAAAGGCGAGGTAGAGTGGTTTATGCTGCTCGTGACACTTCTCCTGCAGCTGGCGTAGGGAGAAGATCATGTCCACTGTTGATCGGCCAGCTCTGAAGCCACACTGGGACTCTGGGTAGACGCGGGAAGCAAGGGTCTGCAGGCGGGCAAGAGCGACCCGGGCGAATACTTTGCCGACGACGCTGAGGAGAGAGATGCCCCGGTAGTTGTTGCAGTCACTGCGGTCTCCTTTGTTCTTGTACATGGTGATAATGTTGGCGTCTCTCATATCCTGGGGGATGTAACCCTCCTTCCAGCAGAGACAGAGTAGATGGTGGAGCGGCTGTAGCAGGACTGGTTTCCCACTCTTTAGGATTTCTGGAGGGATTCCGTCGCTTCCTGGTGCTTTCCCGCAAGCAAGGCGGTCGATGGCTTTGCCGAGCTCTGCCGCAGTAGGTGGGGTGTCTAGCTCCTCCATGACTGGTAGGTCTGCGATGGCTTTAAGAGCAGTGTCTGTTACGGTGTTCTTCGTTGCGTACAGCTCGAGGTAGTGCTCGGTCCACCGCCGCATTTGCTGTTCCTGGTCAGTGATGACCTCACCTGTCTTGGACTTAAGGGGGGCGATCTTGGAGGGGATTGGGCCTGTTGCCTTCTTGATACCCTCATACATTCCTCGTGCGTTGCCTATATCGGCAGCTTCCTGAATGCTTCTGCACAGGTTTAGCCAATAGGTGTTGGCACAGTGGCGGGCGGTCTTCTGGACTTTGTTCCTGGCAGCCCGTAGAGCTTGAAGTGTACTGGGAGTGGGCGTGACCTTGTAAGCCAGTAGGGCCTTCCTCTTAGCCTCGATCACGGGTTCCATTTCTTCCCAGTGAGCCTCGTACCAGTCAGCGTTCTTCCGCTCTTTCTTCCCGTAAGCAATAATGGCGGAGTTGTATATGGCATCGCGGAGACGTGGCCAATTGGATTCGATAATGTCATCTGCCGCCACTCCCTCGCTGAGTGCATCTTCCATCTTGTTGATGAATTGCTGGGTCTTAACTGGGTTGCTGGCACAACTGGTGTTGATGCGTGGGCGACCCTTCATCTTGGAGTGGTGCAACCTCTTCGGCATTATGCGCACCTTGCTTACCACGAGGGCATGGTCCGTGTCGCAGTCTGCACTGTGGTAGCTGCGGGTGAGGAGTGTGCTGCCAATATCCGTTCTTCTGGTGATGACGAGGTCAAGCTGGTGCCAATGACGGGAGCGGGGGTGCCTCCATGACACCTGGTGGATCTCTTTGTACTTGAAGAATGTGTTTGTCACGCACAGGCCGTGGTGACACAAAAGCTCAAGCAGTCGCTGACCATTCTCATTGATCTTTCCTCTCCCAAAGTTTCCAAGGCAGGTGGGCCAGGCCATGTGGTCGGCTCCTACTCTTGCGTTGAAGTCTCCAAGGAGATAGAGAGCGTTACTTCTGGGAATCTTGGATAACGCTTCGTCCAGTGCATGGTAGAACTGTTCTTTCTCTTCAGTGGTGGCGCAGAGGGTTGGGGCATACGCGCTAAGAATGCTGACTGGGCCGAAAGTTGTTGACAATCGGAGGGTAAGTAATCTCTCTGTGCCTCCTGTGGGTGGCTCTATGGAGTTAACAAGCGTGTTCTTCACAGCGAACCCAACACCGTGCTGTCTTGGTTGGTCCGGAGACTTCCCTTGCCAGTAGAAGGTGTAGTTGGTTTCTCTGATAGTTCCGTTGTCGGCCAACCGGGTCTCCTGTAGAGCCGCAATGTCGATGTTTAGTCGTGCCAGTTCCCTATCGATGACAGCGGTTTTCCTGGCACCCTTGATCCACGGAAGGTCTGCAGTAAGTCCGGGGCACATGGTCCTGATGTTCCAGCTAGCGAGGCGAAGAGCCGGAGGCTTCTTTCTTGTTGTTTGCTTGGAATTAACTGGTGCGGGTGTTTTGTGGCCCACTTTTCGAGAGGCGCCTCTCTGATCCCTACGCACCCAGTGGGGCAGGCGAGCCATGGCGAGACGGTAGCTGTCCAGTGAGGCCCGATGACCTCTCCCACCGTCAGAGGAGACCCCTGGCGCTCGTTTCCTTCGCCAATCGGATGAGCTTATAACCGGTATCTGTCTCCTCCCGTGTTGAGTCGACATCTTGCGATGACGCTGGAGTGTCCTCTCAAGTGAAACTGAAGCTACAGAGCCTGGGCAGGGTGATATGGAGGGTCTGCTGTTGCCCATGCAGCACACCCCCCCTCTCTTCGCAGCTGAAGGGTCCAAGGGAAAGACAAAGTCAATACAGCTTGGCTTCAGGTGCGCCGCAGGAGTTGCCGGTGTTGACTACAATGTCAAACCGCCTTAGGGACTCCGGCTCCGGATTTTCTGTCGGGGTTTACTCCCTTAGCCTTTCCCCTGAAGAGGTATGCCGCAAGGCAGCGGAGGTTTTTTGGAGTCATAGTTTTCCTTCTCTGATTTTAGAGATGTCCTTCCTGTTTCCTCCTTTACAGTCTTGAGGGCAGCATTTACAGGCTAAAATAGAAAACTGGCAGTGTAACCTTCTAAGCAGATACTACCAATACCCTGCTTGGGTATACTCACCCAACAATAAACATCTCTTAAATGTCCTCCAAGTGCCATGCCTCGAATTAGTAAATGGCAGTGCAATGGCAGCCAAACATTTGGATCAGTTTCACTAGGATGGCCCTAATAAAAAATACAGGGTTAGGAGGGAACAAAAGTAGATTTACAGTTGTACATATGGAGAATTTCTTTTCCAAGATTGTTTTGGCTATTTTTTAACATTTTATTTTTATTATTTTGGTAAAAAACATAAAATTTACCATCTTAACTACTCTTTTAAGTGTACAGATCAGTAGCATTATGCACATTTGATTGTTGTACAGCCAATCTCTAGAACTCTTTGCATCTTGCAAAACTGAATCTCTGTACCCATTAAACAACTTGCATGCCTCGCTCCTCCTAGCCCCTGGTGACCACTATTCTTTCTGTTCTGTGAAGTTGACTACTTTAGGTACCTTTATAAATGCAGCTACTTTGGAAAACAGCTTGACAGATCCTCAGTCGTACATGTTTATCCTCAAGGTTCATCCATGTTGTAGCTTATGACAGGATTTCCTTCCTTTCTGAAGCTGAATAATATTCCATTGTATGTTTTGGATGTTTTGAAGTTCTTGAATTTCCAAATGAATTTTAGGATTTTCTTGTAAGTTTCTATGAACAGGTCAGCTGAGATTTGGTAAGGATTGAATCTCCAGATCAATTTGGGGAGTACTTACATGTTAAATGTTAATATTTATGTGTTAACAATATTAAGTCTTCCATCCCTTGAACATGGGATATCTTTCCATTTATTTGAGTCTTCTTTAATTTCTTTCAGCAATGTGTTATAGTTTTCATAGTATGTTTTACACTACTTTTGTTAAATTTATTCCTATTTTATTCTTTTTGATGCAATTGTAAATGGAATTGTTTTTCTTAATTTCATTTTTGGTTTGCTCATTGCTACAATATAGAAACACAATTGATTTTTCTATATTGATCTTGTATCCTGCAAACATTTGGAACTCATTCACTAGTTGTTGTAGTTTTGGGTGGATTCCTTAGGGTTTTTTTTATGTACAAGAGCATGCTGTTCACAAATAGAGATAGTTTTACAATACTGTGTTTAAATTAATTCAACAAACATATATTGAGGACTTGGCTCTGTGTTAGGCACTGTGCTCCATGTTCAGAGTATAGAGATAAAAAACATGAACTCTGCTTTCATGAAGTTTTGCAGTCTAGTTAGGGGACAGATCTTTAAACCAGTAGCACAATTCAGCCTCATAAATACTGTGATTGAGAGATGTGTAAGGTGCACAGAGGAGAAGGGCTGCTACACTGGAGGGAGTTAGGAAAAATTCCATACATGAGTTTATACAGAACTCTGGGCTACTTTGTAAATAAGTAGCCTCAGTTACGATAACTTGCCATTTCAAGACCGCAATGATCTTGGATATTTAAAAATCAATGTGTAGTACTTCAGCTTTAAGATTTTTTAGGTCTATCAAAATTTAAGCAGATTTGCTTTAATAGGGAGACAACACTTTGAGTTTTCAAAGTACGAGTATATACAGATGTTTGATTTTGTAGTAAATCTGTTGCTATAAAAGCATATGATCACATTTGGGAAATTGCTGTTGCATGTCTTGGCAATTTGTTGAGAACTGAAAACTTTAAAACTAACTGGTGTTTTGATAGATTAAGTTCAAGGCCACCTTTTGTTTAAATGATGTTTTGTTTTCTGTAATTAGACCATGCTAGGTGAATTAAGTATGTAATTAAAAACAGAAGGTTTGGCTAATTCACAGTAAATGAGTACAAAATACAGGGTCATTATCCATCTCCAGTGAGACTCCAGATGAACAGTGCACATGGAACTGTTTATAAAACATTTTGCATGGTCAGAGCTGCTCTAGGTTGCTGTCCATGGCTTTTAAATTAAAGTATTCACAGACTTTCAAAAAAATGTACCTGTGCTCATCTAAATGGAAAACCAAAAAAGATTAGAATCTAATCTTCTACCCCAAATAAAGGTAAACTATACTCCTTCTGCTTCAAAAGTGAACATTTAACATGTTGCTTGGCATACTGAGTTCATGATTGAAACTCGGATAACTTTTGAGAGTTCAGAGTTTCAGTTGTTTTCATTTTCACACACCCCGGAGATGTGCATGTAAAGCATCTCTAGTTTAATCTGTTTCCTCATAGCTTAGTCACAGTGGTGCCATGGGACGGGAAGTCTGGGAAGAGTTTCAGTTAGTTTTTCTTTTTATGATTCAGGAATGTGGTGCTTTTAGAAAACAGGTGTTTCATTTAGTGGTTTGATTTAGGGAGAAAACTAGAATTGGTTACTGGAAGCACGGAACTTAAACTTCTCTTAGAAATCCCTTCACAATTTAGCTCCTGGTGCCTCTCCAGCGCTCTCCTCCTGGTTCTCCCATCTCTAGCATCACCACGCCTGTCGTGACTGCCATGGTCTGCACTGTATCCTAGCCGCAAGGGTGGTTTCGGGCTAATAATAGTTATTCAGACAGTATTTGTTCATCGAAATAATTTGCTAGGTAAATGCTACAGATCTATAATTTAAATTAGATTTAAGTCAAAAGTAATGCATGTATTAAATCTAATCTGTGCTAGACATTGTACTAGGCAATGGCAAAACAAAAATAGTAGTCTCTTATTATTTATTCTCCAATAGTTTAAAATGAATTAAAAGACCTTTCTTTCTGGCAATAAGTTGTGATAAAATTTTTTAAATTAGAGGAATAGTTCAGTAACTATTGATCTTGGATACAAGACCTATTTTTAATTTCCTAATCTAAGCCAGTTAGGTAGTTAAGAGGCGCATGCAAACAATTATAATGCAATAAGTTAAGTGTGTAATGTATGGATCTTTAAAACTGCAATTGAGAATGTGCAAAGAACACCAGAGTCTACCTGATTAAGAAGATGCTGTTTAAAAAGTTAACATTTAAGTGGATTGAGCGTCGGCCTGCAAACCAAGTGTCGCTGGTTCGATTCCCAGTGAGGGCACATGACTAGGTCGCGTGTCAGGTCCCCAGTTGGGGCCGTGTGAGAGGCTACCACACAGTGATGTTTCTCTCCCTCTCTTTTTTCCTTTCCCCTCTCTCTAAAAATTTAACAACTAAACAACTAAATAAATAAAATTGTTAAAATAAAAAAAAAATCCTATTAAAAATAAAAAGTTAGCATTTAAACAAGTGCCTAGAAATGGGTAAGAATGTACCAGGCAGACAAGTGAGAAAATACTGTCATAGCTTGGACAGAAGAATTGGGCACAGGATGACATGTTCAGTGTTGTTGGAGCATAAAGTTAAGTTGGGAATTGGTGGGAATAAGGAAGGAAAGTGGGCAGGAGGTGCATTTGTGCTATACAAAGAAGTTGAGTGTTTAGCCTGATAACTGAGAGCCACTGAAAAGTTTCAATAAACTGATCAGTAGAAAATAGATTGCAAGGGATTTATATTAGAGGTAGAGAAATCATTAAGGAGACTTGTAGTATGACATAGTCCAAGTGAGAAATGCATGAAGGTACTAGTCCTTTGTGATTAGATCTAGGAGGAGAGGGAAGAATCTCAGATGATTTCCAGATGTTTTGCTTGAACATCTAGGTGAGTGATGGTTTCATTCGCTAAGGTAAGGAATAGTGACTTAAGGGGAAAGAGGATGATTTAGCCCCAGACATATAATTATTCAGAAAGACCTGTTTTTTAGTCATATCCAGAAAGGGAGCTCCACAGAAATACCTATCTGGACTGGAGATTTGGAACTGTGGGTCAGTTTTTAACCAGTGTAATTAAAGTCATGAATACAGACAGGCTGAGATATGTTCCCGTGGAGCATCAACAGAAGAATGTGATGTCTTAGATATTGAGGACAGAAGCTCTTCAAGAAAGAGAAGGTGAATGTATAAAAAGCTTCTACAAAATAAAATCATGCGAGCTAAAAACTGGAGATTGCGTTTAACATTTAGAAAGTCAATGTTGCTTTTCAGTGAAGCAGCCTCAGTGAGATGGTGAGACCTAAAGCCAGGTTGCTTCAGAGTGCGGAGTGAGAAGACTTCCTTCTGGAAGTGGCTTGTGAAAAAGAGAGCTGTCACATGATAAAAGGGAATACAAAGTTAAGGAAACTTTTTATTTTGTTTTAGTTCTAGATGTGAAAGACTTGAATATTTTTACATGCAGAAAAGAAAGCACTACTGTCAGGAGTTTGAAGATTGAGTAAAGACAATCAGTGGGATGAAGTCCCTAAGGAAAGAGGGCAGATGAGACCTAGAGCATTGATGGACAAACCAGGTCTAGATGGAAAGAAGCAGAAGTGTTATTCTTGGTCAGAGCACTTAGGGATTAGAAGGATGGACTCTGGTTTGGTGATGAGAAGAAGAGTCATAGTTGGAGATGGCACCTAAAGCACCACTCCCCTTCCCATTTATTAATCCTTCTGCCAAAGGTTTAGCAGTTTCATACCTAAGACCTACAATTATAGGTCTCCCTGATTGTCCTATCCACAAAATCCATTCCATTTCCACCAGAGAAACAAAACACTATTTTTAAGATCCTTTCCTTTAACCACCACACTGAATGTCGTGTTCCCTTTCTCAAAACTATTTCCTCTGTAAATTATTATTATTTTCCATCTATTTACACTTGGTTTTTAGGCCTTTCTCCAATTTCACACCTCTTTTAGATTAACTTAGTTCACTGTGTTCTCTCTTTCATTCCAACTTAACAGAATTCAATACAGTTCTAACAAACTCGTGACAGCAAGAAAGACATAATTTACAGAAAACTCTTTATAAATCCTGCTTTTATAAAAAGATCCTTGTGGAATGAATCAGAAATTGCAGTTTAATTCATTTTCGATAGGGCAAGATATTTTACTTTTGCTTGTTGCTTTTATTTTTACTTTTCTTTGTCATTCTTCTCTACCACTCCCACATTGTCTTTAGATGTTCAGTATTAGAGAATTTAGAATTATTCATTTACACTATTTAACAGTCATTGGTGTGTTTTTTCAAGCTTTTTGGAGAAGAAACTTACAAAAATTTAATAATAAACAAATACTGTGATTTCACCAAAGTCATGTCTTAGTCTTTTAGAATATAACTTTTTCGTCTTAGCCAGTAATTTACTGGTTTTTTCCCCTTTTATTAGCAGTTTGATTTTAGAATTTGTATTTCAGGGATGCATTTAAGTGCTACGTTCTATGTTTTGTTAAAGTTTAAGTAGAGGTCAATTGAGCCTTAATTTTGCTTGTGTATTAAAAATAGCTTTTATCTAGCCCTGGGTGGTGTGGCTCAGTAGATTGAGCACCAGCCTGTTAACCAAAGGGTCGTTGGTTCGATTCCCAGTCAGGGCACATGCCTGGATTGCAGGCCAGGCCCCCAGTTGGGAGCACACGAGAGGCAACCACTCATTGATGTTTCTCTCCCTCTCTTTCTCCCTCCCTTCCCCTCTCTCTAAAAATAAAATAAAATTAAAAAGCTTTTATCTAAAAGATGAGTAACAGCTAACTATACATAACATGTATAATAGGATTTATTTTGTAGTTTTTAATTACTATCTGTACAAAAAAGAAAGCTTTATGTGTCATTTTTAGCCTTTCTATATTAACAGTATCCTTGTGGTTTTCGAGGTGCTATTTTGATCTATGCGCTCATATCCTTTGGTATAGTAACTTTACTTCTAGTTTTTGAACTTCCTAGATGAATTTTCCAAAATTGTTCCTATACTTGCTAAAGAATTAAAAGTGAAATGAAAATGTTTTTATACATATTGCTATTTTTAAGTCTTTAATAGATGTGAAAACAGATGATTGGTTTCCATTTTTTAATAAGTATGCTAAATGTCCTGAAAGCATTTATTACCATTTTTTACAATAACATTTAAAATTTGCTACCACCAATGTCACCCCAATTAAATAAATAAATAAGTAAATATACGGAAAATAAACTACCAAATTAACAGAATAATAAGTTTGCTATTATTTTGTTTTGGTAAAAACAAAAAAGAAAAGGTACCCCAAGGCACTTACCAGTGGTTACCTCAAGGGGCTAGAAATGGGAGATGAGTTTTTTCTTTTTATATCGTGCTATCTTTTTTTAATTCTGTGTATGAAAAAATAGTTACAGAAAACATAAAGGGAAAAAATAAAATAAAACTCTATCCCTTCTCTGAATTGCTGTATAGGTCAATAATTTCCAGATCCACCTCTATCTGATTCATCTAGATAGACTTGTTAAAAATCAGATCCCTGGCTCTGAAATTGAATCTCCAGGAGTGATAAAGAATATTCAGACCAGTGGTTCTCAAACCTGGTGGATCATCAGAATCACCTCAGAAACTTTTGAAACATCTAGCTTCTTTTCCCCCTGAACAAGGAATTTGGAGCTTGTAAATGGTTTATGGAACTTGCAGTCAGTTTTTTAAAAAAGTTTCCATGTGATTCCAATGATCCACCAGGTTTGAGAACCACCCATTTAGTGCTTTATTTTCTCTGTTCAAGGCACTTTGCTGGGTGTTACAGTTATTTGAAAGATTATTAAAACACAGTATTTGCCTTCAAGGAATTTATAATATAATTGAGGGCTATGGGGAATATAAAAAGAGGTGGAAGAGACTGACACATAGCAGCTGTTACAGAGAGCAAAAGAGAAAAATGTCCTAAGATTAAAAGTTTAGCAAATAAAAGGTAAGAGTGTCACCTATTAGCTCTATTAACTAGGATCTAATAGTCTTTTGAAAGTTCTAGCTAATACAGTAAGACAAAAAAAAAGAGGGGGAGTCAAGTATAAGTATTGCAAAAGAAATGAGAAATACCGTTAATATTTGAAATTGAAATATATTGCCTGATTAGAAAACCCAAAATAATCAACTAATATTTGTGAACATTATTAAAAGCATACCAGTAACATTGTCAGTTAAAAAATAAATTTAAAAATTGTTTCCTCTATATCAGTACCAACAGAGAAGTATGTTTTTAAAGATCCTACTTATAACAACACATACAAAAAAAAAATCTACAGCCATACTTAAGAAATTTTCCTAATGAAGTAAATTATAGAACTTATATCAACTACAGAACTAATTGTATGAAATAAACTATAGAACATAACTGAAGAACATAAAAACAACTTAATAAATGGAGAAACATTGCATATTTGTGGATGGAAAGAATTAATGTTTTAAAGTCATACATTCACCCCCACTTGCTCTCTATCATTTAATAAAATCCCAATAAAACTTTCATTTGTATTTTTTTCTTTTTGTCATACCTGACAATACATATATGAAGTTCATTTGAAGGAATAAACCAAATAGACTTTTGAAAAAAAAAAGTAATGTGAATTACTTGTATGAGCAGCAGGTATTAACAATTTCCAAAGCCACAATAATCAAAGAGTGATACTAAGTTTTAAAAATAAAAATAAAAAGTGGAATTTTAAATTATTAGGAAAAGAGATATTTAATATGTTACTGAATGTGTTGAATCTGGTATAGGTACAGATAGCTAAATGTGTGAGGGGGAATTCCATATGGATTAAAGATGAACTGAAAGTAAAAAAGTAATAGGGAAAACTTAGGGGAATATGTACACAATCTTGATGTGGGGGGAGGCTTTTTAAATGTATGATAGTAATGGCAGGAACCACTTTTTCACAGGGTTTTATTAGACTACATAAAGATTTGAAGTTTTTGCACAACAACAAAATTAACTAAATTGAAAGGCAAATAAATTGGGGAGAAGTATTTATAATATGGTATCCACACCCTTAATATAAAAAGAGCTTTCTTCCCAATTGATGTTAAGATTAACTCCTAACATTGGTCTGAGAAAGCAGGGAGAACATGTAAGTTTAAACTTTCAGAAGAGCAATTTGGCCATCTGTATCAAAAACTTGAGAACGTTTTAAAATCTTTTACCCACTCCTAGGAATGTAATCTAAAGAAGTAGATATGTGCAAAAGATCATTTTAAGGGTATTCTTTACAGCATTGTTTAAATAAAATTGAAAACAATCTATATGTCTAGAGACCCACTCCTTGAAAGGCACCACTCACCATTCCTAGGGTGCTGCTCTGCTCTCATGTTCATGGGTGACGGCGGAGGCATCTCCATTCCAGGCAGCAGGATGGAGAAAAGGATGAGAAAGGGCATGCCCCAGCCATCTTTTGAGGAAGGTGCCCAGAAGCTGCCGTATGGCACTGCCCAATACTTAAGTGTCATGGCTACACCTAGCTGCAAGAGAGACCAGAAAATGTTGTCTTTATTCTGAGTGGCCATGTGCCCAGCTAAAATGTTTTCTACGGAGAAAAGATAGAACAGATATTGGCAGACAGCTACCAGTCCACCACACTGCCTACTCTCCTCTGCATTTGCATCTTCCATTTCTTACTGTATCCCTTATTTGGAGGGCACTGACTCATTCTGTCTCTGCTTCCACAAACTGTGTATCCAATAGATCATCTAGGTGAGTTTTGACTCTTTTTCTCATATCCGGGAGCTGCATATCTACCTTTAGACAGTGACTAAATTCCCTGTCAGTATGTCATTCTTTGAGACATGATGCGTTTTTCCTACCCAAATATGGGAAATTAGTTGCAGTGCCTAGCAGATGAGGTTATTGCCACTAAACATTACCAGCTGGTTTGTAACATTTGGAAGTAGGAAAAGAATCAACTCTAATTCTTCTGTTCTTCCTGTCCACTCCCTCCCATCCTACCCGAGTGACTAGGAAACACTGTCAGCTTTGTACTGCATTGTTTAGGAAAACTTCAGAACATAGAAAAGCCAACCTCGTACCATTTTCTGTCTTTTAATGCATTTAGACACAGTATAAGTTATAAATTGTATATAAATTCCACTGTCAACAATCTTTCTGGTTTTTTCAAAAGAATGTTCGTGTCTTTATGAGATAGGGAAATATTTTTTCAATATTTTATCTCAATAATACTGCAGTTATCTAGCTTGTCTTTAATATTTCACAGCTGTCACTCATTGCCTGTCTGTGCCAGAGAAGGAGAAAAATGGGGTGGGGTGGGGGGCTCAACTTTTTCAGTTTTGTAACTTTTCCCTCAAATGATTCAGTAGTAACTTACTTGTATGTAGAAAACTCTAATAGTTCAATATTATACCGAAAGTTGTACTAATTCTTCATTATTGTTATTAGCTATTGCATTCAGTGGAAGGCATGAAGGACAAAACAATACCATTTTCTAAATGAGCACATTACATAAATTCAGTAACTTTGTTCATGATCACATACCTAGTGAATGTTGAAGCTAGGATTCAGTCTAGGTCTACGTAATTCCCTTGCAGGACATTTGGTCCACACATGTAAATTTTCTGCAATATTTAAACCCTAACCCATCGATCTCACCCCATTACCAGCTAGGCTACCAAGGTAAGAAGGTTATTAATGGCAATACAGCCAAAACACAATTATTGGACCAATGAAACATCACAGTATTATTATGTATTAATTCTATAAATAAAAAGTATAAATAAACATTATGGGCTATTTCAGCCCTGGGATGTTTTCTAAGCATGGATGTTTTTGACAGGACCAAATATTAAAGACCTTTTGATGTGCATCAAATGTCTGCTAATCACCTATTTCCAATGTCTGTCTGCCAGCTATGGTGATGTACTGAATCCTGAGTAATAGAGTGGAGACATGAGGGCTGTCTACATACATGTAAATGATGGTCATATGGTCACAGGATTATATATGTTCTGTGTAAATCGAGAGGGGGCCACTGGTTAGAAATAAAAGAAAACTTAAACTAAATGATAGAGGAAACATTTTACAGCAAATGAGACTATTCAGAAATGGACTGGGATGCATTTTGACACAATGATTTTCCACCACAAAATATTCAGACTGAGTATTTTGAAGGAGATAGAGTAAAATAGTAGAAAGGACTGGACTTGCAGCTTGGAAACAGCAATTCTAATTTTAGCTTTGCTTATGTGCTTGAATTAGCTCTTTGAGTCTCTGGGCTTTCCTCTCCTAGAGAATTCAATGAAAGAGTTGGGCTAAATCACCTCAAAGTCTCATTGCCATTTAGGTGAGTGGCTTTTATATAGTGTGTGCCCATTAAGTATTTGTCAAAGGAATATCGTAGCACAGTCCCCTCTGTCCTAATGCCGGTGCCACATCCTTCATCTTCCCAGCTCAAAGGAACCTTCCCTGACTTTCTGTTGTGTAGTGTTTTATCTGTACCTCTTATTGAACTCATCACTTTTGACTGTGTAGCGAACTTATTGATGAGACTCTTGGTAGCAAGATCTGTATCACATTCACTGTGTATCCCCCCTGTACCTCACACAGAGTATTCAGTAAACATTTGTTGAATAAGTTAGAAAAAATTACCTGATACATGAAAGAATTGAGGACGACATCTTTGCAATTATGTTTTTCTCTTTCTCTGGAAAGGTTATTTTGACTCGGCAGTAGACAAATGCATGCAAACAGTCTAAACAAAAGTGTATATATTTGTTGCTTGACGTTGAATTACAACTTGTTCAGACAGGGCATTGACACTGACAGTAGCCACCTCCACTCAGCTTCACCTGAAGAGAATCTGATCTGCCACCTGGAACTCGTTAGATTCTTTATGTGCATTTTGCTTCCTTGACATTATATCACACTGGGAATCTAAATAGTATCTGGCTTTCTTTCAAATATTGTTTCCTGAAAAGTTATTTTGCCTAAAATTCATTCATATTCCTGTAATCTTTCTTCCTTTCTCCTTCCTCCCTTTGCCGCACCTTTTTACTACCACTTTCTCCTGACTTTCACCCTCTAAAATTCAAATAATGCACAGTCTCCTAGGGGTTGTATAATATAATATACACAGTAAAGTGGAGAACCTGGTAATTCAAGGTGAAAATAAAACCCCTCCAAGTTGTAAGTAGCCAGGTTCAGACATCACCTCTATGAAGACTTCTTTGAATCCCTTCGCCATTTTGACACGACTTTTAATGCCTTTACAGTCTATCTGCTTGTGTCTTCTTTTTCATTCCTGCTCATGCATCATTGTCTGATTACATCATTTCCTTTGAGAAATCTTTGACAGCTCCTCACTTTCTGTAAGATAAAACCTGAACTTTCTGGGATGTAACTTCTCCGCTTCATGATCTGCCCCCATTACCTCTCTCGCCTGATTTTCCACTCCTGCTTTCACGGTGCACCCTACACTCTAGCCTCATCCTACCACTTCACTCGTCTGCATGTCCACGGCAGCATCCAGCTTCTTTGTCTTTACTTGTGTCTTCCTGTGTAGTTTTGGAGCACCCTTCATTCCTGGTTTGCTAGTTGAAATTCCACCCAGCTTAACCTTATGTCTTCCATTAAACATTGTCCAGTTTCCCCTTGGAATTAATCTCTTTCTCTGTATGCCACTTTTGAGTTATACTTGTCTGTGACTAGGTGTGTCCCTGTGATACATTGGAACCCTTTGAGAAAAGGACAGTGTCTTCAGCTCACTATTTTCATGAGCTTTGTACAATAATTTGTTTATAAAACACATTCCATAAGATTGGATGAGTCTGGCTTCTAGAACCATTATAATGGTTCTGTATAAAATTCAGATTAACTAGTTGAATGTGGGTTGTCTCCAGGCCTGCCGTTAAAGCATTGGATTTATACATAAAATCCTTTTACATAAATCAAATGACTAGGTTTGCTTTTGCCAAGAACACCAGAAAAGGTTAGATTTATTTTATTCTGCAGTATTCTGTTTGTTTGTGTGTGTGTATATACACACGTACATATATATGTATTGTACATATGCAGATATGAAAAAGGTCTTAAATTTTTAAGTCCTATATTTTCCATTATGTGAAATGTTTTTAGACTAATCCTTGTTAATTACACCAGTGAAAATCTAGTTCCAGTATTATTTTCTTTATATTTGTTTAAAAAAAGCAAATATGAAATGGTGAAAAAGTTCATTAACACGGAAGTACATATATTGATATAAAAAGCTCATAATCCTACATTTTTATATTCTAAATTTGATGCAAATTGTTCACTCTGTACCTAGCTGTTTTCTACCCTTTAAGGCTAATCTTCAGTCTTCCTCCTCTAGGCAAGCAAGTTCCCCTCCTCCCAACTATATTAGCAACACCTGCAGTTGCTTTTTTGTTTCACTCTGGCAAGTATCATGCCCAGTTTAGCACCATACCTGAAACATGGTAGACATTCGGTAAATGTCTGTAGAATGAATGAACAAGTAAAAGAACTTAGCAGTTAAATATATGTGTGTATGTATCTGCCTTTATTAAAAGAGAAGTGGCAGGTTTGTACATACAGATACACAAGGCTGTTTATGGTATACTCTCTCTAGTGAAATAAAAACAGGTTTCAGGACAGAAAAATGCTTCTGTTTTTATAAAATGTGTGCGTGTGTCCGCATGTGTGTTGGGAGAAGGTATGCGACAAATCAGTATTCCACAGTGAGTTGTGTGGTTGAGAATGGAGAGTCAGAAGTGGCCTTTCACTAGTACATTTCTTTTTAAGACAAAGTTTGGTATTTACCCCACACCCCCAATTTTTGTAAAAAAGAAATTATTTTCTTTGCTTAAATGTTTCCTGGTCCTTTTGAAAAATAGTAGTACTTGGAACAAAGTGGACTAGATTAAGTCTTTAAGCCATGGTGGCACATGTGCTAGGAAACTAAATCTTCTCATTCAGTCTGTTGATGTTAAAGGCCATATCAATAGAGGCAGCTATTTTTTCCACAGAAATACTTTATTTTTTAAAATATATTTTATTAATTATGCTGTTACAGTTGTCCCAATTTTTCCTCCTTTGCCCCTGTCCATCAGGTACTCCCCCATCCCTCCAGCAAGTCACCCCTTCTTAGTTTATGACCATGGGTCATGCATATAAGTTCTAAGGCTTCTCTATTTCCTATACTATCCTTAACATGCCCCTGTCTATTTTGTACCTACCAATTTGTGCTTCTTAGTCCCTGCACCTTTACCCCCTTCTTTCCCTTTCCCCTTCCAGCTGATAAATCTACAAATGATCTCCATAGCTTGATTCTGTTCCTGTTCTGGTCGTTTACTTAGTTTGGTTGTTTTTTTGATTCAGTCACTGATAGTTGTGAATTAGTTGTCCTTTTAATGTTCATAGTTTTGATCTTCTTTTTCTTAAATACGTCCCTTTAACATTTCATGTAATAATGACTTGATGATGATGAACTCCTTTAGCTTTACCTTGTCTGGGAAGCACTTTATCTGCCCTTCCATTCTAAATGATAGCTTTGCTGGATAGAGTAATCTAGGTTTTCGGTCCTTGTTTTTCATCACTTTGAATACTTCTTGCCAGTACCTTCTTGCCTGCAAAGTTTCTTTTGAGAAGTCCGCTGATAGTCTTATTGGAACTCATTTGTAGGTAACACTCTGCCTTTCTCTTGCTGCTTTTAAGATTCTCTGTTTATCTTTAACTTTTGGCATTTTAATTATGATGTGTCTTGGTGTGGTCCTCTTTGGGTCCAACTTATTTGGGATTCTCTGTGTTTCCTGGACTTGTATGTCTATTTCCTTCACCAAATTAGGGAAGTTTTCTTTCATTCTTTTTTCAAATAAGTTTTCAATTTCTTGCTCTTCCTCTTCTCCTTCTGGCACAAGTGGTTTGGATATTGGTATGTTTAAGTTGTCCCAAAGGTTTCTAAGCCTCTCCTCATTTTTTTTTTTTTTAGTTATTTTTTATTCTTGCTGTTCTGATTGAATGCTTTTCCTTCCTTGTGTTCCAAATTGTTGATTTGATTCTCAGCTTCATTCTCTCCACTGTTGGTCCTTGTAGATTTTTCTTTATTTCACCTAGTGTAACCTTCATTTCTTCCCTTGTTTTTACCGTACTCAATGAGTTATTTGAGCATCCTGATTACCATTGTTTTGAACTCTTCATCTGATAAGTTGGTTATCTCTGATTCGTTTAGTTCTTTTTCTGGTGTTCTGTTCTTTCATTTGGACCATATTTCTTTGTCTCCCCAATTTGGCAGCCTTCCTGTGTTTGTTTCTGTGTATTAGGCAGAACTGCTTTGACTCCCTGTCTTAGAAAAGGCACCTGTAAATTGTGTGGGGTGGAGCCTTAGGTAATCTCCAGGGCAGGGCAACCCACCTTACTGCTTTTTGGCTCTAAGTGGGGGAAGGGATCAGAGGGGGGACAGTGCCACTCCCTGGCTTCTGGAGGTTTGCCCAGCACTAGTCCGTTTCCAGCCACTTTACCCACTTCCTGTATGTGACTGGCGCCCTTCCAGCTGCTGCCCTGGTGGTGAATATGAGAGAGGGTTGGTTTATGTACGTTCTAAGTCCTTGTGAGCCCTTTAAGCAGGCTCTCCTGAAAATCCAGCAGTTTCTTTCACTATCCCAATCTCCACTGACTTCTCTTCCCGGCATTGTAACTCTGAGCTCTTGTGATCTTGGCCTAGGGCTGGGATTGCTTGCTTCCAGGGTATCCCTCCCGATTTTTATCTACCACATGAGTGCAGGACCACCGTTCTACTGCCTAAGAGGCATTTTTTAACAGGTAGTAAGAAACCGACTAATTTCCACTACCAGAATCTAGTGTCTCTGGAGCGACCTTCCCCCTGTTTTCAAACACACCCTTGGGTTCTTGGATAATTTAAATCCATACCACAGAGTAGCTGGTCTTTTTTTTTTTTTTTTTTAATATTGTATTTACTTAGTTTTTTTAGAGAGAGAAGGAAGAGAAAAAGAGAGGGAGAGAAACATCAGTGTATGGTTCCCTCTCACGCGCCCCCAAGTGGGGACCTGGCCCGCAACCCAGGCATGTACCCTGACCAGGAATTGAACCAGCAACCCTTTGGTTCACAGGCTGGTGCTCAATCCACTGAGCCACACCAGCCAGGGCAAGTAGCTGGTCTTGATGATGGTAAACTATTTCTTCTGAGCCCAGGCCCAAATGAAAGTACCAATTAAAGATACCCAATTAACCACACCCTTAATTAAGTCAGTTATCCACCCCTTACTTTCTTATCCTTTTTATGAACCTGGAAAATGGTCTTACTATGACAAGGTTTGTTGATGCTTCAGAATCTTGGTTATTTTAAGGTTGTTCCTAAAATTTTTTCACATGTTCCAGCTGCCAGACAGATTGTGCATCAGTTTCCTGCAGCATTTGGCAAGCCTATGTATGCACCGCCTTAAAAACAATCTGAATTTATTGATTTTGAAATTCGTGATTGCTTTCTAAAGTTTTCTTTCCTGATCTAAATTTACTTTGGGGAAAAAAATCTCCACAGCAGAACACATTGGTCTATTTTTGTGCCAAGATTTTCAGGGAAATATTTTATATGAGTAATATTGTGTGGCTAATCTGGTGTAAAAAATCAATTTTATCCATTTTAACTTATGAGAGCATGACCATCCTGTGTGAACTATTTAAAGAGCCTGTGACTTCACTAATCCAAATTTCAGTGTTTGTTATTATATGTGTTATATTAATGATGACAATTAATATTGGGCCACAATTTTTTAAAGAATTGAATTATATTTCATCAGCAGATTTGTATTTTCTCATTCCAGGGTAGTATCCTAACTTTGCTGTGGGCACACTGACATTAGTAGACTCTGGACTTGACTCTGTGAAATACACAGTTCATGGTACCAGGCCATTTTAATAGGTCTGGATTCAGTCAGAATGCTTCCTCTGTATCTGTCTATTCCTTTAAACTTGTTTGTCCTCAAAGATTGGCCTCTTATTAATAGTCAGAAGAGAAATAACATAATATCTGTATGATAATTTCATTCCATCAAATTCAAACTTTTTAATAAAACATTGGACCATTTGTTATTTGATGAGTGCATTATTCTGAAAGCTTTAATGTAAACACTTGGGGAATCGAGAAATAGCCATTTGTCATGCTGTGCAACACTCTATTTAATCTTTCAAGTTACAGCACCTCACAAATAACACAACTTCCATCCAGGGAATAATTGAGTCACCATGGAGGTCTGGCTCCCTTGTCTCATTAAATCTTCTAGAATTTCTGAGAGGTGGCTAGCAATTACTCTTCTCTCTTTGGGACATCTGTGGAGAGTTAGGCAACAGGCAGTCAGAGGTCACGCATAGAGTCTCTAAGAGAGCACTGTTTGAATATTGGTCATCAAGTCAGCAAATGTTAAGACCTAAATAACTCCTGAGGGCTGTCTCAGAAGGGGTTGCAGTGATCTAAATGCCAGAAAAGTCCTCACTTGTTATAGGCCTTGCCAGTCCCTGCCCTCATTTAGAAGTTGTTATATTTTATATGTGTACTTCATTTTTATCTTTAAATAATGTCTTCACAGGATTTATAAAAACACCTGTCTCTTATTTGTCATTCTTATTTTAAACTTAATGAAGAACATTTTAGAAGAGCTGTATAAAATTCTTTTGAGAACATTTAGTTTCGAGTTTAATTGCTCTTAGGATTCAAACTCTAACTTATTTTTACTGAGGGAGCAATAATGTTTTAAAAGTATATAATTGATCTGTAAGAATGCTATATTATTGTATCTGTAAGATTTGCATGTCAAAATCCACCTGCAGGGTATTTTATTGTAGAGCTCCTTGGGAAGGTGAATGCTCTAGGTGAAGGGACACTAGTGTATGTTTACATTCAGTTCCAAGTGTTGAGATGGGACAGGCAGCAAAACCTTGACTTTCAATTCCTTCATGACATCCTAAGTTCATCTTTGAAGCTAGTTCAAGGGAAGTGTGAGTGAGGAATGTGTGGAACTAACTTTAATTGAATAAATACTACACTTCAGTGACTTTATTTTTATTTATTTTTTAGTAAGGAAGGACAAGGTGACAAGTACAGGAAAAACATGATTATAAAATTTATTTCATTATTTAAAAAATACAAATGTATTCAGACCAATAGTTCTTCCAAATGATGTTCCCTTACTTATTCAAGCCAACAGAGACTGGGAACTAAGACTCAGTAATTGATGACAATTATACATTTACTCCTTACCCTTATGTGTTTTCCTGCTCTTGAAAAAGGGAAGAGGGTACTTAAAAGAAGCTCTTTGTGTATTTTCCATCATAGTGGGTTATACTTGGCAACAACCATTTGATCTCCTGATTGTTCTTAGGGCTTCCATTCTTCCCTCCCTGTACTCTTCCCTTCTGTCTGGAGCCAGGCTGATCATTTTAAATGTAGGTCAAATTCTGTCACTCCCCTACTCAAAACACACCAGGTCCTTTCCAACAGAATAGAGCCTGAGGTCTTTACTATGGTCTGTTGGGACCATTCATGTTCTGGCCCCCAGCCATCTCTCTGACCTAATCTCCTACCACTCTTCTTGCTCACTTAGCTTCAGCTCTGCTGTCCTCCTCATTGATCTTCAAGTAAAGTCAAGCTGACCCGTTTTCTGCAGACCATGCTTTAGCTGACACTGTCAGGAATGCTCTTCTTCTCCAAGATAGCCCCTCACTTCATTCAGGTCACTTTCCAGTTATTCTGTTTCTTACCCTACTTTGTTTTGATTAGCACTTACCACTACCCAACAAGATACCATATATTTTTGCTTGTTGTCTCTCTTCACTAGAATGGGGGCTAGGACTTCTCTTAGTTTGTCCACTATTACATCCGTCACACAAGTCTTCAAGGAATATTTGTTGAATGTTTAAGAACTTGATAGGACTCCCACGTTTTATGATCTCAAGATAGACATTTTAACATAAATTCTGGCTTTTAAAATATTCATGTGAATTTTCTAGCAGTAGTTGATGTGTATCAAAATAATGTGAGGTTCTTTTTTCAAAATACATAGCTGGTACCCTGACATCTCACTCCCCCAACAATAATATATAAAATACAGAGGACTTTCGGCCAAGATGGAGGCTTAGACGGACATGCTCGGCCTCCCTCTACAACTAGAGAGGAATACAACTACTTCAAAACAAAAGATAACTAGAAATTCCAGAAAATAAAACTACACAGAAGCCCAACGTATGAAGTTATAAACCAGCAGCACCCTTTGGGCAGGTAAGAGCGAAAGTGGGTGGTGCTGTTTACGGTAGCACCAGGGACAGCGGCAGGGAGAGCAATCTCAGCTGCAGTCTAACCCTGGCGGCTCGCGACCCCAACTCTGGGAGAAGCAGCCACCACATCGCCTCGAACAGTGAGGCCCAGGGGGCGGGAGGACAGATCCCGGTCTCCTAGTGGAATAACTGTGTGAATCCATCTTGGACCCCCGCCCCCACACAAACCGCCACAGGGCTGCGAAATAGGTTGCGGATCGCCACTGGTCGCTGGGTTGTGACGAGTACACAGGCACTGCCCCCTATAGCCGGCCCAAGAAAACAAAACGCATCTGTCAAAATGAGGCAGACAACTATAGAAATCCCGGTGGCGCAGCTCACCAGGCAACAGATGAAGAACCTGACAGATGAACAAATAAGAAACCTGTCAGAGGCTCAGTTCAGGGCCGTTGTTATCAGGTGGCTTACAGAATTCACAAAAGATCTGGAAAAAGATGAGAAAGAATCGAAAAACACTCATACTGAAAGAAACAAAACCACATATGAAACAGATGGTGAGGAAATAAAATCCAGAGTTCAAATCAACAAACCAGAACACAGAGAAGGAACAAACAGTCAACCAGTGCAGAGAGAAAAAACGAGAAGCAAGGAAAATGAAGAGAGGATCAGAAAGCTCTGGGACAGCTATAAAAGGCCCAACATAAGAATCATTGGTTTGCCAGAGGGCGAAGAAGATGAACTAGAAATTGAAAAATTAAGTGAAAATATAATAAAGCAGAACTTCCCAAACTTGGGGAAGGAAATAGACTTACAGGTCCAGGAAGCACAGAGAGTTCCAAAACAACTGGACCCAGGGAGAACCACTCCAAGACACATTGTAATCAAAATGTCAAAAGTTAAAGATAAAGAGAGAATCTTAAAAGCAGCAAGAGAGAAGAAAAGAATCATGTACAAAGGGGTCCCAATTAGACTATCAGCTGACTTCTCAAGGGAGACCCTGCAGGCAAGAAGGGACTGGCAAGAAATATTCAAAGTAATGAAAAGCAAAAACCTACAACCACGAATACTCTATCCAGCAAAATTGTCATTCAGAATAGAAGGACAGAGAAAGTGTTTCCAGGACAAAATAAAACTGAAAGAGTTCATTAGATCCAAACCACTGTTATATGAGATGTTAAAGGGACTGGTTTAGAAAAAGGAGGATCAAAACTATGAACACTAAAATGAAAACTGCATCACAAGAAACAACAACAGAAGCTAGGGAATTGAAACAAAGGCAAACTAAACAGGCAACTAGAGGGGAAAAAGAACTATATGTATGGGGAGCATATTGGGGGGAGGTCAGCAGGGAGGGGGAAGGGGGAGAGGGAGGGAGATGATATAGGAATTAAGGACCATGGTAGGAGGGAATGGAATAGACAGAGAGAGGTTGAGAAGAACTATATGTACAACTAATGGACATGGTCTAAAAGGGGGGGACAGCTGGAGGGAGGGGGGCCACCGGGTGGAGGGGAGAAGAGGGAAGGGAAATTGGGACAAATGTAACATTATAATCAATAAAACACATTAAAAAATAAATAAATAAACAAAACACCAAAAAAATTTAAAAAAATAAAAAATAAAAATACAGAGGAAAGAGAGGGAAGAATATTTTGAATAAAGCTCTTCCAGCTAATTTTCTTTCAACTTTTTTTCATTGTGGAAAGTTTTTAAAAGCTGCAAAATCATGCAATAAACACACACCACATACTTTCAACAAATATTAACATTTTGCCATGTTTGCTTTAATTTTGTATGTGTATATTTTTTCCTAGCCAATTGTGATGCAAGAGCATAACCTGAATCTTTCTCCCAAAGAGGGAATCTCTGACCTAGTAGGTTGTTCCTATTTCTGTTGGGTTTACTGTGCAGGGGGGGAGACTGTAGTGAAGAGCATACCAAGGTTGGATTTATTTCTTGTTGGTCTCTGCAGTAATTGTGTACGCGGTCAAGATGGTTATAGAAAGACATTGTCATCTAAATTATCAGATACATTTAAACTTATCACCATGGTACATTTTCAAAAGCTTTTTTGTTGTTGTTGTTCTTGGTGAGTGTTCTCTTTTCTTTTGTTCCCCCAAATTTTATTGTGTTTCCTAGGCAGGTGGTATGCCACTCCAGCCTTCTTGTGTTTACCTTTTGCATGCTGTATCTTTTTACATCCATTTGCTTTAACCTATCTGTGCCTTTATATTTAAAGTGAAGTATGCTCCCCCGCCACCCCCGCCACCCCCCCACCCCCGCCCTCCAGAACATTTAAAATGTTGTCCCGCTTGTCTTTTGGTCTCCATATTTTCTAAGAAGTGTGTGTGATACAAGTTGTTATATATGATAAAATGATATATCATTTTTCTCTGTCCACTTTTAAGTGTATTTCTTTATTTTTAGTTTTCAGCAAACATGGGCATAGATTTTTGTGAATGATGCTGTTTTAATCCTCCTTAAAGCTCATGAGCTTTTTGAACCTATAAATTTACATTTTTTACCAGGTTTGGTAATACATTCAGTTATTATTTCTTCAGATGTTTTCCCCCGTTATCTCACTCTCCACCTTCTGGGACTCCAAATATAATATACCTGTAAGACCTTTTAGCATTGTTCCAAAGGTCCCTGAAACTCTATTCAGTTTTCTTTTCAATCTTTTCTCTCTCTTTTTCAGAGTGGATCTTTTCCAATAGCGCTTTAGTCATCTCCATTTTGCTTTCAAGCACAGGAAGTAAACTTACTTCAGATAATTCGTTTTTCAGTTTTAAAATTTCCACCCTTTTTTTGTGATTGTTATTTTTTAATTGATTATGTTACAGTAGTTCCAATTTTTCCCCTTTGCTCCCCTCTGCCCAGTACCCTCCTTCCCTCCAGCAGTCCCACCCTACCCCCTTAGTTCATGTCCATGGGTCGTGCATATAAGTTCTTTGGCTTCACCCTTTCCTATATTATTCTTAACTCCCTCCTGTCTATTTTGTACCAACTGATTATGCTTCTTAATCCCTGCACCATATCCCCATTTCTCCCCCTCCCCCTCCCAGCTGATAACTGTTCAGATGATCCCCATACCTATGATTCTGTTTCTATTCTGGTTTGCTTAGTTGGATTTTGTTTTTATTTTTTAATTTCAGTTGTTGATAGTTGTGAGTTTGTTGTCATTTTAGTGTTCATAGCTTTGATCTTTTTTTTCTTAAGTAAGTCCCTTTGACATTTCATATAATAATGGCTTGGTGATGATGAACTCCTTTAGCTTTACTTTGTCTGGGAAGCACTTCATCTGACCTTCCATTCCAAGTGATAGCCTTGCTGGACAGAGTAATCCTGGTTGCAGGCTGCCTTTCATCACATTGAAAACTGCTTTCCAGTCCTTTTCTGCCTGCAAAGTGTCCTCTGAGAAATCAGCTGATAGTCCTATAGGCACTCCCCTGTAGGCAACTCTCTGCCTCTCTCTTGCTGCCCCCAGGACTCTCTCTTTATCTTTCACCTTTGGCATCTCAGTCATGATGCATCCTGGTGTGGTCCCCTCTGGGTCCAGCTTGCCCGGGACTCTCTGTGCTTCCCGGACCTGTATGTCTATCTCCTTCACAAAATTTGGGAAGTTTTCCTCATTTTTTTCAATTCTTGCTTCCTCATTCTGCACTGATTGACTTTTTTTCCTCCTTATGTCCCAAATCATTGATTTGAACCCCGGTTCCCTTCCCTTCACCATTGGTTTTGTGTGGATTTTCCTTTGTTTCACTTAGCAGAGCCTTCATTTTCTCTCATGCATTTGCCATACTCAAGCATATCTGTCAAGCCTGTGAGCATCTTTATCACCAGCGTTTTGAATGTTGTGTCTGTTAGGTTGTCTATCTCCTCATCTGTGAGGTTGTCTATCTCCTCGTCGCTTAGTTCTCCCACTGGAACCTTGATCCAGTTCCCCTTTTGGGCCATACTTCTCTGTCTCCTCATCTTGACAGGCTCCTGTGTTTGTTTGCCTCCGCGCCCTATGTAGAGCTGTTGCTCCTGTTACGTTGTAAGGGGCGGAGCCTTAGGGATTCGTCAGTAGAGGGAAACCTGTTTCATCACGTTGTGGTGCTGTATGTGGGGGAGGGGTCTGAGAGGGAACAATGCCATTTGCTCAGCACTCGCCCCTGTTCCAGGCACTTCTCCCACTTCCGCACTGAACTGGCTCCCCGCTAGCTGCTGCCCTGGCTATCGTTCCCAGAGTGGGTGGGTCTGTGGATGTTCTAAGACCCTGGGGGCCCTTTAAACAAGCGGACTCTACTGAGAGACTGGCAGTTTCTTCCTCCGTCCCAACCCCCACTGATTTGCACAGTCAGAAGCAATGAGGCTTGATTTTACCCGGTGCTGGGATCGTGAGCTGTGAGGTCCGGTGAGGATCTGGGAATGCTCCCCAGGTGTCCCTCCTGACTTTTTAAAATACGTGACTGCGCTTTCTGCCAGCTTGCTGCTGCCACCGCTGCTGCTGCAGCTGCTACTGCCACCACACCGTGTCCTCTCTGCCCCGGCTCCGCTCCTCCTATCTGTCTGGATGAGTATTTCTTCTTTATATCTCTATTTGCTGGACTTCCATGCAGTTTGATTTTCTGGAACTTCTGGTTGAGGTAGTTGTATTCCTTCTTAGTTGTGGAAGGAGACACAGCGTGTCTGTCTATGCCTCCATCTTGCCCGTAAGTCAAGCCTGATCCACCTTTTTTTGTTGTTGTTGTTGTTGTATTTCCTATTTCTCTGCCGGCATTTCTCATTTTTTCATTCATTATGAGCTTATTTTCCTTCACCTCACTGAGTGTAATTATAGCTGCTTTAAAGGCCTATCTGTTACTATATGTGGGTCATGTCAAAGCTGGTCTCTGTGGATTGTGTTTTCCTTGGAGAGGAGATCACATTTTCCTGATTCTTGATATGTCAAGTAATTTTTGGATTACATCCCAGATATTGTAAATGATTATTGTGGAGGGGAAAAAATGTGTTTTTGTTTACTCTTCAGAGCCTTCAGTAGTTGGTTTTGTATTTTGTTCACAGTTTAAGGTTGTTATCTGTGAAGGATTTAGTCTCTTAGGAGCTTACTCTGACATACCAAAAGCTGAACTCCTGATATCCCTTTTAATCCCTTTCCTGCTAAACTACATGCCTGTGCTACCACACAGAAAGAAATTCCTCTATGTCTTCACCCAAGTGGATTCACTCAAAGCTGCCAAGGGTAAAACAGTGAGTGACAAAGATGAAATTTGTCATCCTCCTAACCGCCATCCTTTCTTCTGCATCCCCCTCCCATCCCATTGCTACCCTAACATGCGTGCTTTTGTCACCAGAACTGAAAGAATTTAGATGCATTTAGCAGCAAGAACCATGGCCACCTCATCAGGAACACAGGGGGAGAGGAAACTCCCAGACCAAGATGGTGACAGAAGCTGGGAAATACGTGTAAGAGCGGATGAAGGAAAGCGCTGCTGTGAGGCGGGCACAGGTGTGGGCATGGGCATGAGCTGAGAGACAGATCAGAGGGCACGAGCCAGCTGTGCCAACCTCTGCACTTGGCCTTTAGTGTCTGTGGTCTCATGTAATCTTCAGAACAACCCTGTGAAATGAGCTATAATACTTCATTTTATTTGAGAGAACTCGGATGATTTTCTCCAAGTCACACAATAAATGACTAGGCAAGAAATAAAATGTCCTCTTGCTTTCCTAAGGTGTTTTTTTTAGTCATCTGAAGTCTCTCTGGAAACTTTGAGGAGCAGTATGAGTCCTTCTGGGTTCTGCCAGCTGGAAAAGTGGGCTGTTGCCCTTTCCTGTTTCCGTTCTTTGCTCTCTGATCAGAAGGCAAGCTTGATCTGCCTTAAGCTTAGTTTAGCTATGGTAAGGCCTCTCGGCTCCCCATCCCTGCCCCCGCCCCACTCTCAGGCTGCTTCCTGACAGCTTCCTAAGCCAGAGTCTTGAGTGAAAGTTTGCATGTTCCTCAGAAGACACAGGGGAACCACCCTGTCAGAGAGGCAGAGGCTGGAATTCTTAGGGATTTCTCTCCCCTTTCACCTCTGAGTGCCCTTGTCCTTGTGCTCACCCCTAACTTTCTGTTACATTGAGTAATGTTCAGAGAGAATGGCGCTTCATGTTACCCAGAGCCACTAGCTTCTTTCACACGTAGCACAAGGGTCTGAATTCAGGACCTTTTCTGTCTTTAATTTTTATTCTTACACCTCTCTGCCTAAGACACTCCGAGTAGACCACTGGTTCCCAGGCAGAGATGATTTTGCCCTCGGGGGACCATTTGGTAATGTCGGGGGGCATATTTGGTACTCACAGCGGGGGGACAACTACTGGTATCTAGAGCAGAAGCCAGCGTTGCTGTTACACCTTCTACAATGCACGGGACAGCCATCCATCACAAAGAATTCCAACCCAAAATGTCACTATTGTCAAGGCTGAGAAACCCTGGAACACACTCCTGGAGACTTTTCTCTGTGTCCTTTCCCTTCTCTTTCCCTTCCTTCATGAGGGCCGCTCCCCTGAGTGTAATCATTTTTGCTAATGTAGCCATTGCAACTTTATACCCCAGAATTTCTGTTTTCCCAAGCCTGCAAGGGTGGTTCTTCCTGGTGGAGAGCAGAGATGGGAAATAGCTGATGGAGCTGCTAATGGACTCCTGGGGAGGAATTTGTAGAGCAGAGGAGTATAGGAACCCTCAGCCTTCAGTCATGGGCATCGAGGGTGCATGCGGGCTGCTAGGCATCTGGAGTTAAGGCGTGTCATTTAAAGGATATGTATGTGGTGATAGGGGAAGTCATCAACAGTGATGAAATTTAAAGATTTTAGGGAACTTGGAAAATTGTGGGGTTGACTGTGTAAAAATAATCTTGGCTATGGTTATTTTTGAAATGAAATCAATTTTGAATAATTGTCACTTGACTCATAATCTATTTCCCATGTCATTAAAAGTGCCATACTGATTGGTGATGGGGGTAAGTTTTGTTTTATTGCAACACTAAAATCTGTTCAGGTGTTTTTGCATTTGCCAGTAATGTGAATGTAGGTTCTCAACTTGGGGGGTGGTGTGGTGTGTCAGGCAGGCAACATTGCTCTCACCTGGAATCAATTGTTTTCCTCTCTTCTACTGGAATGAAAATCCTAGTTACAAGGGGGCCACACAACCAGAACATTTACTCTCAAGACTGCTGATAAATATAAAGTATAGCTCTGTTACAATGACCTCATGTGAGTACCCTTTGCAATTATGACTAGCCCCGATAATCACCTTGACCTTTCAGCACCTAACCACTATAACCCCAAATCTGCCCAGTATTAGAGTTAGTGGGGCAATAAAGCTCTCTGCACTAGACTAAGGTGCTCCCAAGTCTCCATGCCTGCTAGAAAATCACTGCAGGAATCTCGCGTTCCCCATATTTCTGGTTTTAACAGTTATCTGGAAAAAAACCAGAGGGCATTATAATGTTCAATACACATGGAAGATAAAACTTTTCTCCCCCATGGTTTCAATAAAAACTTTTAACTTACATACATTAAGTACATGTTGCATTAATTGTCAAATTTTGATGTTTTATGCCTAATGTATCTGCCTTTACCTTGAAATGTAGGTAATGTGTAGGTAGTCCTTATAGTCTTAAATAGTTCACTTTAAAATGAGCTAAAACATCATGCTGTTCTGTTTACCATATTTAATCATGACCAAACATCGTTGATTAATTCAGTCAGAACCACTAACACAGTGCCGCTTGGGAATGGTGCAAAGTGGAAGAAATTCTAGGGGAGCAAGTAACGTTGTTTCATATTTGACATAAGGGGAGTGTGATTATTAAATCTGCTATTTACAAGATTTATTAAATCTGCTATTTATAAGATTCTTAAAGTTTTGTTTTGTCTCTTCCTTCTACTTGATGCCAAGTTTTGTCCTAGTGTTGATGTCAGATGATGTTTTAAAAGACCTTCTTAAGAGCTTTGTCTATTTTTATTTTTAAATATTTTAAATGCATAATGTTTCTTCTCAGACCTCATTTTTGTTACTAACAAATGATATTTAATCTTATCGTGGATTAATGTTTCTAATAATTTGATTTTTTACTTTCCAAAAAATAGCCTTCAAAACAATCTGGTAAAAACTATTGCTATCAGCAATAATGCTGCTTTCATTGTGCTTGAGAAATGAAAGGCCTTTGAGGGAAGCTGAGATAGGCCATCTCTGCCACCACAGTCTCTTCTACCATATTTTTCTCTACAAGTGGGTGTTCTACATTCTGCCTCCTCTTCTGGCCCCTGTTCATGGTGCTTTTGGCCAAGGTGATACTAACACCTCAGCACAGGCTTTCAGCACATGGACCAGAGAGTCAATCAGCCTTCTGGCCTCTACCCAACATTAAGATGTCAGCCATTTGGACTGAGAATTGAGCTAATTAATACATTGATTAGGACATTTTTGTTCATTGAATGTGGATATACAGATGATCTCTGATTTCAGGCAATTTCATCACAGTAACATCTTTAATGATTAATATTAAATTTTTCCTTTAAATATGCCGTAGTGATGATAAATACTGATAAATTAGTTAATCTTCCGTAGTGGTTTTTGAAATGTACCCTGGCTCATATTATTAATGTATTATTGATGATTCACAGACTGGGTGATGATGAACTATCTTTTGTTAATATCTACTATTAGCAGATACGACTAAAATAGTAATATCTCTCTTTTGTCCTTGACAGCCAGCTCTTTTTCTAAAAATATTGCACACTGATTTTTAGGAATTCAAGCTTTAGAAGTGTCTGGCCAAGGCAAAATTCCACCTCAAAATTAAACAGAATCAAGATAAACTATAGACCCTAAAAAGCACTTTGAGAGATTTACAAGGCTAGGAGTAGCTTTTAGACTACGAGGATATGCTTTTGCTTATTTCTCTCTTTATTTAACAAGCATTTTTTAGGCACTTGTGAACTGCTATGATCTGAAGAATGAGAAGGAAGGAGTGGACAAAGTATAAAGTGCAGCTTGAGTGATCAAGTAAGACATAAACGAAAAGGAATTTATTTGACTTTGATGACTCAACAAGAGCAGTTTGGATAGCATGGGGGAGGGGGAGCTCAGAAGCAGTATGGAGTGAGTTGAAGTGTGATGACCAATTTAGAAGGTAGAGGCTGTTTTCTCCACACTTAACTGACAAGTCTGACTTTCAAGAGGAGAAGAGAATGAAAATGTGACAGCCGGAGGGGTAGGTGGAAGTGAAGGCAGGGTTATTTTTCTTGGTTTGTTTGCTTAAGATAGAAGATACATAAAAGTATTTCAATGTTGATGCTGAAGGCTAAGTAAGAGAGTTTGAAGGTGTGTAAGAGAAGGTGGAAAACCGTGTTTTGGAGGCAGGTTTCTGAGACCACTCCAGGGCAATCGGGGGCTGGATCAGAGGGAGGCAGGAGTCGATGCAGCACGAATTTTTCTGAACTGCATTGCTTTATATTCAGAAAGAATTTGAGGCTTTGCCCTGTAATTAAATTCACAAGCTATTTTCTTTTAAACAAAAGTAATGACCTACTTTCTAAGTAATTTTACAATGTTCTTGATCTACCATGTAAAGGTTATTATTGCCTCTCAGTTATCTCTTAGGGGTTATAAAAAGTAACAAATTTTTGAAGGCACCTTACAAAATTAAAGAGTTATAAAATGCTGAGTATTTTGTGTAATCATCTTAACCTCATAATCTTTGGTTCATTTTGCTCCAAACTCAGCATGGATCTTATGATCCATACCCGTTATTCTGTGTTCTATGGTTTTTTGCTTTCTCACTTTTATTTCCTTCTTCTGGGATGTTTGGCTATTCAGCAGTAGTAATTACTGTTGAATTATTTGTTGTAGATATGTAATGCAGAAATAAAATGAAACCAAATTATGTAGAATAAGTAAAATTTTATTTTGCCTTATGAAAATCCTCATTTTTATTTTCTGTATAACAGAGGATAAAGATTACAGGCAGGCTAATGGAGTGTACATTACTTTCAATCATTTGGAACAGCTTAGATTTTGAGGAAATTGTCTTAAGGAAGTTACTTAATCATTTTAAACTTCATCAATCTTATCTATAAAGTAAGAATAATGCCTATTTACAGAATTATCTGTCCCATTTCACAGAATTATTGTGAGGCCCATCTGATACAGTATATATAAGCATGTTTTGTAAATTGTAAAGTATTTTATAATATATTATGATTTTAAAAATATTCCATCTCACACTCTTGTGGTCAGTTATAAACTCCCCTTTTGGCTATAAGGTATACGTGAAGAAACATTCCAGGAAATAAGTACTCAGCTGGCATAGGGTTTTAGTTAGCATTTAAGCATCATTAACCTGCAAGTCTATGCTAATCTAAGTCCAGTTTAAAATATTTAAGAAACCCTTTCTGAGAAGAAATTATTATGGCTGATAAATTATGTATCTCTACTTAAAATGTTTAGAAGTGCCAGCTCTGAAATTAAGTTGCCTTGGATTCAAATCCTGGCCACATCTTTTAGTAGCTCAGTGTCTTGGGTAAGTTTGAATTCTTCGTACCTCTGAAAATTTAGGCTCTGAAAAATGATGGTATTAATAGTACTATTTCATAGGACTGTTACCTATTAAATGAGGTAACAGTATAGTGTCTGCCAGTGCTAAGCACTCAAAACATGTTAGTTATTATATGCATAATATTTACAGTAATTTGAATACAATATAGAAGAATACTTTATGTAAAGTACTGCTTCAAATAATTAAATTTTAAATAGCTAAGTACTGACTAGACCTTCTCATTTAAGTAGCTTCACCTGTGGGATTTTAAACACATTCAGAGAACATTCTCTCTCTCTGAATCATTTATATAGCTAACTTCTTTGGGGTGTCAAATTTATACTTAGCCATAGCCCAGCATTCCTAGTGGTGATTCCTCCCTTGATGAAAAAAGGTTTTGAAATAACTGCACTAATTTATTTATTTATTTTTTAAGGAAAGCAGGTTATCTATCTGCTCTTAAAAGGAAGAACATCTGTGGTGCCAAATATGACCACCAGAGGGTGCCGGGTAGCCAGTGACCCTGCCTTCACTTAGAGGCAAGGATCTCTTGCCCTTGTGAGAGGAGTTCAGGAGCTGCCACTACTCCTGTGGGTGGAGCCCAGTGGCCTCATGTTTTCACTTCCAAATACCATTGATCTGATAGTGGCCCCATCTCCTTACTTCTCAGGGACCAGTTCCCCTCCTGTTAAACCTTTAGACTACTGAAGCCAGTAGAGCATTTCCCTTCACCCCCTGCCCTTTCCAGAAGAGGCCTGCCCATTCAGAAGTCACTTCGGTTACAATTCAGTACATTTAGGATTAACGTGACTTCATCCTATTGCGTCAACATTTGCTGCTATCTCTGGAGTTTTCTATAAGACAATTCCTTAATGGGATTTAAGAGACTTCATAACATAATTACCAATTATTCAATATTTGATCACTCTGAAAGGCTAAAAACCCACCACTTCTTAAGAATCAATAAACAACATCTTTTTTTCTTTTTAGTAGTACTCAGAGTAGAGATTTGACAGAAAATGGGGAAACTTCCACTGCTGTCAACCTAGCAAAACGACCTAGGAAATCTGCCCTCTTTGTTATTAGTTGGTAGAATTCAGGATGGTGGTCATTAAAGGCCAATGAAAAACAAAGTTTCAGTATGTGTCTTCTCTGCCTTCCTTTGATAGCATGATCCAGCACAGCTGGCTGTTCAGACTGTCAAGTGGTCTGTGAGAGTGAAGGTGGTCTACCTGAGAGGTCTGGCCGTGTGTTCGAGTGAGAGAAGGCAGGGAACACACCTGGGAGCAGTTGGCCTTGACGGCAGCAGGGCTCAGGGTGGGCCTGACTGTTACAAGATCATGCACTTTGGTTAAAAAAAGGAAGAATGATAGCAGGAAGAAGTGTGTTTAAATGGATAGTCCTAACTGAAAGTAGGCTGGATGTCATGGGAACCCAGAAATGGGCAGTGTTATGTGGACCAGCTTGCAGTATTTGAGTCAGCTTGAAGGTAATTTCGTTGCATGCAGTATTTTTCAAAATTACTTTATCCTTTGTGATATTGCATCTTTACTCTGAATATAATTAGGCAAAGGAAATTTCACTCACCATATTCTTGCGTAAGAATACTTTCGAGAATTCCAGCATCTGTTAGTACCAGGTACTAGTCATAGGTTTGTTTGGTCATTTATTCAGGATTGGGAGTTACATAGCATTGTATGCTAATATAAAATAATTTCAGAGTAATTATCCAGTGCATAGCTACTCTGCATAACAGCATATATCAGTTACTTGCAAAGACCATCTTATGAAAAGTTCCTCAAAAGCACATTGAATTTAACAGCCACTTTGTTACTTTTCCACAAGAGGTAAACCAACAGTATGTCTTTCATTTAGTCAGTAATTAAAGATGCATTTTTCTTCTTAATCTTATTAAAATAAGACTTTTTAAAAGCTGAGCTGAAATTTCATCCTGAAAAATAAAAAGTAAAGATTTACCAGCAGAACTACTTCCTATTAATGTATATTATTCAAACTAGAGTTCAAATTCCTATCCCTAAGTTTCCACTAGTGACCACAGTCTCCTGGCTTCCCAGTAGATGCAAAGTGAGATTAGCCACTCTTTGTCAAGTGTGTGTGTCCCGTGTCAGTTCCCTGCCTCTGTCCATGTCTATATTGGCAGTGAAACCACTCGGAAAGCAGGTGTTTGGCTGAAGGGAAGATCAAGCCAAGAGTCTTAGTGCCCCTGAGACAGGTGGGCTTGGTCCAGCTCAGCGCTGAAAAATTCAGGGACTGTGTGGGAATATACTCATTTTACAGGGTAATATTTTAAATAAAATGTTGATACCTTGTTCTCTATTAAATTAGTTGACACTGAAAACAATTTTTAAAAATTCACTTTGGTATCATTCTTGGACTTTTTAAAGTAAGTTATTTGCTATATTCATCTAAGACTGAAAATTTTAGTTTGTAATAAATTTTTACTTTAGGCTTTTTTGTTTGCAAATGACAATAGCATCTTACTGTCTCATTTTTATTTTCAGTGATTTATATATATATTGGTTGTTCAGTCTATGATGATATAACCCACAAACAGTATTATCTTCCTAAACCAGAAAGTTTGAGCCATTTACATTTGAAAGTCGATGCCTCCTCCACAACCCATTAAGTTAATAATTAGCCAGTTATATGCACTTAGTTTCATTTTCTACTTGATTTTACCTTAGATTAATAGCATTTATGAATATATTTTAAAACAATTATTAACAAAAGGACAAGGACAGAAGCTGTCAGCTTCAGTTTTAGTCAATTGATTCATTTGCTTTTAGGGTTGCACCAGACTGATTGTTATTAAAGGCAGCAGGGATTTTATTTTTTTGAGCAGTTTCATAGGAACCTTCTTATCCGTTTTAATTCCTGAATCTCTTCATGGGGTTTTATTTGAATTTGTACATTTGTTTGTTAATATCTGGGAAATTAAAAATACTGTTTCAGCCACAACTTATGCCATTCTAAAGTTAACGAGAACGTTAAAATGTTTCCTTTTTGGGAAATTTTATTTTCTAGGACTCACGTGGCAAGTAAGGATGAAGAGCTTTAATCAAAATCTGTTATTGCTCTTTAAGTTTTTAAGGAACATTTGCCGTATTTTGAGTTCATATTATTTTATAAATAGCTCCCATGATTCTTATTCTCTGCTGTTTTAAAAGAACTACAAGATTTGGCTACCTCAAACCTAAAGTATTAGGAATCCTATTTATTTGTAGGTATTGCTTCACAAAAAATTATGTACAGTATTCTCTCACCGCAGGTATTATGTTCTAGACCCCCCCCACCCCCGCAATAGTGAAAATCCGCAAAATAGGAACCTTACATTTATTTTAGTATTTATATATATTTTAAGGCTTTATAAACCCTTCCCACACACTTATAAACTGTTTCCAGTCCCTTATTAACCTTTCCCACTCCCTTATTAACCTTTTCCACACTTTTATAAACACTACTTATGTTCCTAAACATATTCTACACTCTTAAACCTATGTAACTTAACAACATATGTGTACAGTACCACAAAATCCCACACTATAGTGAAAAATTCGCAATAAATAAATATAATATTTTTAAAAATCCCGCAATACAGTGAGGCCGCAATAAGTGAACCATGATATAGAGAGGGACTACTGTATTATAATCTGAGTTTCATGATTTTTGGCTTTCAGCTGACCTCTATTTTATTTCAAAACTTTCTTTAGATTAGGCAAAGTAAATTTTGCATATTTTGTGCTGTGTAAATTATGACTCATTTTTGTAATAATCACAATTTAAATTGTCAGAATAAATATTTTGATATCGCTACAGTAGAAAATTGTATAAATGGCTGTACTCCGTGATATTAGGAAGAAATATGCGTTCCCAGAGCACTTCATTCCATACTTGTTTACCAAAGGAGTGAACTGTGCTATTTGCTATCATTTTAAAGAATGTTTTGACAGAAGCCATTTTTTTTAAAAAGAATGAGTAGAAATTAAAATAAATGTATTATGAGGAATGCAGAATAAACACGTAATGGATCATGGGACTATTCTGTAATGTAATCACTGAAGTATCATAGATAATGCCCTAATTTTCCTCAATTTTACTCTTTTTGTTTTACTTCAATTGCAAATGTATTTACTTGATACCACACACACATGCACACGCCTGCATATTTTTTCTTTAGAGTTAACAGATACCTATCAGGGTTTGAAAGGGACTTTCCTATTGCTGCACTCTGGCACTAGAGTCTGCAGCTGAAAATGGTGGGTACTAAGTACCCCATATTCAAAAGAGAGCTACCAGCCTTTGAAGCCAGGTACTTCCTTCCAGGGTTTACTAAAAGCTCCACCATTTTTCATCATTCAGTAAGTATTTGTCAGGTACCTGCTATGTTCAGACAGTGTTCTAGGCATGAGGGTGCCTCAGGTTACAAAAGGTCCTGTCCTAATGGAATTCACAGTCTAGTAGTGGTCTAGTGGAAGGAGAATAAAATACTGTATTTTTTGCACTATAAGACACACCTGACCATAATATGCACCTAGGTTTAGAGGAGGAAAACAAGAAAAAAAATATTCTGAACCAAATGGCATATACTAAAATATTTAATAAAATAGAACAGAATAATATTTCAACCATGGAAAGTGAACAGCAGCCAACAGTGTGATATTAAGAACCATCATCACTGTCATTAACAAATGAGGAGAGACTTGAAGGTTCAACTACTCTTCTAGTTTTCTGGGAACCCCAAGAACTCATCGCTAGTGTCAGAATTTATGAAGTTCAGTTGCTCACAATCACTGATATCACTTTCTTCACTAAATCTTCATACTGACCTGACGCCCTGAGATTCAGCAGTAAAGTGGGACATTTAAGCATCCCCAGGGGTTTTGCGTGGTCCCACCGCATCCTCTTTTAACAGCTGTCACCACCGTTGACAGGTCAGGCAACACGCATCACAGTCTGTGAAGCAATATTTGCTCCACAAGACACACAGACATTCCCCCCACACACACTTTTTTGGGGGGGAAAGTGCATCTTATGGAGCAAAAAATACAGTAGCTCTCTCCTTGCTTAGATTAAAGTCGGAAAGGGGAGGGAACAGACTTCCAGAGAGCCATTCACAGAGATAGGTGCTGCCTCCTGGGAGAATGGCATCTCTGGCCCCAGCCCGCTGCTAGCCTAGTTGTTTGACCCTGCAAACTCACTGACATGCCACTAGAACAGAGCTCAGTGAGTAAGTTTCTGGAAGTCTAGAGGATGTATTAACAGACATAGAAGATTTCTGCTTCTCTTCTGAAGAGCTCTGTAGGTAGAATACTTCTGTAGATAGAAGCAAAGCCTACAGGATAACTAAGAACCCTGGTGTAGGACCAGTGTGCTAACAAAGAAGAGGCTGGGACTTATGTTCCTTGGGACTTCATGGCCCCTGAAGATTGTGGAGAAGAACCTCTGCAATTTCTGTGGCTCAAAAAATAGAGGTTAGATGTCATAGGCTGCCAAAGGGACTTCCAGGCCAGAGGAGACAGTACCCCCAACCCAGATGGCTGCCCCCTCCAAGAGGGGTTGGCACCAGGATAATACCAAACACTATTTTGGGAAATCTACACACATACACACATGCACATACACAGACACCTTCTGTGCACAAACCACTAGTTATCAACCAAACCAGAGCAAGACCAAGCAAACCTGCCCCCACTCACAAGTAATCATTTGCATCAAAAGGTTTCTGTCTCCTCCTTAGCTCCCAGCACTAGAGGAGCTAGACCTTGAAAAGATTTGGGAGAACGTTCTTGATAAAAACATCATCCCTTCCCAGTGTAAGTCTCTTGGTCTCTCTGTGCAGGACAAGATCTATGAGGGGGGAACCCACCCAAACAGGAATTTATTTATAAAAAATTGTGTATTTATTCTTCCATGTTTAAACTTCAGTCACCTTCAAAATACTCTTTGTTTAATGCAACACACCTATCAAGATGTGTTTCCCACTGTTCAAAACAGTTTTGAACTCAATGATTTTGATGCCTTTTAGTGCTTGTGCTGTTTTTTGTTTCACCTCTTCCACGTCAGCAAAAACGTTTCCCTTTGACGACTTTTTTATCCTGAGAAACAAAAACAAAAAGTCGCTTGGGGTGAGATCAAGTGAATAGGGAGGGTGGGGCCCAGGACCATGCCATTTTTTGGTTAAAAACTGCTAAATACTCAGCTTGGTGTGGCAGGTGTGCTCATAAATCACCCACCATGAAACGGGTAAATACATTGAAAGAGTCTTCAAAAAAAATTCACTGAAACCAAACACAGCCTCTCACAACAATGCCAGCTGGCACACTGATACAGATGGGTTCCTAGAACACTCACCTAGAGGAGGAAGCCTGCACTACAAGGGGCCCATTCTCCAGAAGATGATTTCAGGTATATTTAATATGAAATTGAGGTTTATAGTTGATCTAGATTTTACTAACTAAAAGTGATGAGAAATCAGTGAGATCTGCCTAAGATTCCTTAATGGATGTATCAGTGAAATTGGCATAGCACAGCTGAAAAAGTGTGATTGGAGAAAAAAGTGAAACTATTTTAAGTTTATATGATAATGACACAGAGTTTTGACTGCCCAATTAGCTAATTACAGATATATTTAGAGAACTGCTCTCTTTAATGTTTATGACCTTCCATAACTTCTCATGTATAAGTCCTCACTTACCTGTATCAACAGGTCCTTGGAAACCAACTTTAAGCAAAGCTACGTATAACAAAACCAATTTTACTATACACTAATTGATATAAGTAAGAGTTACCGTAATTTTCACTACATAAGATGCACTTTTTTTCCCCCCTAAAAGTGGTGGGAAATGTCTGTGCGTCTCATGGAGCAAATACTGCGTCACAGACTGTGATAGTTATTACCTGACCTGTCAGCAGTGGTGACAGCTGTTAGAAGAGGAAACAGTGGGCCCACGGGAAACCCCAGGGGATGCTTAAATGTCCCACTTTACTGCTGAATCTCAAGGCATCTGGTCAATTGTCATCCACCTCTGCCCATCACGCAGGACCTAGGAGAGTGCAGAGAGCCGCCTGACACTCCCAGCTACAACCGCTGACCTGTCGAATCAGCTGAGGCTAATAACGGGTATGAGGCACAGTGCCAGTTGCCAATTGTCTTTGACACTGGGTGGGGTCTGTGTCAGTAAAAGGGCCTCCAATGACCAACCACTATGTCTTAAGCTCTGCCAATCATGAGAGGCAGATGGGGGAGCTGAAGTAACATGTTCTCAGCTGGCTACTGGATCTGTCAGATGCTTACAGCTGTCTCGTCTACCTGCATACTGTTCCCAGCGCACACCAGATTTCTGTGTGAGGAGGCCAGCAGTAACTGGGTGAGCAGCCCTAAATGCTGAAGTTTGTAGTATATAAAGGGAGTTATGGTGGGGTCACTGTTCTAGTAGTAACACAGGCACTGAAGGGATTAAGGGGTGTCACTAGCCATAACAGGCACTGGGGGTAGTCTGCCAGACGCTCTAACTAGGGTAGTGATAGTCTCAGTGACTATTATAACTAGTGATACTTCTTAACTCCCTCAATTCCTGTTATTAAAGGCCCCCATAAATTCTGACACTAGCGATGATGAATTCTTGGAGTTCCCAGAAAACTAGAAGAGTACTTGAACCTTAAAATCTCTCCTCATTTGTTAATGACAGTGATGATGGTTCTTAATACTGCTGTTGACTTCTGTTCACTTCACATGGTTGAAATATTATTCTGTTATATTTTATTAAATGTTTTAGTACACCATTTGGTTCAGAATATTTTTTTTTCTTGTTTTCCTCCTCCAAACCTAGGTGCGTCTTATGGTCAGGTACGTCTTAGAGTGCGAAAAATACTGTTGAGTTTCTACAGCATAATTCTGGTCACAAAACATCACAAAATTTCTAAATAAAGACCCCAAACGCTTCTAATATTAAACATTGAAATAAATGTGAGCTGTGCATACATTTAAGAAAGATAATTAAAAACAAGAGAATTCTTTCCAACCTGCTTATTCCAGTTCATATTCATGGGTGGCTGGCATCTATTCTACAGCCCAGGACGCTGGGGGAACCAGCCTGGGACAGGACACCCACAGAGACACCCACTGTCACTCAGACTGCAACAGAGTGAGCGTGCCATTCATCTCACCTCCACATCTTGGGGATGTGAGGGCAAACCACACAGACAGTTGTCCTGGCCAGCAATCATTTTTTCCCCCTGATAATGAAAAGACATTGAATGAAATGTTATTCAAGCACCTGCTGTAGTAATTTTTATTTTTATCTTTTTTTTTTTTTTGCCAGTTAATTTTTAAAGAAACAAAGTATCTAAAGTTGATCATTGAATTTGTTAATCCCTCATTTATGGCCTTATCAGTGTTTTAAATTATTCAAACAAAGTGTTCATCAGAATCACTGAGAAAATATCAGTCAAAGGTAACATAACTTCTTCATCTGACTCTTAATAGATCTGGAGAGATTTAATTACTAGTTGGTTTCAAGTTACTCAGAATTTTAGAGCTGTTTACAATATAGCAGAGCTATGCATGAATTAACTTCTTCCTGATACTTTTAGCAGGCAAAACTGCTTACTAGAAACTGAAAAGCATAAAAGGAATGAGTGTTCAACTGCCATTGAGGAATACAACTAAAATGTCACCATTTCTTTTTCACATGGGTGGCTCGGATTGCTCCAGGACAGGATCATTGCAGTAGTTAGTGCATCAGCTTGTAGCGCATCTGCTGGAGCTGAGCACACAGCAAACCAACCAAGGGACAGTCTGAATGGACACGGGCAAACCTTGCTTGTCTGTCAAAGGGACATGTCTTGTTGGTTCTGTCATGGCGTATCTCTTTATTGATAAAATTATGGCATCTGTTTGAAAGCTCTATGTAGAAATTATTTATTTTGCTAGAGAGCTGGTTAAATAGAAAATATGTACTTATTCCATAAGGCCAATTATAACTAAAACATTAATTAATGTAAGTTATATGCTTCACTAGGTACAACCTGAGAGGGAAGGTGGGATTTTTTAAAAGCAGTGGTTCTCTGTTTTTAATCTGTTAATAAGAGAATCTGTTTTTTTTAAAAAAACTTTTATGTGATAATGGGTTTTGAAGTGCTTTTATAGTGCTTGGGAGACTCAAGAATCAGCTCTCCAAGGTCTCCAATCAAAACTTAGCTTAGTGGATTTGAGGTTGCCTCTGAGTGCCTGTGTGAACACCTCTAGCTTTGTGACCTAGGGCAGGTCACTTGGTCTCTCTGAGTGTCCTCACCTGTAAAAAGGTGTTGGTAGTGTCTACCCCATAAAGTTGAGTGACAGCTATTATTACATGGCAATGCACCGGATCTAGGATCGTGTGAAACACATTGTAAATGATCAATAATTGGCACTTTCCCCTTCTCTTCCCCTGATATCTTTAAGAGACAGTTTTCTCCCTTTTGTTTGAAAATGAAAATAGAATCTAAATATCTTAAGTTTACTGTAAATGCTCTGAAGTTAAACAGTCAAAACAGATGCTTCATGGCAATTCCCAGTTATACTCCCAGAATAGTTACAGTAATTCATTCGGAAGACCGGGGCCACTCAGCGCAGGACAGGTTTACATATAGATATAAATCCATCCGGGTAGGTAAATAGTGTCTGGGGAGGAAGGCCGTGCCAGTAGACTTAGTGTTAATGCCACTTTTAAGAGCACATTTTATAAGGAATTTACAGTGAGGAATTCAGCTTTTATTGTATAATGTAAGTATCAGAAATTATCACCACTTTATAAATGCATATCAAATGTATATGTAAGGTTTTCACGTAGTTTCAGCTCTTTTATTGTGTCATTCTCACACCAATTAAATCAGGAAATGCCTTAATATATTGATTGATTGATTGATTGACTGATTGACTGACTGGTTTACTACCTTTTATTCCTGTTGCCCAGTCTTTTTGGCAGAAGCCCCCCTACCTATTTATATACATCGAAACTAATCAGTGGACCTGACTTGATTTTTGCTAGTACTTGGTTGCGTTTCCCACTCTCATCGTTGGTAAAGTGAGTGTGGCAGCCTCCATGAACAGTCTCGTGTAAAACCAAACCAGATTCTGTTCAGCACAGTAAAAATATGAGCTAAAGTGGAATATTATGGGGGGAAAAGGGTATGTCGCTCCAGGCCACATACAACTCAAAACAGTCTGAGGCATGCACTGGCAAATCTTACAAAATGCTATAGGCAATTCAGCATCAAAAATTGCCATAGAAAATTATTGTTGTTAGCCATTCTGTTGATATTTCATATTGTTAGAATTGCTAGCAGATGGGAAAATAGATGAGTCAGGATACAGTATTAGCAATACATATTTTTTTAATCATAGGCCACTAATAGGGTCTGTAGCATCTGTGAGATTTATTTAAACAGTTGCTTAGAAGAGTTTGTTTTCCCAGTAAACACAGCAAACCTTGTACAGGAGTTTCTTGATTGACTATTTGACTAACTGTGTTAACATTAACATGTAAGCCCATTGGCTTCACTGTAGTAGTGTCTCATTATTTTTGACAGACTGAAAATACTAGCAGTTTGTGGACATATTAAAAGTCTTGAAATGTTATCACATTTGTGCATCTCAGAAATGTTTCTGCTGTTTTTTGAGAGTAAGACTTTAAAAAAAATAACTCATGTAATTGGGAATATTTTTGACAAAACAAAATACTATGAAAATCTAAGTGTTTTCCCCTAGAGCTCCTAAGACGTAATTATTTTAGAGAGTGACTCCTTATCACTTGAATGTAATGTTTTAGGTTTTTATAGTAGACTGGATTTATAAACTTAAAGTTCTAATTTTACTGACAACTCTTCCGAATCAGTAATAAGCAGCCTTTCAGTACTCAGAAAGTTCAGAAATAATTCTGATTATTAAAAATTTGAACTGTCAGAATTGTCAGTGGGTTGATTTAAACTTATTTCCATCTTCTCGTGTCATCGAATTAGTTGTGGTCCTTTTTTTATGCAAGAACCAGGAGGGTACTAATTTGGATGTCTTTTACTTGGATTTTTTAAAGGGATATTGAGATATTTAATATTTTTAGGTACTGATTTGTAATCTTCCTGGATGAAATGTGATAAGTCAGAGCTATCATTAACAAAATGAGTTGTTTATTCAAGCTGTCATGATCCAAACTATACCCATTTTCAAACAAAATGTTGACTTCCGTTGAAAGTAGTTCAAACTCTTTCATTTAACTTATGAACATCCAATTATTATGCCATCTAATTGTTATTGTTAGGACATTTAGGAGTTTTGTTTAAAATCTTTCACTTGTTTTAAACAAACTTTTTATCAGAGCTGGGAGATCCTAGTCTACCAATTGGCCTAAAGTTTAGAGAAAATGGCAATTCTACCTTTTGCGTAACTTCTGTAGTTTATTCCTTTTTAGAAAACTGCTCTATAAAAATGTCATATGTGAGGTTTTTCATTCATGTGGCCTTTTTAGCTGAATGCTTAAAAACCATTCAGCTGAGGTTGAAGACCCCGGAAATTCCTCAGCGGCACAGGCACACCTGCAATTTGTGGTGACTTAACACTCTGAACTCTGACCATACTAAAGAATGTCAAACTTGGGCCCTGACTGGTGTGGCTCAGTTGGTTGGGCATCATCCGGCAAAGCAAAAGGTTGTCAGTTCAATTCCCAGTCAGGGCACCCACCTGAGTTGCAGACTTGGTCCCCAGTGGGGTGCATATGAGAGGCAACCGATTAGTGTTCTCTCTTACAACCGTATTTCTCTCCTTCTCTCAAAAAATAAATTAAATCTTAAAAATAAAGAATATCAAACTTGGTATAATGAAAAGAAGCATTGGCCCTGGCTGGTTTAGTTTGATGGATTGAGCGCCAGCCTGTGAACCAAAAGGTCGCCAGTTCAATTCCCAGTCAGGGCACATGCCTGGGTTGCAGGCCAGGTCCCCAGCTGAGAGTGCTCAAGAGGCAACCACGCATTGATGTTTCTCTCCTTCTCTTTCTCTCTCCCTTCCCCTCTCTCTAAAACTAAATAAATAGAATCTTTAAAGAAAAAAGGCATTGGCCATTAACCAGGAGTGTAATTTTGACCAAACTAGTTCTTACTTCCTCACCTAAAATAAGGAAGTTGAGTAGATAATCTCTAAGGTTCTCTTTTGTTAATGAGATTCTTTAAGGTTTAACTAATAAACCAACTTTATATCTTATGCTTCTGTTAAACAAGTGATTTGGTAATCCCAGATCATCTGAAATAATTTTAATAATCCCATATCCTGAAACAGTTCTGTCAGGTTCTTATGATCAGTTTACCTGATGTGAGTTTAAACTCTTTTTATGGAGTTGATTTTATCATCTACCTTTATTAATATGTATTTCCCCCTGATATTCGTCATTTCAGATATCTAAGAAAGGCCAAATTGTTGTAGATAGAAAAAAAGGCCTCAAGTAATGAAACAATACCATTCTGAAACTCATCTCTTTTTCCTTTTACTCTGTGTTTTTGAAGTTGTTGGTGCTGCTTCTTTCTTTGCATTCAACTTCCTCTTACTGCATCAGCTCATTTATTCACTTAATCAAGTTACGTGTCCTCAGTGTTTATAAAGATTGTCAAACAATATTTTCTCATGATGGTAAGGTCTGGAGACTTAAGGACCATTGTTAGTTTTGCAAATTCTATTTTATCATTAAACTCAATACTAAATTGTGGGACTAAATGGTAATGGAAAATAATACCATAAAGATTTAATAAAAAATGCTAAATTGTATTAAATAAAATTAGCCTAAAACATAAAATCTTATTCCAGATGAGTTATTTATTTTTGTGCATCTTTTCATTTACAATAAAAACCACAATGTATGTGTATTCTAAAATCTTCTCTTCACCGACTTAGTGAATTCTAAACTCTGGCAAAGGTAGCTCCAAGACTGGATAGTTCAGCTCTGGTCCACTGCACATTCATTCTGGAGTTAGCTGATTGGCATAGGGCTGTGGTAACATAGACGCATAGTGTTCCATGCATTGTAGGAAGATGGTTCATGAGTAGCATTTCTGTATTTTTAAAAATGTAAATTCAGGTTAATTTACCACAAGCTCTGTTGGTCCATGCACATAACAACTGTGAGGCAATCTCCCTTTTTTACAAAGATGTTCAGGAAACCTGATTTTAGTGAAGGGAACTTTTCTCACTATAATAATTGAAATTTATTCAGGAAGCTCAACATTTCCTTCTACTATTATCCTTATTAGCCCTCAGAATTATTGTAATTTGGATTAGCATTTTAAAAGGGCGATAGTGGATTGTATATTATAGGGCCAGTTTATCATTATGTCTCCATAAAATTTTATTTGGTCTGTGAGTCTTTTTACTACTAAGGCATATTGAACAGTACTGTTTTCCAAGAGAACAAAAAGCTGCTTCTGCCACATTTTCCTCCCCCAACCATCTTCATGCCTGCGGGAGGCTTGATAGCTATAGAAACAAGAGTGCTAAATATATGTTATTAGGGCTTAATCAGGAGTCAAAACCCAGCGAGAAGTTCATGTATAAATCATACCTACTGCATAAAAAGTGAAAAATCTGCTGGTTTACCTCACTGTTTTCTTTTTTCTTTTGGTCTTGATAACACTGCAACCTAGAGTTATTTAGAAACATTTTGATATTTCTGTTTTATTAACAAAATGAGAAGAATCTCTGACCATGAATGCTAAGGTTTGGGGATTATTTTTCTGTTGAAAACCACAGACAGGTCATAAGATCTGCAAGAAAACCTTTTCCTGAATAATCTTACTGTCATCCAGTGCTTGGGTTTTATTGTGAATGCTGATGATTCATTCCCTTAGTCTGCGTCTAGAGCTTGACTCTCTCCCTGAGCTCCAAATCCCCAAATTACAGTCCATGTCTGATGTCTCCACCTTGAGGCCTTGCTTCTATTGCAAACTCAACAGGACTAAAATCAATGTCATTAACTGCCCTACCTTATTAATGGTATTGATCACTACCCCGTCATCCAAGTTTGAAGCAGGAGTCATCTTTAACCCTTCTTTCTTCCTGAACCTTCATAACCAGTCAACAAAAGCCCTATCAGTTCTACTTTCAAGTTTCAAATCCCTCTCTTCTCAATCTTCCACATCCATTTTCCTGAATCAAGCCTCATCTTCTCACTAGACTGTTGAAGTAACCTGCTATTGGGGCTGTTTTTCTAAAGTTCATTCATATATGATCATGTCACCATTTGTGCCAGAAGTATCTCGCGTTTCTTTTTTGTCGACAAAGTTTGCAGCAACATGCTTAAGGCCCTTAGCAATCGGCCCCCTCACTTTCCGCCTCCTCCTCTGCGCCCCCCCCCACCTTCACACACCGCAGCCATCAGCCGACAGCTCCAAAGATGCCGAGCTCTCATGTGCCTTGTGTTTTTCTGCTTGCGCTGTTTCCCTTCTCCCTGTCCTGTTTGTCTTCTCAGCTTTCTCATCCTTCAGTGAATTAGCTGTTCATGGGCCTGTCTTGCCAGCTAGATCGCAAGCTCTCTGTGGGAGGTAGAATGTTTTATTCATCTCTGTATCTACAGTGCGTGGACGACAGAAAATATCAATAAATATTTTAATAAATGAGTCACCTGAAGCTCTCTGACAGCCCAGCTGAAAACATAGCTATAAATGGAGTGTCTGTGGATGTCAGATTTCCTGTAACCTCAGCCTTACACAGCCACAAATCTGAAATTGGATTATAAAAACAACAACCACCAAAACACTAGCTTTAGCGCTTGAAACCAACTCTACCTTTCCTAAACAGCCGCAGGCTTTCACTCAGAATCTATTTATTCTTATTCAGTCTAATACCTTTTAAGACTATCTAATAGTTTTTCTGATTCCCAGTAGATTAACAAATCTGAAGTAGGGAGAGGATATATGCTCAGTGATGGCCATGAAAAGGAGCTGATAGATTTCCCCCAAATGAAGATAAAAAGCCAAAAATGAAAGAGAAAATTATTACATGGCACAGATTAGTAATAGCTCTTAATAATAATAATCATCATCAAGGAAAGGTTGTCTTAGGTCCTGTGTCCTCTGCTTTAAAAGGCAGTATATTCTGTAAAATACTTTATGAAGATTTTCTGCTCAAAATGGTTGAAAAAATGTCTTAGAACTTAAAGAACTAAGATTTAAATAATTCATGAATTTACTTATGTGGAAGCACCTAATCCTCTAATAATGCCAGGTAATGGTTCTCCAACACAACAAACCCGTTTTTTTGCAAATTGTATACATATTGAAAATATTAGTCTTAGGGAAGGAAATATTTTACTTTTAAGTAGCTTCTTTCCCTGAATTCAGTTTATTACTGTAATATGTTTATAAACTAATGGCAGTTTGCCCCAGTAAAGTTAATATAAAATAATTACAAGAATACCTTAATGCAAAAATGTTTAAGTAATGATAATTGTTTGTTTTGTATGGTGTTATTTCTCCTATCTTAGAGTAACCCACTCCTTTGAGTCATCATTCTGTATTCCTATTTACGTACCTACCCACCTTCATGTCATGATATTCAGCAGTGTGGTTGAATAGTTTTTAGTTGTGTGTGTGTACAATCTCTAAAGTTTAAATATTTTTTTGGAATGTCTGGAGTAGAGATATGAAACTCATGAATAAAAATCAATAATAAAATAATACATGACTCTACAATCAAATGGTAAATTGTCATATAATGTAATTGTGTTGTATAAAATATGAATGTTAAGTAGGAATTCAAAGGTGGGCTGAAATAGCACCAAAGTGGAGTGGATCTTGTGTGGACACACCTAGACATGCCTTTCTCAGGGAAGTGTGACTGCATGTGGTCTTGGTTGGCCCTGCAACTCACCATCACCAGTTTTGCAATTCAGACAGTTTGCGGGTTCCCTGTGGGCTTCTTCTCTATCCCTACAGGGATTTGAACAGTACCAACCATATAACAGATGCATGATTAATACTTGGATTAAAAATTAGTGAAGAAAGTATGTAATGCTATACATGATATATAAATGTATATAATAGTGTAGTATAGTAAGCTCAGTTGTTTGGCGATATATGACTGAAAAATAATGGCATATTTTACACATACCAGGACTTGTCATGCACCAAAGCGAGTAGTGTCACCTTTGAGTCATTATCCTGGAGCCTCTTTCCTACCACACTGCCCTTGCTGAGTTTTTGGAATTTCTCTCTTGAATTTCGTTCAGAGCCTGTAACTCATTCTTGTCAGTATCTTTAGTGGTGACAAATGGATTTTATTTTTGGAACCAAGAGTCTCTAGGGCCAGGTATAGTGAGTGAAGTGGAGGATCAAGCTGAAAAATACTGTTTGGGGTTGAAATTGACATGTGACTGTTAAAGTAATGACAGTGTTTTCTGACTTGGCTCATAAAATAATGAAAGATAGTAATCTTCTTATAACAGACAAATAAGCTGCAAGTTTTATCACTTTAAAACCAAGTCTGGGTTCTTCTCACATAATTTTCCTGCTCCAGAGTGTATCACGGCTTCCAGAAGGACCATCCCTGCTTTACCTACCTCTGGGGCCCAGACACCTGAGCTCCCTAATGTCCTTAGTCCTCAATCCTTCTCTGAGAGGTGGCAGGGCCTCCTCAGGGCCCTGCTCATGCTCTTGTTCAAGGACCAGCACAGTCCCTGCTCCCTAAAGAGGATCTTCTCTCCGTTGAACTGATAGTGAGGCTCCTTTCTCTTTGTGGGCAATCTGTTTAAAAAATAAAAACAGTTGCTCTCCCCAGGAAAGTGTACACATGAACATGCAGAATTTTGCACATGAGAAGCTTATTCCTGGAACTGAGTTAAGAAACTTTCGCCATAATTGTACCACACACAATAGAGTTTAATTTTATAGGATCAATCCCTAAATGTTTATAGTTGCTAATCTCCCCCTTCCCTTCCAACTAATTTGTAGGTTCCCTAAGGCAAGGAAATAGTTTGATATTTGCTTTCCTTGTAGTACCTACCAAGATGCTGAGTATGTAATAGCATTCTGTAAATCATTATGGTTTAACGGATTTTTTTAAACACCTGCCTGCCATCATTGCTTAAGAGTCAGTTTCTGAAATAAACAGTTTTAGACTTTTCTAATGTTAGTAGGATAAAACACAAGTGTTCGGTTATGTATCTCAGGACATCCCTTATAAGCCCTGAGACAATATGCCTAAAATATGTCTCTCTGGAGATAGTCTCATATCTTACTGTTTTGACATATAAATTAAGTTCAGGATGCCATAGATCCTGATACAGAACAGATTTTTATCCACCATATACATGTCACATGAGAACTCTGTCCTACTGTTACACAGAAAAGCAGTAAAACATGTGCTAGTGATGTCCCAGAAGCCATCATACTCAAACTAAGTCATTATAATCAAACTGTATCATTTAGTTAAGCGATTTTCAATCATTGTGCCGCAAGAGGCGCTGGTGTGCTACAGAATTTTTAAAACATGGGATACCTGGCTATATAATCAGGGGCACTGACCTCTTTTCTCTTAGATTGTCAAATAAAAAAGTGGAAACAGCCAGCATAAAAATAGCCATCTGGTGTGAATGAATCAAAATTATACCTATTTTTTGTCAGGTCAGCAAAAAATATAATTTTTGGTGTGCTGCAGAAGTTTAGTAATTAGTTTATGTGTGCCATGAGATGAAAAAGATTGGAAAGCACTGATTTAGTCAAATTATAACATTATTGTCAAACTATAACATATACAGTGAAAATCTGACAGGCACTCCATTTTCAAGTTGGCTACACCTGTGTCAGAACTTACATGACACTTACCAGGTATGGGATATTTCAAATTATAAATTAAAAACGCCATTTTATCAAAATGCTTGCAATAAAATTATTCTAGATAATTTAATTTTCTGATTAACTTTCAGAGTGCTTAATATTTAAGCATTTGGGTGATCTCTGCAGGTATTCATGGTTATCTTAATGCTCCATAGCTGGCGAGGATATGAGGGATTAGAGAGCATATACAGGTCTGTCCAGAAGGTTTCTAGCCATGTAATATGAAAAATAGAGACAATTATTGAAGAAGATAAAAGATACAGGAAACATTGTGCATGGGACAATGACATGTCAGTCCTCTTCAAAGTAGGCACCTTGGGACTTCACTCAGTTCTCCTAGTCGCCATCAGCTGCCCCATTGTATTTTCCAGAATGTCATCAACGGTCTAAAATCTCTTCACTTTCAAAGGTGATTTTAGTTTTGGGAAAAGCCAGAAGTTGCAGGGCACCAAATCTGGACTGTATGGGGGCTGAGTCACCTGGGTGATTTGATGTTTTGCCAAAAAACTGCATGAGTCGTGATGCCTGAGCAGATGCCTTGTCATGATGAAGCTGCCAGTCACCAGTTGCCCACAGCTGTGGCCTTCTGAATCATCCGAAATAGTTTCCATGGAGGAATGTGCAAGTGCAACACAAAATCTGATGCAGATTCATTTCTTTACTTGCTAAGTCATTTTGAATGCGATGGCCACACAGTACACATGCTCGTTCAATGGTGTCTGCTGCCCCCACTGACTAGTACAGTGAAGTCATTGTTCATACATGTGCATTCCAGTCCACGCTCCTTGGCTGCCAGGTTACATTGGTTTCAGACAAACCATTCTCATTATATTAACAATGGCTGGACTTTTTCCAGACAGACCTCATATATGTATCTGGAGCATAACCTGAAAGTCTGTTGGCTGTGGTGGATTTGTCTTTCTGCCTTTTTTAAAAAACAGATATATTTTACTAGCTTATTTTTCTCATTTGCTCTTTAATAATTTTGTTGCAAATTACTTGAGGTTCCTGCAAGATGTGGCTTCTTGGTTCTTCCTGGAAGGAATTCCTGTTTTAATTGTTAAACAATATTTCAAAGATAAGTAACAAGTTTGCTGAAATACTTATGCTACAACTCATTAGATTTTAACTCATTGTAGATAATTTTACTATATTAATATATTTGGTTTTTGTTTCTTTTTTCCTATATCCAGTTAAAAAATCTAAGTTTAGAAGAACTACAGATGCGGTTAAAAGCTCTGGACCCGATGATGGAACGAGAAATAGAAGAGCTTCGTCAAAGATACACTGCGAAAAGGCAACCTATTTTGGATGCAATGGATGCAAAGAAGAGAAGGCAGCAAAACTTTTGAGTCTAATTTCTTCTCTGTTTGTTTCTATAACTGTTCTGGAGACCAAGAAACCACTAAGAATTGAAGGAATAGTATGATTTCTTTTTAATCCCTAAGATTTGTGCTCTACAACTAAACAATGGTTAAAAACTGATTAGTACATACCCAGGTAAATCCCCAAAAGGTACACGTTACACTTGTATCCATTATGTTTTCATTTTCAAATGATGAAAACAAGAGAAATGTATTTTTCTTCTCTATATCTGTCAGCTACACACCAGCACCATAACTGTGTTATAAAATGAAAGCTGCATTTAGAGATCTTGAAAATCCAAAGCTGTTGTTAAATTGTACAGCACTGAAGGGCTTTATGTTACAATATTCTTTATTCTTATCTAGTAGCCTATTTATTATATCCCCCTTAGGTAAACTTATTTATTTATGTCATTTCACTTTGTTTTTTTAAGAACAAGATCAGGATAGCTTTGATGAAGGTAGGTATGTATTAATAGATAATGTTCAACCAAATTATACTTTAAGCAGAGAGCTATGGAGTACATTCCTTGATTTCCAGGATAGTTTTCCAATAGAAGCAAAGCAATAATAGCAATAGTACCCACATGGGCCAGGCATTTTTTATACTGAAGCATTAATTCCATTTTTACCACCTGAAATTTTAACTTTTTAATTCTTGATGTTTGGTACAAATAGAACTATATATATTTAGGTCAGGCAGAGCTATAATGTTTAATACCAAAGAAATCAATGGAACCCTTGCACACACAAAAAAGAGTGTGGTAAATATTTTAAAAGAAATAAATCCTTAAGACAAATGTAATTTCTTAATATTGTTTTATGTTTCATATGTAGGTCTTATAAGTAAACTGTGTCAAACTATAATAAGCTCATCAAATTTATTTCTGTGAAAATGTGTTCAGTTGTCATGGGACATTTTTGTTGATTTCATTTATTTGCTGGAAGTTGGTAAACATCATGTGCCTGATAATAACAAAATAGCAAAAAATTTGCACTGAACTGTGTAAACCTTGGGGACTGAAAAAGAACAGATTAAAATCATTAAAAAGAAACTTATTTCTAAGATGAATGAACATTTGTGTGATTGAACTGGGACCAGTCATTTTCTAAGCTACATCTGGCCATCAGGACAATGTTTCTTTTGTGTAAACCATAAATACAAATAAATTTTACTGTGACATCCAGTACACTTCATGTCTACATGGTTTTTTTTTTAAAAACCTTTATTCTCTTTTCCAGGTAAGGGAGCTAAGTTATTAATCAGGACAGGCAAGATTATGCTGTGGTAACAACCCTGAATCTTCAGTGGTTTAACCCAGCACAGGTTATTTCTCCCTTGTGCTCCACACCCATCCCAGGTTGGCACGGCGCCCTGCTCCTGTCACGCACACCCAGGGTTGCTGCTGATGGAGCCTCTCCCATCTGCGACATTGGTGGTCACCACAGCAAGGGAAGGAGCACTGACAAGTTCCACACTAGCTGCAGCCAGCAGGAGCACATGGCAGGTCATCCATAGCCATATTCAGAACTAGTCACATAGCCACTCCTAATTTCCAGGGAGCAGGGAAATGCAACCTTGCCATAGGCTTGGGGGCCACAACAAGGGGAACGCTGGCGAGCTCACTGATGGCAGCCTCAGAAGCTGTTTCATCTCTGGGAAGTGTCTGCTCCTTTTTCAAATGGCATTTGCATCCCAGCTGATGCCATGGAGTAACATTTCTCTCTGCTCTGTTGAGGTCCTTAAAATAGTAAATTGTATGTATAATTGGATATAAGTGTTAAGATTGTGAAAATAGTGGTAAATAGTGAAAGTTTTATAAATGTTTTTAAGATTGAAGACTGAATTTACAAATATGCTTCAGCTACATCTTTACTGGAATCTGTTTGGGCCAGTCGGAAGAGTCAGTCAACTCAAAACACCCTACCTACCTTGTTTTTCCTTTCTTAATTGTTTTTCTTTTCAGTAACTTAATACCTTGCCTAATTTGATGGAATCAAGTGACTAATTTGCTATCTGAGTAAAACCAGCTACCTGAAATGACAAGAAACCTATGAAGATGATTTCTGTCCAGTTTGCTGAATTAGAAAGCTTATGCAAATTAAATTAATGAGGCCCGTTAACTACAATTACTGATTCTGTCTCAATAAGAGTACTCCTTTTAATATGAAACATCAAATGTTCCAATCGCATTGTAATTTTTATGTAAATAGACTCTGCCTTATTGCTATATTTACGTGTTTTAAACACACAACACTCATAAGAGAATTAAAAACAATGGGCATTGTTTAACTTTAGAGCCTTTAGGAAGCTTCAGAACATTTTTCTGCTTTAAAATTTTTCTGTTTTAAAATCTGTTTTTAAATTTCTCCTGTCTTCTCCTCCCTGCCCCCCACCAGTAATTAAAAAAAAGGAACTTAAGTTTTGAAGGACCAAAGCCATGAAAAACCTTCAGGTCTAAGTAAGCCTTGATTAATCACCATGCTTAGGAAAGAGAGTTTTCAAGTTATTATAATAAGTTTAAGAAGAAGTCTCTTCAAGAAGGGAGAACCCACAGGCACCACATACGCAGCCCTGCAGCCCCAAGTTCACGGTGGGGCTCAGCCTGGAGAGGGGAGAAGTCGGGTTGTTGCTGGCACTCCCTTCAGTCAGGAGGAGCAGAGAGCTTTTGTGAATATGCCTACCGGAGTGGGCGGTACAAGCTGCGGCTGAGTCCCGTGACCTGGGCAGGGATGAAGCACAGAGGTAGGACCACAGTTGTCTGGCAGTCTGCATTCCAGACAGAGAAGGCAGTGAAGCCTACCTGCCTTCCCTTACTTACCCTCCCAGAGCTCGCCTCCCCTCCCCTTTCATGTCGGGTTGCAGAGCAGGAGCACATTATCTGGACACCTGAGAACTGGTACTACAGAAACACTGCCTCCCTTAGCAAAGGGGGTGCTCTGTGACTACTCCCAGGGTCGAGGTGCAGGGGCCTCACCATGTAGATGCCCTGGCCACCATTGCTGGGAGGGCAAAGCAAGAAAAGAGGCCACAGGTTTCCTCAGCTCGCCCCACCCTCACACATCAAGGCTGCACTGCCAGCGGTGTCTGGGGCGGGGAAACAGCCCTGAGATTCCACGGATTTGGAGCCCCATTGCCCACCACATCCCCTTTCAAGGTTGCCCCCGGGAACAAGGCAACCAAATCACCTTCCTAGGGAACACCGGCCATTTTTGATCACCCTTCCAAGGTCTGAAAAGCCAGAGGAGTACACCACCTAATGGGAAACAATTGAAAGACTTCTTATCCATCTACTAGAGAAGTGCCACTCATACATAGATGTCTGGACAGAGAAGGAATCTATCAAATACCATGCATAACCAAAGTAATATGCCAGCTCAGAAAGTAAAAAAGCTCCAGAAAATAACGACATGGAAATATGTGATTTAAATGACAATTCAAAATTGCAATTCAGAAAACTCAGCAAAATGCAAGAAAACAGGCACTTTAATGAAGTCTGAAACAAAATCAACAAAATGAGTACTTTACTGAAGATTTTAAAACTTCAAAAAGGAGCCAAATAGAAATTCTGGAAATGAAGAACTCAAAAGAGATCAAGAATGAACTAGTGAGCATAGGAAGTAGAGCTGACCAGGTAGAGGAAAGAATTAGTTATATCCAAGATAGAAATCTGGAAATGAAACAGAGGGAAGGAGAGACATGAGCATTTAAAAACAAAACAAAACAAAACTCTGCAAGAACTATCAGACTCCATCAGAAAGAGCACTAGAAGAATACTGTAATGGCATGCCAGAAGAAGACAGGGAAAAGGAAACAACAGAGAGCCTCTTCAAACAAATAGTAGACAAGAACGTCCCAAACGTGTGGGAAGAGCTAGATCCTTGAAACCAACAAGGCCTTCTCCGAGACACATTGTTGCCTTATTTGAGTCCTTTTTCCACTGACTGAACTGCTTCCAAACTCTTATTATAATTACTTATCTTCCTACTGGATTATAAGACTCCTGAAAGCAGAGACTTGGTGTTTATCCTTCTTGTTTCTCCACAATACTTATCAGAATATTAAATGTAATCGGTAGTAAATGGTGACACTGAATGATATTAGCTCAAACAACAGAATTGTCATGAGTCATATACACTAATCTCTCAAACATCCAGGTAATCATGATAAAATCAACCAGGTTTTGAGCATCTAAGCCATGTGCTTTTGATATATTATCTCAAACCTTCACAAGATGCATAGTCTTTTTCTCAGAAAAGAAAGGATCAGAGAGATTAAATGAGGTTACAAAGCTAATCAATACCAGCATGAGCTTTGACTTCTGGTTTGTATGTCTCCAAAATCTTTGCTTTTTCCGATAGATCACATTGCCTAATGTACACAGGAGGTCTGGGTGGCTTTAGAATGCTAGAATTGCTAAGCCCGCCTGCTAATCTGTCTTAAAAGCAGAAACTTTTTAATTTAAGCTTAAGAGAGAGGACTATTGTTAGCTGATTTTTACCTTCTCTACATTTCAATGGAACATAGACTTTCTGAAATGTCATCCTTACTACATGTAGAGGTGAAAAAGCCAGGTGCAGTTAACTCAAGTTTCCGAGATGAATTGTACAAAAATACTTTTCCCCTTCATTATTAGGATATATTTGGCATTCTTTGCTTTGAAAGCTTTGTTTTTTGTAAAGTAAAATGTGTTCTATTCTCTCCCTTACCAAAGTCTGTCTTTGATAATGAGTACTTTACAGAACATTAATTAGCATAGTGGAAGTTGCATGGCCTCAGAAGCTAAATTAACTGGGTTCAAGTCCTTCACACTTCTTTGATTTCATCTTTTATTTTTATTTTTGATTTTAGAAAGAGGGGGAGGGAGACAGAATGAGAGGGGGAGAAACATCATGTGAGAGAGAAATATTGACTGGCTGCTTTATGTACATGCCTGACTGGAAACCAAACCCACAACCCAGGCGTGTGCCCCGACCAGGAATCGAACCAGCGACCTTTCAGTTTGCGGGATGATTCCCAATCAACTGAGTCACACCTGCCAGGGCCCTTGACACTTTTTCTTGCTCTGGGCAAGAATAATCATTCAGCCAATCTTTTTTCATTTTTTTAGTGTGTAATAATGCAGTAATTGTGAAGATCATGTAAAACATTTAACCCAAGTTCCTGGCATATGGCACATAGATAAGAGCTTAAAAATAAAAAACTTTTAACCATTTTCAGTTTAGTACATTGTTTTTGCATGAATGAAGAAAAGGACTGTGTTTTTCATTGGTAAGCAAGTTTATTATAATTCTAAAGTGCATTAGAGTCTCCTAAAACCCAAATCTGTCTTTCATTAAGCGCCCAGCCAACTGTCAGGTAGTGGTTTGCTCTGAGGAAAATCAGTCAATTTTTTAAAGTATTTTCTTTCTACCTAGAGTAAAGAAGTCATTAGGTTAAGCTACACACACCCCCAGCCCCTGTTTAAGACTATTCTATTTTAGAGGCATTTTTAAGGTCAATATCTATGGCCCCATTTGTGAAGATGTCAGCATAGGTAGCTAACTAGTTATTAATAAAGGAAGGGAGCAAATGGAATCAGATATTAAGCCTGATTCACTAGGAAGTTACAGCATTTACAGGCTCCCCCAGGAGACCACTGCATTCTTTGCCAAAGGGACTTAATCCCTGGAGTGGGCAGGAGGAACTTCCCCAGGGGACAGCTGGCCCAGTAACAGGATTATCGGGGGGGGGGGGGGATTCCTTTGCTAGGTGCATATACAGAAGAAGCCAAGATGGCACAGGGGGAGGTAAGCGCGTGTGCAAATGAAACCAGATGAAGAGGCAAAACTTTGAGGCAGGCACAGTAGGAGCCAAAATGGTGACCAAAAAGGAATTGTCTAGCCTGGGAAAGAAATTAGATTGGGTAGGGGGAGTATAACAGCACCCCTGGGCTCTCTGACTGAAACAGCCCCCACAGGCTGTTTAGTTAGGGGCCCAGTTGCCCGCCGCCAGAATTATGACTCTCAATGCCAGAGTTTGGTGAAAAGAAAAAGAATTATTTATTTAACAGTTATATAGATTTAGATTATTTGTGGATTTCTGCCGTTAAGTCTTATGTTCCTTAAAACACCCACAAACACATATTTCTGCCTCCCCCTACCAAACCAGGCTAGTTTGAGAAAAGTTAGAGATACCATTTCCCTACTTCCTAGACACAGTTCAGCTTTACTGGTAGTTGCCACTCATTCGATTCTGATTGGGGAGGCCTTTCTGTGTTGTGGTGCCCTCCAGCTTTTAATCCAGAACCGCGTGGATTCCCAGCCTTTCCTTTCCAAAACCACAAAGGTATTCCCCCTTCTCCAAGCTGCAAGGTGTTCTCAAAGCTGCATGGTGTTCCTTACTTTTCAAAGCTGCATGGTGTCCCCTCTCAAAACCGCATGGTGTCGCCCATTAAAATGTCTGCTGCTTATTTTTAAATCCCTAACTGCATCCTGTGACGCAGTCGGCAGGGTCCCCAGTTCTGACCATTCACAGAACCTCACGCAGGCTCTGTGTGCTTTTTCCATACCATCCCCCAGTCCAAGACCCCTCCCATCTTCCTGGGCCTTGGATGCATCAAAACCATTTGTGTAACAAAGACACTAGCCACTAGCCCCAGGCATGCAAAGGCATTCTGAAAGCTGCTTCCTTTTCCCCATCCCCCAGCCTCAAGCTCGGGGGCGGGGGGGGGGGGGTGGACACCCCCATTCTGTAACAGGAGGGCACAGCACAAGCCTGCAAAGAGCCAGGAAAGAGATTGGTTAGTTTGAAAGAAAGCTTCCCAAATCCAAGATAATATAATCAAAGTTCAACAAAGTTGCTCTCGCTCATTCATTCGTGTGCTTGCTCTCTGTAGCAGCCATGCGACTCCAAGCACAGGTCCTAGCACAGGCCTGGGAGCAGCAGCACAGTGCTGGCTGGAGCACCACCAGGAGCAGAGACCGTGCTGGGCTACCAGAGCCTGGGGTGAGGGTGTTACAGTCCTGGGTCCTGACCCTCTTTGTGGGCACTTACGCTCTCCAGGCCCAGGACTTCTTCCACAGTGAGACAGAGCTAAACCACCTGGTCATGGACACCTGAGGACAGTCCTTTATTTTTGCTCCAATAAATCTTACCACGACACTTCATCCTCCTACTTGTGGGTCCCCAAAATGCTTTTCTTGTGACTGCGGAAGAATCCTATTTCCACAAGCAACAAAGATGCATCAGGATATTTTAAATGTATGCTCCTAATGTTTTGTTTCACTAAAGCATTCTTGGCCCTTAAAAGTATGAATCATGTAATTGACCAGGCTTCCCAATTTGCTTTGTTCCCAGGAAGTTCAAAATCAGATTTATAGGTAATAAATAACTTTATAGGATTCTATGATCTGCATACCTACATTTCCCTGACCCTATATTTATAAAAACCAAACTATTTTAAAAAGAAGTAAATATCTGGAGGTGTAAGTCCTTCCCCTGTACTTTAAAGGATCTGGTTCTCTCTCAAGTATAATTTTTATATCTTCTCACAGGGTTCTTGTGTGTGTGGAATAAGGTAATATGTGTACAGGGGATTTGTTGTTAAAGTCTTGAACCAAGAACCCTGCTGGAATCTTCCCCATAGGAGTGTTGCCACCAGGGAGGAAAGGAGGCTCCAGGGTACAAGGCTCCTAGAGACTGAGGTAACCCTGTCATAACTCTTGAGAATGAGCTAAGATAGGGAACACCAGAGTGCCCTTGGCCTTCATATCCTCTGCCATCAGCAACCTGTTCAAATCATATTCACACAAAAACTCATCAGGCTGGCTAGGCAAGCACCATACCTTCCAGACTCAGGTCAACCAACTGGCCAGAATCCCTAAAAGAGCCCGTTGACCTCTTGGTATTTTTCCATTCTTCTTGTTCTATTCATAAGCCACTTCACATTCTGAACGAAAAGAGAAGGATATGAAGAAAATTAATGGAGGGGAGCAAAGGGAAATAGGGTTTCTTTGGCATAATAGAGATGACCATTGTGACCACAAATTACAGAATAGTGTCTGTGATACCCAACATTTCCTCAATGGAAAAACAAGTCTATTCCATTTTATGAGAAAGCACTCAGAGCTAATGAGTGTGTATTTTTTCGAGTAGAGAATGCAGTGTCTGCCCAGGTTTAAACCAAGCTTTTGGTTGTGTTTTAAATTTTTAGAGCATTTTCCAAGGTGAACTGTAATTAGTTGAGTGGAAGTTAAATAAAACCTGATACTAAAGCTGTCAGCTTTAAAATATTCGCTTTCTAATGTTCCAGCGAAAGCAGAGTGTCCTGCAGCTGTGCATTTCTTTCCATTCACTCCATGACAGCTTTCTTTCCTATTTAAAAAGAAAATATTCTGAGCAAAAATATTCAAATGAGCAGACATAACAGCACTCGCAACCGAAGCCTTTCATGTTAAAAACAAGTGGCACTGAGGAATCTTAAATACAGAACTGTTTCATTACTAATGAATCCATGTGCAAATTCATGAGTTCATTCTCTGCTGACCTTTCGTAAAGTGCAGAGAAGTTTATTTTAAAAGGACACCAGCTGATGGCCATAAATCAGTTTACAGGCTTAGAATGTGGTCTTTGAAAATTATACCTGATATTAGAGCCTGATATTAATGGTCTAATGAACCAGGACCTTAACAAGTTTTAGCAAGGCTTTTTGATTTGGAGGTAAAGTTAATTGCTTTAACAAGTTAAGTAATGATTTGGGATAGGATTCAGATTTTGAATCTGGCAGGCAATCACAGAAGTCCAAACAATGTTTTTCAAGTTCTTAATATGCAAAATTATTTCAATTTCACACAAATCTGATGGGTTGCTGGTTTCTTACTCTTGTTCAATGGATTCTAAAGTCCTGCTGGATCCCTTGACATTTATTCAAAGCAATGATAGCAAATAGATGCAATATATACAAAATTTGTCTATAGCAACTATTTCCTTTTTATTGATTTTTAGAGAGAGCAAGAAAGAGAGAGAGACAAACATTGATTTGTTGTTCCACTTATTGATGTGTTCATTGGTTGATTCCTGTATGTTCCCTGACCAGAGATTGAACCCACCAACCTTTGCAGATCAAGATGATGCTCTTAACCAACTGAACTACCCGGCCAGGGCCTATAGTAACTATTTCTAACGGCTTAAAGGCAGCAAAAGCTGCTTATGGCAGAAAATGCCTATCCTTACTCTAATTTAAAGCAAATTCAGTTCTTTAGATATTGAGGTGGTTATAAAAGGACAAAAAACCTTATGTCATTTACAGATTGGAACTCCTCCAAAACAGATAGCTTTGAAGCTTTGCCACTAACTGGATGTGTGACCTTGGGTTATTTAACTGCTGCACAAGTCCCACCTTCTTTATCAAACAGAAGACAGCCTCAGAGGGTCGAGAAAAGTGAATGAGCCGTGCACCTAGAGCCTCAGCACAGTGCCCAACCCCGTGTGAGCACCAGTGACTCACACGTACTCTACTTACCCACAAACGCGTTGGGCAGCAGCTGCATGCCGACTTCTATACCAAGTATGGAAATACAGAAATGAAGGTGACATGGTTCCTGGCCAAGAGCTGGTGTGTAGTGCCGCATGGAGTGCAGACATATGCACGCATGGTGCGTGTGATAAGACAGCTATCTACAGAGCCCTGGGGTAGCAGGAATTGAGGTAGGCTTCCCTGAGGGGATGTCTGAACTGAGCCTTGAGGCTCAGAAAGTCAGGAGCGGGCGAAGGGCACTGTGGGAGAGGGCAGAGCCCATAGAAACTCAGAGAGAAGAGAAAGAATATCTGGTAAAGCTTTCAGTGTCTAAGAAAGTTCATCACACAATGAAAGCATTTAATGAAAATGCATTGAGGAGTGTTGTCTCGCTTGCTTTCTCTCTCTTGCAGTTCAGAAGGTCACAGAATTAATGTGGTCTGTTTTGTCTTTATTTTTGTTTTCCCAAATCACTGACTGTTTTCTAGATAAATTAATTCCAAGCGGTATCTGGCCTATTTCCCAGTGTCTATGTCTACCAGTCACACTCAACTCTATTCATTTCTGTTATTTAATAGTGTGAATAAGTGATGTCCACAGAGGCTTCCTGAGGTTGGGTGCTGGGGTAAAGGGGCCAGAGAAAGGTGGGCAGAAGGTTAGCAGCAGCATCTAAGGAGAAAGGCTTCAACTCATGTCCTCAGATCTGTTCACTAGCTCTTTATTTTGAGTGAAACATTAATCCTCTTTTTGTAAGCAGTTCTCAAAGACCTTCAGTTGAGACAGTTTACAAAGGACAAGGCATAAAGTATAATAAAGTAGCATAAATTAAGACTAAATGAGAAGAGATAAAGCAAAGGGAAAACAAAAGCAAGAGAACCAATCTGGAGCCATGGATCATATTACTGGAAATGTTACTTACCAAGAATTTGACCCAAAGCTTCCTGGAAGCCAAAGAGAAAAAGGAAACAAGAAACAGTTTACGTTGTCTGCTCTGTCCCATAGGGTAGCCGCAGACATTGAAATGTGGCTAGTCCAAATTGAGATGCGCTGTGACTACAAAACACATTGTGTTTTGAAGACATAGCTCAGAATAAAATGTAGGATATCTTAATCATTTAAAATATTTATTATATATTGAAATTATAATATTTTGGATGTTGGTTTAAAATATCTTTTAAAATTAATTTTACCTGTGTCTCTTTACTTTTTAAAAATGTAGCTACCAGAAAATTTAAAATTACTTATGTGGCTCACATTTGCAGTTTGCATTATAAATCCGTTGGACAGTGTGGTCTGTAAGATAAAAATTTTCATCAACTGATGAATGGACAAATAAAATGTGGTATGTCCATGCCAGGAAATATGACTCAGCAATAAAAAAGGAATGAAATAATGGGTGCAGAGCTTCTTTGGCGGTGTGGTGATAATAATGTTCTCAAATTGATTGTGGCAACGGTGGTGTAACTCTGTGACTATATTAAGAACCATTGAACTGTAAACCTTAAAAAGTGAATACATTATATGTAGCTATGTTATAATCATAAAAGTTTTTGAAACTTAGGCGGGGAAAAACCAAAAGCCTACTCTGTTGCTCAGGAAAAAACTCACTATTCTTGGCACCTAGGTGAGTGCCTCTCTCTTTAAGAGCACGCATTGGAAAGCCCACCATCAATATTGAATCCAATAGCAGTGTTCGTTATCAATACTCCGTGAGTGAACACAGGTATGCCTTCTGCAGGTTTGTCTTAGGTGATTTCAGCATCTGTCGGTGGCATCCCTCTCAATTCAGTAAACACCTATATGCTAATGTCTCCCAAATTCCTGCCTTCAGGGATTTCAGTTTCCTTAAAACTCCACTCCCAGACATTCTTCATGTCACACACGTGTCTCCAGCCCACTATGACCAACACTGTTCCCCTGTATTTTCTGCCCCGTTGGTGCTGTCCTCCACAATCTAGGGACCACACTAGAACCCCGGGCACCCTCCAGTCTTCACTGCCTTTTGCGCCACCACCCCCTCTGCCAGTGCAGGCTGCCAGACTTCTGGCACCTGTGACCTCGTGTGTGTTCTTTCTCCGTGGCCCTCCCGGCCTTCATCGTCGCCTGCCTAGCCTCTCACAGCCTAGCCTTACTTGGTCTCTGCTCCAGACTTTCCCCTCAAATCACCCCACCCCTATCTGCTGGCACTATCAATCCAGAATGTCTTGGATTTTCATCGCCTGCAGCATCAAGGTTATTAAAGCAAACGTGGCCCTCTCAGCTCTCAGCGTTCCTTCAGGTCACCCCTGCCTGCTCCTGCCCACGCCTCCTGAAACGGAAGTGGCCATCCTCCGCCTCCAGGATGCCTCCTCCGCCTGCCCACCCATGGGTCCCTGTCACCGCACTGGCCTATGGAACGGCAGTACCTCCTTACTCTTCCGCCTCTGCTCTCCCACGGAGGGTCAGCCCAGGGCCACGTTTTCCTCATCGCAGTAGCATCGGCACAGAAATGTGACTTGAGCTTTGGATTTAGGCAAATGGCTAAGAAATCTTAAAAGCCCACTTTTTAAGTGCTCCGTGGCCTGGCTTGTGTCCACGAGGACGTTGGATTGTGCCTGTTTTGCTCATCGCTGCGTTTCCAGAGTCGTTCAGTACCTGCTGGGTGGCTGGAGGGGAAGATGAGCGAGTGAAGGAACAAAGATGCAGGCGGGGCAGTGAATTGGAAACAGGCTGCTTTCGTGAGCACAGGCCCAGCAGTCACAACCTTTGAGAATGTGTGTCATCTCCCGCACCTGAGTTAGGTTACTCAGCAGCCAGCGCTTGAACGAATAAGTATTGAATTGAATGTGGAAATTCAGGTGAAACTGCTGCTGCATTCCCTGCATCCAACTATATAATAAGGCCCAGATGAATGTACCTCCGTTTCTAAAGGAGTCATGGGCTTATTTATTGCATTATATAATAAAAATGGTGTATCTCTTCAGTTTTACACCCTTTAAATCATACAAAACAGACGCATGCATTATATGAGCTTCACCAAAATATTAAAAAAGGAACAGTCTGTTCTTAAAGCTATTAAAACAGTTTAATTTTTGTTCCTATAATTCTTTTGCTAATGGTACAGAAATCTGTATGAAGAGTAAAGGATATCTGTTTTTCAGAATAGTCTTAGGGTTTCCCGCATTGTGAGGAACCAATCCTAGTGCTTTATATAATAAAATATGCAAAATCCCAGGACTGATGTCGGCCCCACAATCATCACTACGCAAAGGCAGTGAAAAAGATATTATCGGTAATGCTCTTAAAGTGCAAAATTGAGGAATAAAGTTTCATGCTAAGAATTCTCAGTCAGCTAACTGACATATTTAAGCATAGGAGCCTGGAACCCTGCTTTGTCCTCATTCCTACTCTTCCCCCAAAACCGTGACGTGCAAGTGGAGGACCCTAAATAAAGCACGGTGGTGGTTTAATCTAGCATTTCTGGAAATGTTGCTGGTACTAACATACATTCAGCAAACACTCAGGGAGTGTGGAACATGAATGGCCCAGACGTATGCAGGTGATTGGAACATGGTCTGTCCCTTGACTAGAAATACCTGTAATGTCAAAGCTGAGAAGGGCTAATGCAGGAACAGATCAGGAGCTTTGGGAGCTTGGAGAACTGGGCAGTGGGGGAGCGGGGCTTTGCTAGTTCAGGGAAAGGGACTGCAGGCTTGAATCATGATGGGGGGCTGGCAATGGAGAAGAGTGAAAACTCAAGAACTGTTTAGAAGACTGAAGCAGAGTGGCTGGCCCAGAAAATGGATTCAGGGGAAAAGGAGAGTGAGGGGTGAGAGAGCCCTGTGGACCCCAGCCTGGGCCAGCCCCAAACAGTGATACAGCTCATTAGAACAGGAGTGGGTCTAACGGATAGGATTTGAAGGATAGGATTTGAGTTCCGATTTAGACATGTTAAAATTTATATACCTATGACACAGCCGGGAGTCAGCATCCTGGAGGCCATTGGAAAGTTGAGTCTAAAGCTGGACGAGAGATGAAGACCTGGAAATGAAGACTTCTGTTGTCAAGTAGGGGAGTAGCCAAAAAACAAACAAACAACAAGCTCCACAGAGACTGTGCCATGTGAAGAGGGAAAAGGAGAGGAATAAGGATAAAACCCTGGGGACAGGCAAAGCAAGAGGAATGTCCAACAGATTTTATAACAGGTGAGGAGGTGTGAGGGGGAGCTGGAAGTCAAGAGAAATGGGAGGAGGAGATTCCCCATCACTTCTGTGGCACGTGGTAGATGCTTAATAAATGTAGGGTGAACAACTAAATCTAGTCAGTAACTACTGCGTGTCCGTCAGACTTTAGAGCAAATCTTTTTGTTTGTGTTCATTTGTACCAGCGATTTGCAACATCTTTCATCTCATGGCACATACAAACTAATTACTAAAATTCTGTGGCACACCAAAAACATATATATATATTGCTGAGTTGACAAAGAATAGGTATCATTTTGATTCACACTGGATGGCTATTGTTATGTTGGCTGTTGTCATATTTTTATTTAGTCAATCTAAGGGAAAAGTAGTCAGCATTGCATGTTTTAAAAATTCTTGCGGCACACTGGTCAAAAACCATTGATTTATACTATAGTGGTTATGACTGTTGGCTTTGGTGCTAGATAGAAGTGGGTTAGAGCCCAGCTCTGCCACTTTCCCATTGGATGGCCTCGGCAACATACCCAGATCTCAGATGAAGATAATATTACTCATCTCACGAACTGATCACCAGAGGGGGGGTGGCTAAATAAACTCTGGTACAGCCACACGATGGACTGCTAGGAGCAGCTAATCGAATGCAGTTGATTTTTATGAATTGACACAGAAAAATAGTCTCTGAGTGATGTTGAGGCATTTTCAGAATGGAGCAATCTACAAAACTACTCTTCAAGTCTCCAGGTATAAAGATCTGAATACAAATAGGAAGTTCTGGAAAGGTCTACACCCGTGCAATTACTCTGTGGAGGGGCTGAGGTTAGAGGGCCATGTGGGTTTGGGTTTCGAGTTTTCCCCACAAGGTTTGATTTTTTTAATGACAAACGTATTCAACTGTTACTAGTATAATTATAAATTAATTCACTTAAAAATATATTATAGGAAAATATTTCTCTTCTAGTGTTGTAGTGAAGATGAAAGTGAGGTAAGGTCTATAAAACGCATTGCCTGGCACAAAAGAAGCTCTTGTTATGTAGGCTACATACACCACACCGGGTAAGAACTGCCGACGAAGGCAGCAGCCACCAGCGTTTCTGTGTACCAATTCTGTGCTTGTCACTTTCTTTACAGTACCCTCTCTACAAGATGAACGTTTTGTGGGGCCTCAAGCTACTTAGTCATTTAACCCCTTTCTGCTTTTGTATCCCCATGTATAACAGGATGACAATAATAATAGAACCTATTATACATGGGTTTCAAGTTCTCAACACAGTGCTTAGTGGGTGTTATATTAACATCATCATCCTTATAGCCTAGCTGAGAAGACAAATGTTCAAAAACATGATGTTACTTAACCAAGTTCTCACAGCTAGGAAATAGCTGACCTAGAATTTTAACTCAGATTTAGGTAGGTTTTTTCCACTCTACCATGGGGGAAGCACCCCCTCAAAAAGAAACAAACAAACAAGAAAAAACCCACATACATGCATGTGTAATAAAACCCAGTACAAAACTGAACCTGGACCAGGGATTGGGCAGCGGTAGGGAAATACAGGGTTTTAGTTTTGCAAAATGAAAACACTTCTAGAGATGGATGATGCAGATGGTTGTAGAACACTGTGAATGTACTTAATGCCATTAAACTGTACACTTAAAATGGTAAACTTTATGTTATGTATATTTTACCATCATTTTAATTAATTTTTAAAAAAAAACACAAATATTGGATAAATTTGCTGTAAGACTGCCAGTATCGAGGCTGGAGCTTGTAGCCAAAGGCCCTGCATATATGTTCGGGCTCTTGGAGCCTCCGGCCATGGCCTCCCACAGGCTCCGTCTGGATTCCTCCACAGCTCCCCACCACCCAGCCATCTCTGTGCGACCCCGAGCAGCCTTCAGCCCCCTTCATCCTGTTGTGGCCCAGGGGAGCGGGTTTGATGCTGGCTGCCATGGTACCTTCTGGGTCCTGCCCTCCAGGAACCTGGGCATGTGATCTTCTCTCTGATGCCCTGCTTCACACTGCAAGTCTCAGCTCAGATGTCACCCCCTCTCTGAAGGCCAGAGAGGTGTCATTTCATGACCAGCATCTCAGTTAGTTCCTCTTCCCACACCAGCACACAGCTCCCACCCTTCCCCTCCTCACTAGCTTCACCCCTTCCCCCACTAGCTTCATCAGAGGTCCAGCCAGTGATGTGCAGGATCCAGTCAGTGGATAGCATTTTGCTTAGCTAGCCACAAAGACACAGGTCAGTGACGAGCTCAGATGTGGGGTTTTGTTTATTTGCTGCCCCTCTGGGACAAAGTGACAGTGTGGTCCCAACAGCAGCATATCTAGTGCCTGCTGCTCTGGAGGCTAACCATGTGGGTGGTCTCTCCTGGACCCTGCCCCAAGAAACGGGGTGCTGATGTATGGATTCATCTGACGTTCTTCACTTGCAAACCGGTTCATGCGTTAGTCATTACCTGAGGGGCTGTCTTGGCAGCCCTCCCTCAGTCCTGGGGCTCATTCAGAAATGTGTATTCCATAGAGGCTGTCCCTTTCAGTCGTGTTGTTGGTGCCACTGCCTGGCCAGCGCAGCACAGGTGTTCAGCCTGGGAGGCTTGCTAAGGACGTCCACACAGTGAAAGCCCTTTATGGAGGCCTCCCAACCCTTGCTTCTGTAACACAGTAGGTCAAGTCCACTCCCCAAGACCTGTGATTGCTCTAGCATCACCTGCCAGAAGAAGCCTCTAACCCCATACTTCACCTGGACTGTCTGTCCTTGGTTCGTTTATTACTTGTCAGCATTTATTCTGTGCCAGGCACTGAGTTAGGCACTGGAGTAAATATCCCTGCTCGCATGGATATTGAGACAAATATCACCCAATAAACAAAAATGACAAATCACAATAAGAGCGAAGAAGGAAATGTATTACGTTCTGTGATGTAAGAGAAAGACAGACATGGGGTTGGGGGGAAATGTAGTTTAACTTCTGGGAAAGGCAGAAAACACCTCTCTGTGGAGTAATGCCTAGTGGGAGCCCTGGGGAGCAGGTGTTTCCCCCCGTTTCTCCTGAAGGGTAAGACTCACCACATTCTCAGACATGCAGAGGCACACACAACTGTGCTCATCCCGACACCCACAGACACACACACAGACTCTCACAGACAAACAGGCAGACAACAACAGGCATACAAACACGCAGGCAAACAGACACACGTACACACAGAGATTCACACAGACACACACACAGAGACCCACAGACAATTGTGCAGGTACTCACAGACACATACGCACCCACATGTACTTGTACATAGAGACACACACACATGTGCACATCCCTCTGTGACATTTCACACCCGAGGGGCCATTCAAGGTAGCTTTTCAGCCAATGGCTCACACATGAAAGTCCTGGGGACCAAGGGCACACCGAGAAGCCATTCCTGTTCCACTCAGCTCAGGGCCTGGCTGGCACATGGCTTTGCGCCCTGCTAAATACTGGCTCTTGGTTGACTTAATTCTGCCTCTTGGTTCCTCTTCTGGCATTGTTTGCAGAGGCCAGCTCTCTCGTCTCTCCAAATATGTGACATCTGCACATCCCAGTTTGCAGACATCAAGCGCTTTCCTGAAATACCAGCAGGAATTAGTCCCTTAGCATCTGGGCTCACAACATCTTGCTGGTCTAAAGCTTTGTTATGCATTTACATATCCCCCTGGGGAGGTGGATGGGCAGGTAAAGGTGAAGGTTAGGAGGATGTTTTGGTCTGACTGGGATTTTGATTTTGATTTTTTAACATGAGAGGGCTACTTGGAAAATGGGGAGGCTAGGGGACAATCAGTGATCTCATGTTTTAAAACTGGCAAATTACACAATCGTATATTAAAACATCTTAAATCGTTGGTTCGCAGGTTCCAGGCCAAGTGAAGGGCGGAGCAGATGTGACTTTCCTGCCATGAGAAGGGATTACTTCTGGGCTCCATCAGTTCCCACCTGCACTTCATTCCAGAAGCAGCCCTCGAACCTTAGATCTGGGAGACACATAAAGAGAGCCGGCTGCTTTCTCCTTAGCAGGCAGTGTGAAGGCCCAGGGGCACCCTTGCTTCTGTGCCCTGCGGTTTTCCTCCTTTTCTTCCTCAGGATCTACAAAAGGAAACACAGGTTGGCGCCCTGTGACCGTGGCCTTAGTAATCCCGACCTGAACACAGCAGGTTACAATGCAGCCCCTCCCGGCAGAGTCCCTCTGGCAGACCCACCAAGTTTGCCAGAAAAATCAATACGAAGCTGTCAGATCAAAAGTGAGTCGTGCCAGTCCTCCTCTTGAGAGATTGTTAGATGGGTGCCTGACTGCGAACACCTCAGCTCTTTTCATAGGTCTGAAAATAGATCAGAACTCTTTAAATGTCTGGAGATGTAGGCAACAAAGTGTTTTAAGCGGAAAAAACCTCCCTGAGTCCCCCTAAATATGTTCCAACCACGTTCCCCGACTCTGCCTGACTCAAACCACAGCCCTGGAAGTCCAGGGATGACAATTAGGCTAGGATTCAAGACTGGCCATCCTTTGACAGGCAGTAAGCCTGGTCACCCAACAGTCAGGCCCTATAATCCTCTTATGCCCCTATGACCTGTCCCTGGTTACCCCATTGAAAGGCAACTCCTTCCTAATGAGCCCTTTTCCCTCTTTTTAGCCTTCATGGGCCCATGCAGACTTTTCACTTCCTCAGCTGTGACCCTCTGTGGCTGCAGTTGTGTTGAACATAAGCACAGCAGTAGCCAACGAAGCCACCAGCAGGTCTGAGGTCCAGGAAGGGGAAAGATGGGCCTGGCTGCAGGCAAGGATGGGTTGGAGGAGGGGAGCCTCGGCACGAGTCTGTTGGTAATCAACCAAACACGAGTTAACAAGGACTGAAGTGGAATGGGAGCCTTTAGGACGCAGGCGAAGGGCCCAATGTGTGAGGTCCTGTGAAGAAAACATTGATAAAACCTGCTGTCCTACTGAGTGTGTGAATGAGCAGAGTGAGAGGACTGCAACTTGTATCAAAGTCACCTGGGAGCTTTTTGAGAGTACAAATTCCTGGGGCCCATCCCCAAGGGTCTGATTGTGTTAATGGAGTGATGCCCAGAAATGTACATTTTAAAATCTCCCCAGATAACTTCAGTACACAATAAAGTGTCTGTAAAATCTATACTGCTTAAGTGCTATGAGCAATGCCTTTTAAATGTATTTCCCTTACGTCTAATTTGGCTCTTGGCAATTAGTCAGCTGTCAAGAATTGATTGCTATGGCAAGTAAACAGATTAAGGGAAAATATTCAAAGATGACCGAAATTTTAATCTGAGTGGCTGAGAACATTATGGTTCTCCAAACAGAAGTGAAAAGGAGGCTGGAAGGAGAGCAAGTCTGGAGTGAAGGCAAGTCCAGTTTCAGAGAGGGGGACTTCGAAACGCACGTGAGTGTATGGGGCTCAGGAATGACGAGGGGTCAGATGAGGAGACACATGAGTCCTTCGCATACTAGTTGAGGCTGTAGCTTGGGTAAAGAATGCTGCAGGCTGCTAAGGACAGAAGTTGGGGGGAAATGTGCAATGAAGAGGATCAGGGTGATGAAGGCCCAGTGGAGATGTTGAGAGGGAGAAGCAGAGCCTTCGGGAGAACAAGCCACGTGCAGTGTCCACACACCAGAGAGGGGGGAGTACACAGAATTTAGAGGTTGGGCTGTTGGGTCAGAGAATGTGAGGAAGGACCATGAATTCAGCTTTTAGGAGCTAGGAGAGCACTGGTGATCTCCAAGAGAACAGTGTGAAAAAAGCGGTAGGAGCAGAGGCTGATCGCACAGACAGAACAAGGAAATAGATAAAGGGAAAGCTGAGGCCACCAGGAGAGCTCAACCACTGGGGAATTCTCAGGGGAATGCTGAGAAATAAGATGATGGGCCAGCAGAGAAAAGCCAGGCCTTAGACCTCACTCGTCCCTCTGGCTGCCCCTCAGATGCCCATCTTCCGCAGGGGTCCTCCTTTCCTCTGTTCCTCTCTGTCCCCTTCCTGTGCCACCTCACTCATGGTCTCAACTTCCATCGCTCAGTGCATGAGCTGGTCCCAGGCTTCCCTCTGCCCTGCACACATGTCGATCCCGGTGTCCCCCCACCCCCAGACATTCAGGCAACACTATTCAGCCTCAGGGAGGGAGCCAAGTATTTTTTGTCTCTCTTGGTGGCACCACCATCCATTCATCCACGCAGTCACCAATGCAGGCAGGGACCCAGAAGCCACCCCAGGGCTCCCTCTTCCTCATCCCCATATCCAGTCACTGAGGGAGTCCTGTACAGTCTCTCTCCTTGGCAGCCAGTTCTGCCCCTTCCTCTCCAGCCCACTCCCTCTTATCCAGCCTGCACTGTGGCAGTGACCTCAGATAGGTCTGGGGCCCCTCCCATGCCTCCAAGCTGCTGCCAGAGCCACATTCCAACAGCATTAATGTGGTCAGGATGTCCCACCCCAGTGACAAAAGATGAAGCTCAAACCCTTTCCATGCCTTTCCCCTGGATGGTTTGTGCCCTGCTTCTTTTCAGCCACACGGGCTTACATGTGCCTCACACATGCTGGCCTGTGTGGGCCTCCTCATCTCCGCTTGTGTAGGTCCCCGCTGGTGACGGTTTCTTGCCTTTGTCCTCCCTCCTTCCCGCACTCTGTTCCTGACTCCCAGCACTGCCTCTGGCCAACACCTGGTCCTCCTGCTGTTGGTAACCCTGAAGTCTCACGTTCAGGAGGAAGCATTTACCCTTCCTTTCCTTGTGCCCTTACTGCCCTCTTCATCCAAAAGGCTCCTAATAGTTTCCATGTGTCTATTCTACCAGACTGTGAACACTTGGCTGGGTGAGGGGCGGGGAGGACCCAGGGGGAGAGCGGTGGGAGTTGCCTCCAGCAGTCGTTACCTCCCAGGAGGCCTCTGGCAGACTAAGAACATGCTGTGTTGACTAAAAATAAAACAAATTCAACGAAAGGCCTAAAATAACTTCATTAAACATACTCTCTCTTATTCTCCCAAATGTATTGTCTTAGCTCCCTTCATTTCTCTCTGCCTTTTACATACTCTCTCCTTCTGTACCCTCTTTTCTTTTTCCTCTGTCTTCCACTTTTTCCTGGCTTCTTCGTGTCCCCTTTAACTTCTGGAGGAGCTTACACTGGCTCCTCGACACAGCTGCCCTCTCGCTCCTTTGTTGTATCCCTGTCCTGTTGGCCATGTCTTTGAGGCCTTGTTTATGTCCATGTTCCGAGAGTATCCGCTTGTCACCTGCAGATGCTGTCATGTACTTTGGAGACTTTATCCAGGAGGATGGTGATATTGATAAAGGAGCTCACAAAAGGAGGAAAATGTTGCAGATTTTCAGATCTACAGTATCAGTTGGATGTAACACCCAGGTAAGGTCCTTGGATAGAAATGCTAGTTAAAAGTCCTCCTCAAAATAATAGGAGATAATAATCATGTGCATGTAGAATTTAAATTTTTCCCTTAAAAGGAGGTGTTTGTTTTTCCTTTTAAGATACTAGGCATCCTGGCCCTGAAATACCCCTGAACATCCATTTATACCCTGCTTGAGGAAGAAGATGTGTTCCACCCCACTTAGTAGCAATGTGAGGACTGTGGTAACCTCGTGTGCCTTCTCAGGCTGCACAGAGGTCCCATGTTGCCCTTTCTCAGCTGCCATGAGACTGGAGACAATGTTAACACAAGTCGCCATGCCCTTCCGCAGATGTCACTACTCCTCAGTGAGAATTAACTTCCGGATGGGAAGAGTCACCAGAGCTTGTGCACTTAGGGGCCCTGGGTGGGGCCCAATAACCTCATGGAAGAGGGTTGGGGGACCCGCCAGTCCTCACTATGGGAACAAACATAAATGGGTGAAGAGTTAATCCTAAGCTCAGTGGGACCAATGGGATTTTCCTCTCTAAGGACTTTTAATGACAGGAACCTGGACTAGGTGTAAATGGCTTCCAGCCCAGAGGAGGTACTCGCTGATTATTTTAAGATTCTTTTCACCTGGCACAGACACCGGCCCAAGCATTTCTTTGTTATCATTGTCCCTGAAACTACTGTCTATTGTGGTCAGCTATTGAAGGAGAAATGGAAGCAAACGAAAGGCTGTTTGTGAGCAGTCCCTCTGCTCTGCTTTAAGATACATTTCAGATTCGGGCCCTGCTCCCTGCTGTGATGAGGATATAGAGGGGTGGGTAGAAATTCTGTCTTTACATTGAGATGTGAACTGGGCAGGATGCTAAGCATGAGCTAGTCCAACCTTCTCATTTTGCAGCAATGAGATATAAGACTCACAGAGGCCAAGTGATACATCTAAGCACACAGAATTGAAGGCAAAACTGGGAGCAGAGCCCAGGTAGCCCCAGCTCTTCCCACAGGTGCACTGTAGCCTTTGGGGTGGCTCAGAGTCTACGTCACTTCCAGGTTAAGTCGGTGCTGATGACTGGTTCTATGTATCCCCTAGCAATACCCACACCAAGCTGGCCAGGACACACAGGTGACCCAATACCCAAATTACTGTCAGGAAGGTATCATAGCAACAGGGGGAATGGCACGCAGTTGGGGGTGGAGCTGTCTCTGGCAAGACAGTGTGGAAGGGACAATCCCTCAGGGAGTGTCTATGTCCTGCGTGTTCCAAGAATAAATCACGATTCCTCTACAAAGCAGGTGGGTCCTGCTTACTAGGTCGTGGTAAACATGGGGGCCCAGCTCTCCCTGCCTGTAAAGAGTAAGTAAGGGCTCCTCCTTCCCGGCAGATGCTCACAGAGCCCAGCTTGTCTCAGGAAAGCAGTCCCCAGCGTGGAACGTCCTGTGTTTGCTACTCCACATGTCATTGAAGCACCTTACGGCAGCAGCATAAGTAATTTTTTTCTATTTAATCTGCATACTCTTGGGGGTGGAGTCCCGAGTGTGGGCGCGTTACTTCCCTTCCCTGCGTTGAGGCGCTGGGGACAGAAGTGCAGCCACCAGACAGAACGGCGCTGATGCTGGCGCGGTAGTGTGTTAATGAGTGTGAAAACTGACATGGCAAATACAGCGTTCTCAGTTTTTAAATTACAGGTCTGTAACAAGTCATGCTGTTAAAACATACAAGAAATACCAGTTAAGCCTTCAAGTAGGTCACACACAGCTGTACAGATCACTGTTGTCCCAAAATGCGGAACAAATCATTTTCTTTGAAATGAGGCAAGAATTAGCAGGTAGTTCAATTATTTGAGAATTAAGATAAGTAGAAATAACAAATCCAAATATTAAACACCAATTACTACCTTAGGAGCTACAAATCAGCCCGGCATTACAACATGCCGCGTCTCAGTAGCAAACCCAGGGAATGTGGGGGTGTGGCAGGAAATACAAACCTATCGCGAATACGCATCTATGTAATAAAGACATAGTATCACTTCCCAAGCAGCACTTTCAAAATGTTCATCACATATATTTAGAGCAAAGCCTGGCACATATATCTGTTCTAATGGCATTGAAAATAACCTCCAAATGTTCTGGAAGTGAAGCCTACAGCCAGCAATAAGGGATCTGAAGTTTTTACTGAGGCCCCTAAAGGAGGTTTATGGGTCAGTCTTAGAACCTGGTGACAAATGATGTCATTTCATACGTATATTCTTAACTCCAGAAACAGAGCAGAAAATTAACCTGCCTCCCCACCCCCTGCCCCCCACCAATTAACTTTAGGGACCTGAAGAAACTGCTACATAAGATGTTATCTAGCAAGATCCATCAAAGCCCAAGTTGTGAGCACTTATGAACTTCATACCTCAGTGGTACTTGAGGGGAGAGGAAAGCTATTTATTCCTGGATCACAGTCCAGTCTCCATCCTTTGTGGGAATGGACTCATGTTCAAGCCAACTGGGTTGTTCTTTCTCCCTCTTATCTGAAACCATCACTTGGAGAACTTGATGCTATTAGGACATCCTCATCCTCAGAAGTGACTGAAGTTCCAGGTTGGGCAAAGTAAAATTTTATACAAGTATATATATATACATACAAGAGATGTTAAAAAGACAGTTTCTAAAGCACTTTGGGATTCCCCTAATGAAAGGCACCAGATAAATGCAAGTCATTACCAAAATGAAAAGTCAAGTATTCCAGCTTTCACATCTGCAAAGAGTAACCACTATGTGCCTGTTTACAAAAATACTCATGAGAGTGACTGAGTTGTTCTGCCTCCTTTCTTGTCTCCACTTCTCACACATTCTGTGGTCAGTGGCCATGATACCACGATCATTGACCCGATACCATGAGTTGTGGCAAAACTGAACAGTTCTCACAAGTTAGTACCATCACTTGCCTTCAGTGCAGCTAGGGCTGATTTTGTAAATTCTCTGGCTTCCAGTGCTGGCAACATCAGCCAAAGCCAAGTGCTCCAGGTGCAAATTTTGAAAAAATAACTCTGTTCTTCTAACTGGGTGGCCCATTGCCCCTAAGTCATTTCACCTTTTCCTAATGCTTCTGTGAAACAGGCATAGATAGTAGACCATCAGGCATGAGGACATGGTCACCTCCCCGCCCTGCATAAGGCTGCAGTCTGATGGAAGGTTTTGAACTGGGGGACTCAAGAGCATACGCAACTAGTGCATTCATCCAAAAATCGCCTGCTCTGTAGTAGCCATGGCAACTACAAGTACACAAAGCTTTCTGACAGGATGCTCACCACACTCCAATGAGGTATGTATTACTTTCAACTAAGACTCAAAATGGACCTGTTTAGGAAAGGCCCAAGCCATAGATAAAAGCCTGCCTGACTCCATGCTTAGACCCCTGGATTCTGCAGCCTTTTCCAAAGACTGAACCATAATGGAAGCCAAATATAAAACCACCTGGTTACCTAAAAGATAATGAAAAACCATCTTACAAAGGGGCCCAGGTTCCCCTTCACAATGTTATGTGCTAATTAACTGAAGAAGAGGGAAAGCATTTTGGAGAAGGAAAGAGTTACAGCATTGAGCTTTTCATGAAGTTTCCAATTATTTATGACAGTAGCCATATTTTGTTTTATAGCTCTTCTTTTCTGTCCTCTACCCGCCCTCTCCCAACAAAAGGCAGTTGAAACAGAAATAAGAAATATATATATATATATGAAAGAGAGCCCTGGCTGGTGTAGCTCAGTGGATTGAGTGCCAGCCTGTGAACCAAAGTGTTGCTGGTTCAATTCCCAGTCAGGGCAATGCCTGGGTTGCAGGCCAGGTCCCCAGTTGGGGGTGCATGAGAGGCAACCACACATTGATGTTTCTCTCCCTCTCTTTCTCCCTCTCTTCCCCTCTCTAAAAATAAATTAATTCTTAAGAAAAGAACTATAGTATTTCCATCCCGGGTAAGCAGCACAGCCTTCATGCGTTTCTGTGTTTTTGAGTGCACACTTCCACAACTCCAAGCTTCCATGTCATACCAAGAGCTCCAGGGCAATTATAGCATTGTATATAACATACTATATGCTCAAATCAAAATTATCTAAGTGAATTCTGCTTGTAAATAAAAGGGCTCTCGTTTCATAAGCTTGCAGAACAGGCAAAACAATTTCTAAGCTACTGCCCTTTGCTAGCAACCCAACAATGTTTGCCTCAGGGAAACAATACAACAGTAAACCTCTTTTTGGTTGAGGAAGACAACACGACCTTATTTCTAAACATTTTTAAAAATAAATATTTCAAAAACATGCTAATATCGAAGACACAGCAAAATTGGTCAAAGGACCTAAACCAGGAACCTCGGCCAGAAATAAATGTCTCCACAGTGACCCTAGGGAAGACAGAGGCCTGACTTTGAAAAGCCATTAAGCATCCTACAATTTGGCCTATATTTAGCTGAAGCCCCTCTCCCTAAAGCATCTGTTGTAGGAAATATATTTCTATCTTCACTACATGTTTAACTGAGTAACATTCTCTAAAGAGCAACATTCACAAGATGAACATCAGCACACATTGTTCTAAACGTGACCAGTGTACCCATGCAAGTCACAGAGCTACAGATCACTTATAAAACAACTCACAGACTTTCTTGGTCATGTGCTTAACTTCACATTCTCTTTGTTTTGGTATTAAAACTAAATGAAAGCAATGAATAAAAAACTGAGATTTCTGTTTTCACATGACATGAGCAAAATCCCATTATATCCTTGCTGACCCCATAGGTGTGTTTCCACTGGACAGACATGTAGGGGCTTTTTGTACAGAACTCACACGACAACTTCAGAAAAAGAAACACAAAAGACTCACAGACAGTACTGGGCCACAAGCACTAGAGTAGAGTACACAGTGAACAAAAAAAAAATTAGCATTCTGGGTGGTACTCATCCAGCAGAAATGTGGACATTTTTTGCCCATGATGCAAACACCAGTGAGTGTCATTTCATTAGAAGGCGCAAAGGCGTGATGTCAGACACACCACCTTCTAAAAATGATTCTAAATACTGTAAGAGCAACCCGGGATGCATCTCTCATGCATCTCTCCCCTTTGGGCCTGGCCACACTCCTTATGCCATAACCCTAAGGTGCCTGGACTATGCCAGAGGCACTAGAGGCAGCTCATTAATGTGTGTTTGAGGACCACAAGTCCTCCCTGCTACTGTAGGGAATCATTTAAGCTTAATTCACTTGGTGAGCTCCTACTCATGTTTGTTAGGCTTGCCATCAGGGATTTAACCTTATGGGCATAGTAGTCCCTTAAATTGACGGAAGGGACCTCCTTCATTCCATCTCCAAAGTCACAACTGCGCATAGCACTCTCAAGTTGCTTTTGGCGCCGATAAAAGTGGGAGAACTTATTGAAGATCAAGGTGATGGGCAGTACCACTACTAGGATACCTGCCAGGATGCAGGCAGAGGCAGTCAGCTTCCCTGCTGTGGTTCCTGGGACCACATCCCCATACCCCACAGTGGTCATACTGACGGTAGCCCACCACCAGCAGGCAGGGATGGTGGCCAGGCCCTCATTCTCCTCCTTTTCGATGGTGTAGGCCACTACCGAGAAGATAGAAATCCCCACGGAGAGGTAGAGCAAAAGCAGCCCTACTTCTTTGTAGCTGTACTTTAGAGTGGCCCCCAGGGAGCGGAGGCCAGTGGAGTGCCTGGCCAGCTTCAAGATGCGGAAAATCCGCATCAGCCTCAGGACCTGGGCCACTCTGCCCAGGTTGGCCAAGGTGGGTGTGCTCTCCACCACCAGGTTCACCACCAGAGTGATATAAAAGGGGACGATGGACATGAGGTCGATAAGGTTCAGGGCATTCTTAAAAAACTTGAGGAAGTCAGGGGCCACAGCAAACCTGGCCACCAGCTCAAATGTGAACCAGGCGATGCCGAAGTGCTCCACAATTTCGAACCTGGGGTCCTCACCAGGGTTGCCCTGGCTGTCGGGGATTTGGAAGTCCGGCAGACTGTTGAGGCACATGGTGATGATGGACCCCAGCACCACCAGGATGGACAGGACGCTGAAGACCCGGCTCAGAACCGAGTAGCCAGGGTTGTCCAGCGCCAGCCACAGCTGCCTGCGGAAGTTGCCCAGGGGCTGCCCATCGAACTTGGAGGCGTCGTTGTAGAAGGCCAGGATTTCGTCAAAGGAGGACGTGGTGCTCTCCTGGTCGCTCTGCTCATCCCACTTCTCCTGCTCGGGCTCCACTTTGCGGCCGTGGTAGCTGTAGCTGCAGCACGAGTCAATGAAGAACTCGTTGATGCCCCAGTACTCAATCTCCTGGCTGAAGGAGAAGACGCACAGCTCCGCCATGACGTGAAGCTTGCCTGTGTGGTAGAAATGCAGCACGTAGGGGAAGAGCTCGGGGTTGCGGTCAAAGTAGAACTCACGCTGGACATCGTCGTAGTCATCGCAGAGCTCCAGAATGGCCTCCCGTGAGTGGCAGAGCAGCAGGCGGCCTAGGCGAGTCTCGGGGAAGCGCAGCAGCGTGTGAGAGCGCAGCCGCCTTTTGAAGCCTCCTACGTTGATGCGGATATCTCCGTCCTCGACGTTGGCCTCCGACAGGTCCCACAGGCTCCGGCGGGTCATGCTGGACACGCCCTGCCGCCCGTGCCGCGCGGGGGGCGCTACACCTGGAAGCGGAGGGAACCGCACCCAGTGAGCGCGGGGTGTTCAGGTTCTGGGCGCCCCTCTCTTTTTCCCCACTCACCTCTGGTGGGCCCAGCCCTCTGCAGGCCGGTTTCTGGGTGCTGAAGGGCACTGAGATGAGAGGAATGGTTATGTGGGGTTTGGCCCCATCCCAAGGAAAGGCTTGGGGGTGGGGGGTAGGTTTCCACTAGCATGGCCGTGCCTCCACCCGCATGCAGGGGGTCCAGTCGGTCGCTTTACGCTTGCGGGATCGCGCCCCCGCAGCTCTTCGAGAGATGGGGGCTGTAAGCTGACCTTGCCCGTGGGCGGGCGGAGGAGACGCCCCCGCCCGCTCGCCGCAGACAGGCGGGACCGGAGCTGGGATGCTCACCGGCAGGACTGGGCCGAGATGGGGGCGCGTAGCTTCGGGAGGGAGGCGGGGGAAATTCACCTCCCGAGTCCGTAAATACAGGCTAGGGTAAGGGAGCTGGGTTGGCATCCCCTATATCCAGCCCCCCACGACTAGAACCCCCTCGCCCCTCCCCTCCCTGCTCACCAAGCACGGTGTCCTGGAGCCGCGTGCGCCGCGCCTTACCCAGCAGAGGTGGTAGGGCTCGCCCTGAGCGTTCTGGAAGCGCTTACCTGAGAGCACTGGGGCCCGTGGCCAGGGCGGGCGGGAAACTTCCCCGACCTGCTGAAGAGCATCGCTGCAGCCGCGGCTGCGGGCTGGCTGCGCGTGTGCGCGCGGGTGCGAGTGTGTGTGCGCCTGTGTCTGCGCCCGGCGGGCCGGCGGGCGGGGTCCGCTGAGCGTATCCTTCTGTCTGAGGCCAGAGATGCCGCCACCCGCGGTTGTAGGAGGCTCACAGGTGGCTGCTGGCCCCGACACTCGCAGAGCCGCCTCTCTCGATCTGCGAGCCCCTCTGCCCGCAAGAGAGACAGCAGCCCGCGCCGCAGGTGCCCGCGGGAACTGGGGCGGGAGCGGAGCCCGCGCCCCTCACCGTGGTGCTGAAAGGACAGCTCCGCGCGCCCAGTTCCAGGCGCGGCCGCCGCCCCATACTCCGAAGATGTCGCCCGCCGCAGCCTCTCAGCTCTCCTCTGGCGCGTCACGGCCACCCCTTTGCACCCCCGTCTCCTCTCAGGGCCTACACATTCCTTATGCCCTCACCCATCTTCTGGTGAGAGCTGTTATTGCCCTCCTCCCAGGGCACAGGCAGGGGACTGCCTACGGTGACCTTTCCCCGCTGGGTCTCAGGAGGGAGCCCGGCTAGAAAATGAGGGGCAGCTTGCTGAGTTGGGGAAAGGGCAGGACTGGAAGAACTCTGCGTGCCCCCCTTTAGGGACCTGATGAGAAGTTTCCTGAAGCTGAGGGGCGGAAGGGTGTGGGGGAAAGGCAGCGGGAGGGCAGAAGAGCGAGCAGGGAAGCTGGAGGTCAAGCTCAGCTAAGCTTACCAGGGGCGAGAGCGCAGGCCCCTCCTGAGTGGGAGGGAGTCACGGAGTTCTGCTTGCGAGCTCTATGTGGGCGTTGTATGTGCACAGGCCGGTGTGGTGCGTGGGCTTTCTAGGAGTGCAGGGAGGGGTGTGTGTGTGTGTGTGTGTGTGTGTGTGTGTGTGTGTGTGTGTGGTCTGAGGACAGTAGGACTTTTCCGTGTCTGGGCTTGCAGCGTTGGTTAAAATGGGATCTCTGAGAGGTGGGGACGTGTGTGCAGTGTATGTACATATCGGGGGACTGTGTGAGTATGCAGTGGGATGACGACAGGGTGTGCATGCAGACACTCTGTGGGTGTGAGCCCAGTGTAGATGTCCTCAGTACCTGCATCTCTGCTTCCCAGGAGATTGTGGCCCTGATCTGAGTTCTTGGCCTCCTAAGTTTGTTCCTTAAAGTGGACTTAAGCTCAGAAATGGACCCAGAGTTTCAGGGAGGCTCCTTCCCTTGGTTTCTCCATCCTTTTGCATAATCTTTATTTGCAAAGACTAGAGCACCATGTGAGCTTAGCAGGGAGCTGATGGACCACAGGTCTTGGTCCGAAGTGCTGGAAAATCCCTTATGGTGTGGCTCTGGACTCACAGGAAAACACCGACAGAGCCACATTGGGAAGCACATCCCTTTTTACGTGGCGCTGGCAATGCCATCCTAACTGAGAAGTTCTGTGGCACTCAAGTGCTGTGGCTTTCTGTGGAGGGCATGGGAGGACCGTTGATCTGGTTTCAAGAGGGGTTTCTTGGATCCAGGACTGGCTTCACTTGAAGGAGACCTGTCCCTGTGCCAGCCCCCTGCCTCTGGCTGTGTGTGGGACTGTGTGCAGGTGTGTTGCCTGCTGAGAAGGCTCCATACCCACGTCCCTGCAGGCCTCTGCAAGTGTATGGGGATTCCAGGGGATATAGGCACATGTGGGAGGGGAGAATAGGGTGCTGAGGGTCACACATTGCTTCCTTTCTTTTGCATCTGGTACTTTCAGAGAAAGGGGAGAGAGAGAGAGAGAGAGAGGCTAATATTTGCTGTCTTTGTCTCCTATCTTGATTTCTTTCGAAGTCTGCATTTGGGATGTGCTCATTGAATCCCCTACCATTCGATGCTGAATCTACCATTTCAGGTCTGGCTTTCCCCACACCTGGCTGGGCCAAGTGTCTGCACTTGCCTTTTGTTTGCCTTTCCTGGGGTCTGGAGGACTCTGAGTCTTTTTTCCCCATGGGAGTGCTGCTGAGTGTGCCAGCCTTTACTGATGATGATGATGATGATGATGACAACGATAACAATCTGTGTGTGTGTGAATGCATGTGTAACCAGTATTGCTGCCTCTTTCCCTCTTTTGCAAGCCCCCTAGCCCACCCAAGGGGTGGTGCTGGCTTTGAGCTCTCCCTGCTGCAAATGCCTTAAGCAGCAGCCCATGTGGGGCAGGCATTGTGGGCCCTGTGGCTCACTCTTGCCCTTCTCCTGGCCTCTCCCCGCCTGGCTGCTGGCCACCCAAAGCCCCCTTCTGCTCCACCAGCATGTGCCTGAGTGGCTTCTGCAGCATGGCCACCATTCCCAGCCACTCCCACCCCTTGACTCTTCTTCTGCATAAATCATCCTTTGCTGCTGCGTTTAGAGAGTCCCTATCCCCATCCCAAATCTTGGGTTTGACAGTTCTGGGGTTGTCTTCCTTCCCCTGCTTTATTTATCTGCCTGCTTCCTTCTCTTTCTGTCTGGTTTTGTTCTTGCTCATTCCTTCTTCCTTTGTGGTTGTGGGAGATCACACCCATGGAGAGAGAGCTCTCTCTGCCTTCTGTTTCTCTTGGTTTCTCCCACACTCATGGCCACCCCATCTGCAGACCAGCAGGCCCCGGGGGCTCTCACCCCTCTAACTAGGGGTCACTTTATGCCCCTCTCAGCTCTGCCTTCTCCTCCTGCCCATGCCCCTCTATCTCCCTCGTTCCCAGTCACCCTTCCTTCCCTCCCCCTCATCCTCTTCCATACCTGGCAGAGCTGTGCCAACATTCCCCAGCCACTCAGGGGCCCTGTGTACTTTCCTGCCATTTGTTTGCTTTTCCTGAGGTCAAGAACAAGCCCCCATGCTCACCTTTCCTTGAACAGGATGGTGAGCCCAGAGGCCACAAAGAGAAGCCCTAGTTTGGGACTCATCAGTTATTTCTTGGAAGGGCTGAAGCGGAAGCTCTGAGGGTCTGACAGTTGCCTTTGCAGAGGGTTAAGTGTATGTGACAGGCAGAGGCACTTGTTTATTTCCCAGTCACCACACTGAAGAGAAATGGAGCTGTCTTTCTCTCTTTTGTGCCGGGGAGGCTGGCTATGTTTATGGTTTATTTAGAGGTCTGAGCCCTGATCTTAAAATACAGCTGCCTGCTCCAGGCACACATCAAGGCCTGCCCCTGGGCTGGCCTGCCAGGGGTAGAGGTACCCCGGGAAGGGGGATGCAGAGACCCCAGGCAGTGGCCCACATTCTGGCACCTCAATGCTATTATCTCTGCCTTCCCTGCCAACACACATCTCTCTGTGGAGCCCACACATCTCAGGGATGGCTTTTTTCTCTACCAGGCAAGGGGGCTGCACTGGCGGCTTGGCTGAGGGAGCCCGACCCACATTCCCGCCGTGAAGGAGCTGGGCGCCCATCCTCCCCATGGAGTGTGAGCACAGGGCTGCCAGCTGTCCTGCTGTGTGGGACTGTTCACCTGTGTCCCTCCTGCTCCCTACAAGCCACCCTCCCCCTCACAGCCAGTGTGGCTCTTGAAAACACAAGCCAGGTTGTGTCATTTCCTCTGGAAAACCTTCCAGGAGCTCCTATTGAACTGAGAAGGAAGACCCTTCCTCACCACAGTTCCCGAACCCTCCGTAGGCACCCCGCCCAGGTCTGCTCCAGCCTTGTGCCCCTCTGCTCCCTCCCAGGGCTGTGGCACCTGCTGTTCTCTCTGCTTGTCATGGCAGCTTTGCCCTGCAGGCTTCTCTGACACTCAGGTCTTGATTCAAATGTCATCTGCTCAGAAAGGCCTGACTGTCCAGTGACTGGGTCCCTCCATTAGTGTCCATTATTTTTTCTATGACACTTGTATTAAAATAGTTACCGACTATGTGATTCAATGATGAGTGAACGAGGCTCCAACTCTCATCTTCCGTTATTCTATGCCAGCTAGAGTCTTGGCCTGCCTCTTCTTCTTCCTGGTAGAGGAAGGACAGGGGGTGGGGGTGGGTAGCTGTGCTCCTGGGCTGTGATTTGGAGCCCCAAGACTCTGGGGTGCTCCCTAAGACAATTGATTAGCCTAATGGATCTCATTCCTGGCTGCGTATTGGAGTCGCTTGGGAAGCTTTTAAAATAGCTGATGCCCCTGAATGCCTTGAGCCTGGCCACAATACAATTAAATCAGAATCTCTAGTGCAGGACCCTGGGAATCAGTGTCTTCTTAAAACCCCCAAAGTTATTATGGCAACACGTAGTTGAGGTTAAGAGCCTGAGCAGCCTTGTCTTTGGTGGTATGGACATAGAGCTGTGTGCCTGAGTGCAGGCCGGTGGTCAGCAAGGGCAGGGGCTATGTCTTAGCTCAGTAAACACCCACCCCAACTTTTGATCAGTGCCTGCCTGGAGCCAGGGGACCATAAAGGCTGGTGCTCTTGTCACCACTTCTCCCTAATCCCCAAATTCTGCATCCCTCCCTGAGCCTGTGCCTCTCTGAATCATTTACCTTGGAGGCAACGTGTGATTAGGAATAGTCACAGTTGCTTCGCCTCCTCGGGAGAGGACCCATTCCCGGGCCTGTACTGTGCTGCTGGTGGTAATGGGGACCAGGAGCAAGGTTGCTGGAAAGTTTGTCTGGGCAGGTTTACAGTCAAAAGGCACAGAGACGCTGTGGGGGGGGTGGGGGTGGGGGGCTGCAGACCAGAAGAGAAGAGGGAAGCAGGCAGGGGAGACCCTGAGCTAAGGAAGCAGGGGTCTTAGCTTTGGGGAGGGGAGGAACAGACTGGTGGGGGAAAGGAGAGCAAAGAGTTGGGGAACACTGGGTTTTGAGAGTGTTGCTGCATTATGAATGCAATTCCTTACTAAGTGTTATACAAGGGCCGACAGTAAATGTTACCTAGCTTGTGCATTCTTTCTGGGTGCCAGACTGAATTTGTCATCTGTGAGTCCTTGCCTAGGCCATTTGGACTTATCCCGAGAGGCCACCCTCCTCTCCTCCTACAGTCCTCGACCCCTAGGTTCCCCTGCAAGTTGGCTGGCATGTGAGAGAAGGTTGTTTCTGAAGGTCTCCTTTCTGAGTCCTTCAATAAAAAGGGGACCAGGTGCCCCCCACACACTGGCATACACAGGGCCTCTTCCTCAGGGGCTGGGCCTTGAGGTCCTGCCTCTTGTACCTCTTGTTCCAAGTTCCTTTGCCTTGGGAGGCTTTCCCTGGAGCTCCCTAGAGCTTCCCTAGAGCGCCATTGGGACCCTTCACTGAATTCCCCAGAACATCCTGGGACAGGGCTCGGGTAACTAAGATAAACTTGATTACATTTAGGCTTCAAGTCGCCCCAAGGGAAATTAACAAGAGGACAACATGGGTCCCGGGTAGTGGTCCCTCTCCGTCTCCCCTCGCCTGCTTCTAGGGTCTGGCCATCTTTCCCCTCTGTCCTGGGCCCTCCTGAAAGCCCATCTTATGGAGTTTGAGCCCCAGAGACTCAGAGGCTCCCTCTCCATCTGCCTCAGGCATGTCCTCTGACATCTGCTGTCACTCCTGTGTGACTGACAGCAGATGGAAGCCCCCAGCCCCTCCCTCTGGCACTACTCTGTGGGCCCCATGGGACACCAGATCACTGCAGTTCAGCCCAAGGCCCACACCTGTGTTCAGGGAGTGGAGGTGTTTCAGCAACCATTCCCCACAGCAGGTGGCTGATGCCGGTGAAGAGAGAGGGGGTGATGAAGCTGAGAGCGATGACAATGAAAGTAGGAATAGAGGGAAGCCACTGGCTGAGTGCCCTGGAGCTAAACTGCCCAGCCCCTGTCCAGCTCTTCTAACCAGGCTTCCTTGGAGACAGCTTTTACTCTCGTGCCTTGTGGTCCTTTACTTTAAAACCCATGATAGTCCTTAACTTGTGAGGTTACTGTGAGCATAAAAGAGCAAGTCCCGGTACCTAGCAAGTCCTTCAAATGTTAATCATGACTAGTCCCAATTATTGAGTGCTTGTGGTATGATCGGCCCTGTGCTCAGCTCTCTGCGTACCTCCTGCCCAGTAACTGGGGTGCTTAAGACTCAAACATGGCTCTCTGCCTCCAATTCTGCCCCTCTTAATGATCTCAAATAGGTGCAGGATTAATTAGTGTTTGCTCATTGTACAATCCTCTGATCCCAGTGACTTGACATAATGAAAGGATCATTTGTCGCTGATGTTACAGTCTACTTGACTGCTTGGAAGCAGCCTTCCAGGTGGTGATTCCGGAACTCAGGCTCCTGTCATCTAGGGCTCTACCAGCTTCTAAGGCCTGGAACTCCTCCCTGGAACCCTCTGCATCAGATGGGAGGTGAGGGAAGACAGCGTGGAGGATAGCAGGAGCGGTGTTCAAGGCCACGCCTGGAAGTGGCAGGCTTTACTTCCGTCCACATTCCTTCAGCCGGAATGCAATCGTATGGCCCCATATAACTGGGAGAGGCGGAGGAGGAGAGTGCAGGAGAAAGAGACATCGGAGCGCCAGCATCTCTGTTGTTGCAGGGCGAGCAGAAGCTTGTAGACACCTGGCGTCCATTTCCCCCGAGGTGGGGAGAGGGAGCAAAGGATGGTGCCCCCGCACTGCTTATCACAAGGTGGCTGGAGCTTCCCCAGCCGAAGGACTTCGCTCCGGGATGCAGGCCCAGGGTGCCCTGTGTCTCTGGGAGTTCTGACCTGGCACCAAGGAATGGCCTCTCAGTCTCAGACAGGACTGTTTCCCTTTTCTCAGAATAATGTTTTCGGTCCTGAACTTATCCACACCTCACATCTGAAGAACGGTAGCGGGTTCTCCAGTCAGAAACGAGACTTGGATGCTGCAGAAGCTGAAAACACAGTCCCACATCCCCCTCCTCAGAGCCCTACTTCTTGCATCTTAGCGGAAACCTCTCAGGGAAAGATTTCCCTTCAGACCTGGCCTGCTCGTTCTTCATCATGCGCGACCGTGTATCCTCAGACAGTCCCAGCTCTCCAGACCCACCCAGCTCAGAGGTGCTCACAGATGCTGCCCCCAGACCCTCACTCTTCTCTGAAAGTGACACCCACCCACCCGATTACCCATGTATCTCCCATCGATCCATCTATCCATCCACCCACTTCCCCATCCCACACCCTGGATGCCTCCCTGGGCTCCTGTTTCCATGGTTACTCCAGGGCCTGAGTCGGCTCTGGGTTTGCTGAGAGATTCTCCACTCTAGGCTGTTCCCACAACGGCCTTACTGCTGGACTCAAATCCAGGATTGCTCGTGAGGTCCCACCCTTCTTACAGCTCTCCCACCCCAAGAATCACGCATTGCTTGTGCGTTGGTCCATCAAGGTGATCGGCTTCCTGGATTTGGAATAAAATGAACAGCTCTCCAGAATTGAAACAGAGAGGTGCTCCTGGAAGTAGAATGTCTGGGAAGCTGCCACGGGGAGCAGGTGGGAGTTCCCAGAGGTAGGTGGTGTCCCTGGTGATAACAGCAAAGGCCAATACTTATTAGTCATTTACTATAAGCCAGGCATTGTTCCAGGGATTTCATGACTATGAACTAGATTAATCCTCACAGTAACCCTGTGAGGTACATATTACCATTATCTGAGAGGAAATAGGCCCAGAAAGGTTGAGGAACATGTTCAAGGTTACAGAGCTAACTAGGGACAGGGCTGGGATTCAGTCAGGCAGGCACACTCGAGCGACTTGCTTTCACATGTTGTACTCATGGCCTCTCCACAGCCATTCCTTCCCACCCGGGGATCCTGGAAGTCTCCCTGAGCCTTTTTTCAAAAACAGGAGGTAGGTTTCTGAACACCTCCGCAGCACGCAGCTCCTCTCTGGGGACAAGAAGTGCCCGTATGTGAGAACCTTTTTCCTACTCTTAGCAGCAGCTCTCCGCTGCTCAGGAGCCCACGTCAGCCGCCACTATCTTCAGGAGCTCCCTGACCACCCTACCCAGCCTGAGCTGGTCTGCCCGTGGGCTCTGGAGGTTTCCTCAGGTCACAGCCAAGCTGCAGCTTGTCCTCAGAGACCTTTGGGTGTGGGAGTGAAGGGGGGGGTGTGCAAACTCATCAGAGAAACCCAGCTGAGGGAAGACACAAGATGTTCCCCACAAGTGAAAGAAAACCAATTCACACTCTTCCTTGCAGCCAAAAAATTAAGCTAATTTTTCATTTCTCTGCTTGTGTGTGACTCAACTAAATATAGGCATCTAGGAATGCAAACAATGACTCGATTTTCTTAATTTAGGGCAGTTTTAATTAAATCTTGCTAAAATGATGGAGGCTCTGGATATTTTCATCATGGGAGGAAGCTATGTGATTTGGGAAGAGGAGAGGTAGAGAACAGGATGCCTCCTGCCCTGGCCACCTCTCCCCTGGCCTGGCCTCCCAGGCCTGCCCCATGAAGCGTGGCGCACTCGTCTTGGGATTCTTGTTTCCTCTAACTAGTCAAAGTTGGAAAATCAAAATGACTTAGGAAAAAAAAAAAGTTTAAATTACAGGATTGTTTCTGAGAAAAATTTGGACTTACTGTAAGATCCTAGTATAAATATTAAGAAACCATAGCCTAGGCTCGATGGCTTAGTTGGTTCGAGTGTTGTTTGAAAAAGTTGCAGGTTCAATTCCCCCTCAGGGCATGTACCTAAGATGTAGGTTTGATCCCCAGTCGGGGCATGTACATGAGGTAACTGATCAATGTTTCTCTCTCACACCTCTCTCCCTCTCTCTCTCTCTCCTTCTTCCTCTCTTTCTAAAATAAATTAACATATCCTTGGGTGAGAATTAAGTATTAAGAAACCATAATCAAAAGTTTCAAAAGTAGAGTCTTCTAGTACATACCCCTCACCCAGGTCAGTTTTCCTCTCCATCTGGGCACATGGAAGGATGACATTTCACAACTCTTTCCAAGTTTGGAGGAACCATGTGACTTATACTGGCCCATGAGCTGTTTCTGGAGGTAACATGTCATATGTAGGTCAAGACATTTAACTGCCAGTGTATGAGGCTGCAGTGTTCTCTGCCCCTGCTGTGGAAACATATTGGGATGATGCTGCCACAGGAGCAAAGTAGCTTGGATCCCTGAGCTACCCCATGGAGCAGGCCCACCTGAGTCTCCTGGATGTGAAGCAGCTTTTGTGTGGTTGAGAGATACATATTGGCTGGGTGTTACCACTGAGGTTTGAGAGGATTTGGTTGTTTCCTACAGCAGAGTCTCTCGTATCTTATTTAATGCCATAGCTTATTTAATACAACAAATAATACTTTTCTAATGACTGTTTTATAATAAGACTACATTGTTTTAATGATTTTATATTAGATTACTTTGGAATTTCAAAAATCATTTGTCCTGTTCGGTCTGGAATGGGGTGAGGTTTACTTTTGCCAGGACTAAATAAGATTGTTGGAGAACATCTTTAACTTGTTTAGGTAAAATGTATATATCAGTGGGAGAGCTTTTTAAATTTACCAAAATGTCCCTCAAAATAATTCTGGTTTCAGAGAATTGTGGGTGTGAGAGGTCCTGAATGGAAAACATTGACTTCAGAAGGGTACAGTGATTGCGTGGTGGGAAAAAGAAGGTGAAAAGATGTCTGAAGAAGAATTTTAAGAAGTTTTCATGTGTGATGGGCTGCCCCACCACTATGTATCAGTCAAGGTAATGCCAACTAGTATAATAAATGAATGGATGATGAAAACATGATATAAGTTTAATTCTTATTCACCTAAAGTCCAAAATATTTGTTCTGAATTGGTGGGCAGTTCCTCCACAAGTGGTGATTCAGGAAACTAGAATCACATCATTCAACACATCATTCCACTATTGCAGAGCACATCTGTATCCAGCCAGGAGAATGGACATGGATGTGGATGTGTTTATAGCCAACACCTGGAGTGGTGCACATCACATCCACTGGTATTTCATTGGTCAGAACCCAGTCACATGACCACTCTTCATCACAAGGGAGACTGGGAAATGTTATTTAACTGTGTCACCAGCAGGCAAGGGAATGAGGTTTGGTTAGATCTAGCCAGTCACAAAAGATCTCCTCTCTCTTAAACTTGAATTTGAGCATTCTTTGAGAATTTAACACCCTGTAGATAAAGCCATAGGTGGACCCAACTGTGTGCAGGTTATAATTTGAGGGCCTGAGTAGGCTTTTGCCTAAGGCACAGTTTTCTGCTTTTTAAATTAAATAATAATCATAGACCTATGCCACAGATAGACCTTCTGGGATTGCCAACTTTTGGAATTATAAACAAGTGTAGGTGAATCTGGTACAAGTGCTACAGTACAGGAAGGCCTGAGAGAAATAGTAGAACATACTCTGACATTAAAATTACAATTTTGGAGAGGAACAGGTTGTACCACGGAAATCAAATGAAGGCAGAGCCCTGTGAATTACTTAAAGGGAGGAAGGAGGTCTACCAGAACTCTCTCTCAAAATTGCAAATTGGACATTAGCATTTAATTTAATTCTCATAGACACCCAACTCTGTTTTAAGACATAAGAGACTTTTATGCAAAGAGTGAGGAAGTCAAGGATAAGCACACGTGGACTAGTTCAAAGTTGCTGTCTTGCTCTGGCTGGGACCAGCTCTCCCAGAGCACTATTCTGCTAGTGTGAGACTTGCAGTCCAGTCAACTTTCAACTATTTATACAAGCTGATTACTAGTAGAAACAGGAAATTCACAGGAAGCTCCATGCAAGAAACCAGGAAAAGGATTTTGAGTTGTGTGAGTGGTTCTCAGAAGGTTTCAGAGACAGTAAGTGCTGGAGACAGAAAATGAATTTTTATTTTTATTTATTTATTTTTTAAACATTAAGCTAATTTAATCTGGAGTTTTAGAACAACAGAGGCATAGTGAGAGATTAATCACTGTAATACAAAAATTTAAGATGTTCATCGATGAATGTTTAATTTTATGTTAATGGTTCTATTTTTGGCTTTATGATTACAACTTTTTTGTTGTTGTTCTATTACAGTTGTCCCAATTTCCCCATCCCCCATTGCTCTCCCCTGCCCCACCTACTGCCCCCTCCCCCAGTCAGTGCCTACCCTGTTGTCCATGTCCATGGGTCATTTATACCAGTTCCTTGACTAGACCACATCCCCCTCTCCCCTCTGGCCGCTGTCAGTCTGCTCCTTGTTTCCATGCCTCTGGTTTTATTTTGCTCGTTTGTTTGTTTTGTTCATTTTTAGATAAGCTAGAGAACAGCAGAGATTATTTGCAGCTCTCATGCCACCAGGCACCTGCTTTAGTGGCCAACCACCTCACTGCCATAATAGGAGCAGAGGGAAGCTTGGATTTACATACTGAGCTCACCATTAGGAATGTACCACCAGCACAAGTGCTCCCCTGTGCCCCAACAGGAGGAGCCACTGCAGCCAGGCACCCCTGGGGGAGCCATAGAAGCTGGCTTGGATAATGAGAAGCACTTGGATCAATCCTTGTGGGAAAAAGATCAGCAACTTTTAAGAAAGAGTGGCTGAGCAATTTGAGATCTGGTCTTAAACTTGGAAGGACTTCCTGAATTCCCTCTATTGGTATGAACGACCAAGCCCGAGGAATAAAAGAGGGTAAGATGGCAGCTCCTGGGAGCACGACTGAAATAATGGAACTCAGGGTAAGGCGGTCAGGGTGGCATGGGGGCCTGGGTGGCTCAACCTGAGAAGCAAGATGGATGGGAGAGCAGCTTTCTAAATCCCATTCAGGAGACACCCCCCGATTCAGCCCAGGACTTAGGCTGAAGGCAGTACTGCTGAATCTGCTCCCAGAGGGCTAATGCTGGTTATACAAAAGGCACTTCTCAGACCCCCGCATGAGTAAGACGGTGTCACCCTCAGGCTGCCCTGAACATTGGACTACGTGACATATGTGTTTTATTTGTGGCAAGAAAGAACATTTGAGCTTGTAACTGTGAGGAAATGTGGTCAGTGGAGACCACCAAGGGGCAGAAACTCTGGTGGAGAGGCTGGGTGGGTGGGCTCCAATGTCAGTAATGCAATAAGTGGGGGGGGGAGGGCAGGCCTGAGAGGACACATGCCCAGCACCTGAAATCCCTGTTCTCCAAACTGCATAGGAGAAGAAAGGAGAATTGAGTTGAATGAGAGCATGCGTTGAGTGTGGGGTGGGCACTCACTGGCCACAAGTCAATATTGTGACCGCAACTGTGTACATCTGAAAGGGAGTTATGCAATTTATTTGTTGGTTCTGTAAAAGTTATAACAAGATGAAGGATTTTATTGCACTGCATTAAAAGGTTGTAGAATATAGGTTGGTGGCTTCTCATGGGACAAGCAGTTGAAACAATGCAAACTCCTTCTGCCATCTCTCCCCAAAAACCCATCCCCAAATCTCCACTATTCTCCAAGGACTTCAGAATTGAATACTTACTTCTTTTGACTGTGAAAGAGCTGAAAGGGCTATGAGGACACTCAAATGTGTGTGGGTTACACTTAAAAGGCACATAAAAATGGATATTTTGGAAATAAGCCTCATCTGAATATTAAAACCAATGGGCCAAACTTTTGGGGGGAGTGGTAGTGAACACTTTGTTAGTATGTAATTTATCATAGTGTTGAAATGTCATTGTAGGACTTCCGGCCAAGATGGAGGCATAGAGAGACACGCTGCATCTCCCTCCACAACTAAGAAGGAATACACCTACCTCAAAACAAGAAACAACCAGAAGTTCCAGAAAATCAAACTGCATGGAAGTCCAGCAAATAGAGATATAAAGAAGAAATACTCATCCAGACAGGTAGCAGGGGCGGAGCTGGGGCGGAGAGGACACGGTGCGGTGGCAGCAGCAGCGACAGCAGTGGCAGGCTGGCGGAAAGCGCAGTCACACATTTTAAAAAGTCAGGAGGGACACCTGGGGAGCATTCCCAGATCCTCACCGGACCTCGAAGCTCATGGTTCCAGGACCAGGGAAAATCAAGCCTCATTGCTTCTGACTGTGCAGACCAGTGGGGGTTGGGGAGGATGCAGAAACTGCAGGTCTTAGGAGAGTCCGCTTGTTTACAGGGCCCCCATGGTCCTAGAATGTCCGCAGACCCACCCACTCTGGGAACGATGGCCAGGACAGCAGCTAGAGGGGCGCCAGTCCAGTGCGGAAGTGGGAGAGGTGCCTGGAAAGGGGGCGAGTGCTGGGCACGTGGCATTGTTCCCTCTCGGACCCCTCCCCAACATACAGTGCCACAACGTGGTGAAATAGGTCACCCTGTACTGATAAATCCGTAAGGCTCCACCCCTTACAATGTAAGAGGAGCAACAGCTCTACCTGGGATGCAGAGGCAAACACAGGAGCCTGTCAGAATGAAAAGACAGAGAAGTATGGCCCAAAAGCGGGAACAGATCAAGGTTCCAGTGGGAGAACTAAGCGACAAGGAGATAGCCAACCTCACAGATGAGGAGACAGACAACCTAACAGATGCAGAATTCCAAACAGTGGTGATAAAGATGCTCACAGGCTTGACAGATACGCTTGAGTATGGCAAATGCATAAGAGAACAAGTGAAGGCTATGCTAAGTGAAACGAAGGAAAATCCATACAAAACCAATGGTGAAGGGAAGGGAACCGGGGTTCAAATCAATGATTTGGAACATAAGGAGGAAAAAAAGTCAACCAGTGCAGAATGAGGAAGCAAGAATTGAAAAAAAATGAGGAAAACTTCCCAAATTTTGAGAAGATGGACATACAGGTCTGGGAAGCACGGAGGGTCCCGGGCGAGCTGGACCCAGAGGGGACTACACCAGGACACATTATGATTGGGATGCCAGAGGTGAAAGATAAAGACAGAGTCCTGGGGGCAGCAAGAGAGAGGCGGAGAGTTGCCTACAAGGGGGTGCCTATATGACTATCAGCTGACTTCTCAGAGGACACTTTGCAGGCAGGAAGGGACTGGCAAGCAGTATTCAATGTGATGAAAGGCAACCTGCAACCAGGATTACTCTATCCACCAAAGCTATCATTTGGAATGGAAGGGCAGATGAAGTACTTCCCAGACATGGTAAAGCTAAAGGAGCTCATCATCACCAAGCCATTATTATATGAAATATCAAAGGGACTTACTTAAGAAAAAGATCAAAACTATGAACACTAAAATGACAACAAACTCACAACTGTCAACAACTGAATCTAAAAAATAAAAACAAAATCCAACTAAGCAAACCAGAATAGGAACAGAATCATAGGTATGGGGATCATTTGGAGGGTTATCAGCTGGGAGGAGAAGGGGGAGAAATGGTGAAATGGTGCAGGGATTAAGAAGCATAATCAGTTGGTACAAAATAGACAGGGGGAAGTTAAGAATAGTACAGGAAAGGGTGAAGCCAAAGAACTTATATGCACGACCCATGGACATGAACTAAGGGGGGTGGGATTGTTGGAGGGAAGTGGGGTACTGGGCAGAGGGGAGCAAAGGGGAAAAATATTGGAACTACTATAACAACATAATCAATAAAATATACATTAAAAAAAAGAAATGTCATTGTAAAGACTGCCACTGGAAATTATGTTCTCTGTCTCAGGACCTTCATATGTACCAAAACTGGTATTGATCTGAGCGTAAATCTTAAAGTGGAAAGAAGTCCTTAGACTTTGCTCCCTACCTCTCTTCTTCCTCATAGAAACAGTACCATTTGTGAATGGTTTTGTTTTAGAAGCTGTGCGTTTGTGTGTATATGTGGAGAAGGTAAGGTGAGGTGTAAGAGGGGTGGTAGAAAAGAGTGCGCGTGGGGTCATACAGTGACACATTTCATACTATTAATTAAATTATAGATTGTCAGTAAAGAAAGAGAAATATAAGTGGTATGGGTGTTCGCATCAACCCTATCTCCCAATGAGTGACAATGAGTGTTCATTTATTTATTTATCTATATATCCACCTATTCATACGTGCATACCTGATTCTCCTCAAAAAAGCAGTCGAGGCAGCCCAAATATGTTCTGTTCCAGTCTCTTTTCTTCATTGATTCATGCACTCCGCAAGTATTCATTGAGGCTCACGTGCTTATGAAAATAAAACTTTGATGAAGACACAACTGAAGGGCTTTCAGACCACACTCCAGATAAGGGTCACATGTTAGGGATGCCTGGGGATCCCTGACTCAAAAGGTAATTCTCCTCTCTCTATCCTCTTATTCCCAGGATATGGATGTGAGGGCACAGCACTCACATGTCTCCAAATGTGTTTCCAGAGGGGGGGAGGCTGATCCTTCATTCAGCATTTCAGCTGCTGCCTGGCCTGGGGACTCTCCCAGCCTTGCCTCGTACAGAGCTGAAGTCAGAGATCGCCTTCCGAGATCTTCCAAACCCATTTTAGCTGGCTGGGTTTGAATGCAATAACCACCAAGAGATTCTATTATCTCTAGATCAATGGTTTTTATTTTTTCCCCTATTCTAACAGCCCAAATTAGAAATAATGTGGAAAATTTTAGGAAATGCCATGCAGAGAAAACAAGACTGATTCGGTTGCTGTATATCCTAAACAAGATCTGACTTGTGTCAGTTCTTTCCTCCTGGACAGGTGGCCTTCTTGGGGCAAGGAGGGGACCAGTGAGGGGGTTTGAGAGACAGGCTTTTACTCCATCACGCAGCCTGGCCTAAAAGGCATTTGGCAGAAACGGCGTAGATTGTCCTGAGCTTGGAGACAGCTGTGAATGAGTCAGAAGGGACCTAAGGCCAGTACAAGGCCTCAGAACCATGCCGACCATAGTTTTCAAACCTTAAAATTTAAACGCGTGGTTTGACACATGAATTACAATAGGATGAAGGGAAACCTGGAGTTAGAAAATTCATATTGCAGGAATTTAAAATGGGATTTGGAGGGATGGTATTAGTGGAACTGATCGTCCGTCTGTCGAACCCCATGCCCCTGTTTACACGGAGTGACATGCACAGGGCCATGTTGGCTGGGGAGCATGGGGGACGTCGCAGCAGAGTTGCCTGGAGAAGGAAGACAGGCGGAGACTGCAGGATGAGGGGATGGCAGGGGGTCAGTTCCTAACGAGCTGCCCGTTCAGACAGAGGGCTCACAAGAAAAGCCAGTGGGGCTATTTTCTTGAGGAAGTTGAGGGCACTCTGGGTTCAAGCAGAGCTGCTTTAGGGTTCACGTTCAATACACGAGAGATGCTGTTCTCACTCTGCATGCAACCCAGCACTGCTCCTGTGTCTCCTGCACTGTAACCTTAGATGCCGCAAGAGATGGCTCTTCCGTCTCACCCAGAACAGTCAGTGTTCTCCAGCCGGCACCACCAGCTGTGACTCCCACAAAGCGTCAGCTGAGTGGCTAGGAGCACAGGGCTTAGCAGTCAATTTAGGGGTGAGAGGTCCTGGGTGAGGAAACAGGGACAGGTGGGGGAACTCTAGGTCAATGATGTTTATGAGCCTTAAAGAAGGCAAGCTGCATCACAGAAACAAGAGAAGACCACAGAGAAAGAGGGGATATTTTCTTCCAAACTCAAAACTGGGTCATAAGATGGGAGACACAGTTGAATAAGAGACAATTCGAATTTGAGATTTGCCCAGAAAAATTGCCAAAGCAGTATTAGATGAACTCAATGGGAGGCTCCATCTGATTAGATCTGGTTATGTTTGCTTTTCAATCGAGCCTATTGTCTCAGCAGAATGAGAACCCACGGCTGACTTTATAAATGCAGTGGGAGCAATGCCAGCCAGCCTCTGGCTTTGAAATTTTTTGTGATCCAACATTTTAGGAGGTTGTGACAGTGAGACCTATTTAGAATACAGATGATCGCTTAAACTCTCTTAAAGCCTTTAAAAATATATTGTAATCATTGAACCTTTCCTAAGCCCAGCAGAGTTATTCATGAATAAATTGTTGTGCCTTTGAGTCAACAGGAATTGGACAGGCACTGAATTAATGAGCTTTTCCCATCCTCCGGTCCTCCTCACGGCTGTGGCGGTGTGCACTGCCACCAGCTTTGTGAAATGCAGATGGAGTATAATTCCCCCCAAATTGATTTGTCCTACATCACTGAATTTCAGCTATTTGCATTTTTATGCCAGAATCAGGTTTAGTTTATTATTGTTGTTGTGGAAAGTAATTATAATCTTTTAATTGTCATGGCGCTCGACAATTTTTTTTTTAAATCACAGGTCATATTTAATTCCATCTTCCCCCTACCACGGAGAATTGAGCAGAATGGAGCCTCCAACTACAAACTGCCCCTTTTTCCTTGACGGCAGAATGAGGTTCTCAGAGGTGAGGCGACTTGCCTACAGTCATGCGGGTATGGACTATGGAAGCAGGAGTAGAACCCAAGGTGGGTGGCTCTGCCAGTCCTGCGTTCTCATCCTCATCAAGCTCTGTTTTCAACATCTGTCACATGGGCTTGATCATCTTTACCTCACAGGTGTGAGTGTGAGGTATATGCAGGCGCCACCACGGGTGTGTGCTCCATTGTCTCCTTCTCCTCCCCCATCTCCAAGCACTGGCAGGTGCCATTCAGAGGTCCTGAAGCCCACCAGGGCTGGGATGTGAGAGCATAAAGCCTGGAGGCTGAGGGGCCAGCAGTCATACCACATGCACACACACATGCACACATGACACACACGCATAAGCCAACACTCACACACACACATGTGCATGCGCTACAGAATTTCAGCATGCGCTCTCTGAGTTTCAAAGCTATAGCAGGCTAAGGGGAGGATAGTCTTCCTCATCCGCTACTGTTCTAGTCTCTAAAATCAGCTCCATAAATACGCCCCCACACACATACACTCACGGAAGCCCACATCTTCCTGTCTGGAGGTCCTTTTGTGCAAGTTTGGTGAAAGATGTAACAGTAGCCTAGGACAGTCTTTGTTTGGGCCTCACACCTCATTAGGAGTTCGGGGGCAGCTGGTGCTCACAAGACATTATCACTTTGACCTCCTCTTCCATGCTGGACTCCAGGGCTGAAACCAACCTTAGCTGTCACCTGGTTCAACCCTCTTCTTTTACAGAAGAGGGTTTCCAGGCTTAATTCTGAGCTTAAGCTACTCAAAAAGAGGTTTTCATTCATTTGTGGCAGGATAACTCCAAAAGCCATGTCTTATTTACCCATCAGCAGGCTCCTCAGGGAAGAATCAAAGGCCCACACCAGGTTTCAGTAACAGAAAACTGAACAGGAGCCATTTTAAGAAATAGCCTGGAGTGGGCCGTCTGGAGATTCCAGTTCATGGCTCAAGGACACCAGGTGTGGCTTCTGTTTAATTTCTCAATCTTCCTCAGCCTTTTCCACAGTCTCAAGTGGGCTTCTGTACCTCCAGGAGTGTGTCTATCAGCCAGGAAGAAGAAGACAAGAAGAGGGGACATTGCTAGCAAACTTCTCCTTCCTTCTCCTTGGTCTACACTGTGACTGCTGAAGGTCGCCTCTGGCTGCAGAAGCCAGCTCTGCCTGTGAAAGGGGCAGCCAGAGGGACATATGACCACCCCTCCCCCGCCCCCTGGGCATCCCTTACCCAAATGATGGCTGATGATTAGGGGAGCAATATCCCAGTTCCCTGGCTCCTGGGGGTCGGGGAGGCAGGTGGTTAATTCCAGGTCTACAGTCTCTCCCAGAGTCTCCAGTCTTCAATTTTGCCCACTGGTTTGATAGTGCATTTTTGTGGACTTACTGTCCTTCCTGCCCACTTGCCTGCTCCTGCCTCTTGGGCTCACCTCCCAATGAAGCTACGTGCAGTAGAATTGGACTCTCAGTGTCTGCTTCTGCAGGGGAAACTAAACTAAGGTGATGGTGGACCCCAGGATCAGAGAAGTCAAGCACATTGCCCAGGGTTGCCAGTTAACAGATGGGCAGTCAGGTTTCAAAACTGGGGCTTACAGGTTCCGAGCCTGACTTTTAACTCCTCCCCTGACTGTAGGCCTCTGACAGCTCTGGCACAAAGGGGGCCTCCAACAAGGCAGGGGCCACCCACAAGTGGAGGGCTGTGAGTGTGGGAGAGGAGCTGGGAGACGATTCAGCTGCCCTTGGCCTCCCTCAAGTGTCAGCAGCTGTGGGAACAGCTGGAAGACTGATAACTCAGTTTTAAATTCTCTTTCCCAATTAGCTCAGGAAAGCTGTCAAAGGAAAGGTCACGCCTTCCCTGGAGGCTGTCCCTCCCTCTTCTGGGGCTAGCATAACTCAGTGTAGGGTCTCTTACCTTGCCCTCACCCTGGGTCCCTCTGGAAGAGTGTTCCCGGTAGATCAGATGCTGGTCTCCTGGAGCTCTGCTTGGACATGCGCTCATCAGGGAAGGTTGACAGGGAACACACTGCTTCTAGGGCTGGAGGAACAAGAACAGACTGCCCCCAAGGCATGTGCTCTGCACCCAGCTGGCCCTGCACAGATGCAGCCTTCACAACTCAGGATAAACATTCCCCAGGAGGGAGGAGGCAGATGACACAGGCTGGACTCCCTGGAGGCCACCCTCCGACTCTCAGTTCCCTCTCAATCTGCAGACGTGGAGACAGGGGGCCTCCCGTTTGGCCCTACCCTGCCCCGCCTGCAGAGCCCAGACCTTTCCTCTTCTCAGGGGCTCAGTCCTCCAGGCAAAAGAGCCAACCACAGACCCCAGGGAGCTCTGAACCCTTTGGCTCTCTGAAACAGGATACAGGAGTTCATCAGGGAACTAGATCTGGCTCAAGAGAGGCAGGGCCAGATAGTCTCTCCACGGTGGTTTGGGGAAAGGATTTGGATGGGAGCCTATGGTTCAGTGGAAAGAGCACAGGGTCTAGGGTTTGGGGGGCCTGGGATTTGACCCCAGCTCTGCGTCTCATAAGGCCCTTAGGAGAAAAGGTTCCGGTAATGAGCCTACACCTCAGCGTTGTGGTAGGGTTGGATGACGTTACATTTATGCAACTGCCAAGTATATATATACCAGGTGCTGAATAAGTGGTAAAGCTATTGTTTATACTAATGATGCCTCGGGAAAATATAGAATGGCAAGAATGGTGTGATCCCATTTTTATAAAATTGTGGTGTTGTGCTAATAGGATGTTTATCAAAAACATCGTTAGTAGTTATCTGTGGGTAATAGGATTTGAGGGTGACTTTTAATTTACTTTCTTTATCTGTGTGTTCTTTGATTTTTTTTTTTTTTATACTGCACAGGCAAATAAGGAAAATTGCCCATGTATAACCTCAACAGGTTCCAGTAAAGGCTGGATTCTTAATGTTCTTGAGTGTAAAAGGTTTGGATTAGGAGTTTGGGGCTTACTGAGTTACTCTTCAGAGCAGGAGAAGGATTTGGGTTCCCAGAGCAACCCCAAAGGTGGGTGGGGATGGGAAGAGGTGGGAAAGAGGCAGCAAGTTGACAGAAGCCCTTCTGGTCACAATGTGACCACAAATTTTCTGTGAAGTCTAGTACTCACTCAAATGCTTGACGTGAGTGATTTTGGTCATGTGAATTGACATTGAGAGCGAACTTCATGTAAGAGTTCGTGTGAGTGAGGTAGGACAGAGGCAGCATCTGAGGAAATAATCCACCGTGAATCAGCAGAAATACCAAGAAGCCTCCTGAGCTCCATGGAGCGTAGAATTGCTCGAGCTTGAGCTGAACTCTCCTGTGCCTGTTGCACAACAAACCATTCCAAACTTAGTGGCTCGTTTATTATCATCTCTCCCAGTTGTGGGTATTGACTGGTAGATCTCGCCTGGGGTACCTCCTGCAGTGGGATTCAGAGGGCATTGCAGCTGGAGTCTCTGGGAAGGCTTTCCTATTCATATGTCAGGTGCCTGGGCTGGCGAGGCTCGGACAGCTGGGGCTCCTCCAGAATTCCTCTCTATCTCTCTGCGGTCTCTCCATCGGGTGTCTCCAGTCGGGCATCTGCACAGGGGCCGGACTTCTTCCATGGCCGCTCATGGCTCCAAAACATGTGCCCTGAGAGGTGAGAGAGCCGGGTGGAAGCTGTATTGCCTTTGTGACCCAGCTTTGGAAGTCACAGTCACCTGTGCTGCATTCTATTGGTCAAAGCAGTTGAAAGCCCCACCCAGATACAAGGAAAGACAACACAGTCTCCATTTCTTGATGGAGGAGTTGCAAAGTTTTGGAACGAGTATATGGATTTGAAAATATTATTATGTGGGAGGGGGTTGGGATCTGGATGACAGGGTGAAGGAATTAAGCAAAAATGAAAAAAGGGGATGGGGAGCAAGAGGAGAGTATAAGAGAGATAAATGGTGGTGGAAGGAGACTTGACTTGGGGTGGTGAACACACAATACAACATACAAATGATGTATTATAGAATTGTACACCTGAAGCCTATATAGTTTTATTAACCAATATCACTCCAATAAATTCAATATAAATAAAGCAGTAAGTAAGTAAGTAAGTAAACAAAATAGATCCCTCCCCCCCAAGAAATATTATTGTGGCCATTTTGGAAAATACAATCTGACACAAGACATTTCACAGACATTGAGGGGCACAGTGGTCCCCAGTAATATTTGCATTACAATCAGGAAAAGGAAGAACTTTTTTTTTCTCTAGTGGAAAATATTAATAGAAGTAGAATTCAAAGGAACCCTAAAATTATTTAGAAGAACATAGATGATGAAGAGGGACTTTTAGTGTAGCAGATTTACTGGAATTGGCTGTGAAAAACATAATGGAAATGGACAAGCCAGAAAGAATAATGTTACTCCCTTGTTCAAAACTTTCTGGATGGAGCTAGTGGTGCTGGAAATTGAACGGGAAAAGCCTGGAAGAGGGCCTACAGGTCAGAAAGGTCAGGCTTGGCTGTTGGCAGGGAGTGCGTGGCTGAGCACGGGAGAGATCGCTGGGATAAAATGTGTAGGGCAGAGCTGGGGGTGGGTGCAGGCAGGGAGGGGGGTTGAGGGAGACCTCAGGGCAGCTTCTCCTATATCAGGGTTCCCCTGGTGGGGACATCTGGGGGCATGGCCTTGGGGGCCCAGAATCTCCTGCTCCATGCTGGGGCTCCAGTGAGTGAGTCAGGGCTTATGAGGCTCAACCTCTTTTCATCGCGGGAGTGCCTGGACTCCATCCCCACTGGCCATCTCTTGCAAGTGAGGGCCCTTCACTGCAGGGAAATTGCTCCCTCTCCTGTTCTCTGTTTCTCACTGACTCTTTATTCTGAATGTTTGTAGTCAGACCAGGACTCTCTGATCCTGGGCCTGGAGGAGCCTCAGTTCCTTTCGGATTTGAAAGTAGCTCTTTCTCGCCTGCAGATCTGAAGGGTGGTCATTGGCTCTCACATTGGGAAGCATCTTGAGTTTGCATTGGGACTCAGAGGGAAAGAAGGCCTAGACCAATTGGCAGTGGAGGGTGGAGTGGTGATATAAATTTGGAAACCATTCCCTGACTGTTTTAGGTTTGGGCAGCAGGTAGCTCTAAAGCAGTTGGCCATCTCTCTTTTCCTCCCAGATTTTCAGGGCCTGCATTTATAACTTCCTGCATGCATTCCCCACTTTCAGAAAACCACACCCACATTTCTGCGCCCTTATTCTCTACAGATCTCAGTTGATGACATTTTGGTTCTGATTTCTCTTTAAATTAGTTGTCCCCTCGATCTTCTTCTATAGACCAGAAGAATATAAGTCTTGAAAAGACATTAGAGATCATTTAATTCTACCACCTTCTTTTACAGGTGAGGAAACAGGCACCTCAACAGGAGAAAGATTTGCCTGCCAAGACTCAAACAGCATCTCAAACAGAATCTGCAAAGGGGCCTGCTCAGGGCATAGTACCATGCAAACCTTTTTCCTCATTGCCAGCATCCCATCTGGTCCTCTTTCCTGCAGTGACCAGGCCATGCTGAGGATCATGCCAAAGAATGTCCACCAGCAAGGCGTCTTCTTTCTTGAAAGACCTTGCAGATCAGCAGACAGGCCCCTCAAGACCCCAGTGATGCAGTTTGCTCAAAGCCCAACATATAGTTATGCAGAAACATATGTGGTGAGCAATAGCAGTCATAAATTTTATGAGATTATGTGTTCCTAATGTAAGATTTCAGCCTGATCTGTTTGTTGAGCTATGCCAAGCTTCAGCATGATTCAGTCAAGTTGTGCTTAATCTTCCCTTATTTACCCCGGGCAAGGGTGAGTCACAGAGTGTGTCTCTCTTCCAGTCTGCTGAACTAATTTACCCTAAAGATTTTGATGGATTGGTGATTTTTTTTCTCTGAATGTCCAGAGTTTATTTACTGTTATCATTAAATGGAATCTGGATCATATACAATGAATATCTGTAGTCCCGCGGAGGACCAAGTCCTCCTGGAAAATAAGTAGAGGAGGAAAGGACCTTGGAGGTGGTCATGGCTTCTTGTTGGCCTCAGCCATATCCGGCCAAATGTTTTGTCACCTGTCCATTAACTCACTGATTTAACCCTGTGGTCTTTTTATCACAGAGAAGAGCATTTTGGCCAACACTTTGTATCCCTGGCCCTGGGCCATGTGGGTCAGATATGAAGGGGGACTATTGCCATCTCATGCGAAGATGTAAAAGCCTGACAATTTGTCTGCGGCCGGCAATGACTCTAGCCACCAAGCATCTCCATCTCCCCGGGTCCAAGGTTTTGCTGCATCTGGGAAGACGGGAACATGCAGATGGGATTTGGGGGCTGTGTCCTCAATGCCTTTTTCTCGGTGCTCCACAGGGCTGTCACATCCCCTTGTACGGACAACAGGGAGGACCAGTCTGTAGCCTGGCGTTGATGGTTCGGGGACCTCCTGGCTCCCACGGATCAGGAGAAATGTGGGTGTCAGGGCAGCCTTGCTCTGAGAAACCACCCGGAGACCACTGTGGGAGCAGGCAATGGGTTTATTGAGGGAAAGGGGGGTGCGGGCAAGGGGGGAAAAGAGAGAGGCAGCTCCCGGACCAATTCAAGGGCCCGTAGGAGCAAGGGGAACAGGGAATGGAGAATGGGGAATGGGGAATGGGGACTCCTGGTCCTCCTCGTGGGCCCATAGGAGTCCCACCTGCACTTCTGCAGGCACCTTTTTTATACTTGTCAACCACACATTTGGGTGAGGGTGAGTTTGCTTATCAACATATTCAGTAGGTCATTTATATCTGACTGCTCTCCCTCAACCCCAGGTTAGTTAACATATTGGGCTAGGCTCATTACCATTTCCCCTGGGAATGGTTTCAGTCCATCAACACATCTTTTGGAAACTGCTAAGTCCATCAGCATATCTTTAGGAACGGTTAAGTCCAGGGCCAGGTTGATTAGCATATACCAAAAGTCTAGGTGTGCATACTAGCTGCATCCATGTTCTGATAGTGGGGTGCAGGCCTTCCAGGCTTGAGTCCATGGAAAAAGGAGATCCCCTTGATTTCTACTTTGATCAGGATGCCGGACATCTGGGTTTGTGGGGCACTGAGGGTGTTCCCAGGGTGTGAGACTTTCAATGCTAAAACCAAGAAGTTCTGGGCTAACTGGGACAAGTTGGTCACCCTGATTTTGGTGTCCCTTGACTTTGGTAAGCCAGGCCTTAAGAGAGGCAGAGCTTTGGTTAGGATGGAAGGTAAATCTTTCCTCTCCAAGTGGCTGTTGCAGGGCCTCAGGCTCTGGAAGACGGAGTCCCCATCCCCCCACCATTGTGTGGGGAGAGTGCGGTCACAGTCTTGCCCTGTTTCCCAGGCTTCTACACCAAGGATCACCCAGGTACACAGAGCCTTCCTCCCTCTGTGGAGGGGCAGTACCAGGTTGTCCTGCCAGTCATGGGGCATTTCCAGGCTCTCAGCCCACCCAGGTAGGTACAGAAGCCCACAGTCTGCAACAGGAGACAGGTAAGAAGAGGTAGCTGTCATTGGAAGGACAGTGTCACTCTGGTGAGGGGCAGGGTCTCAGGCTGGATGCCAGCATTCCTGAAATTCTGACAGTCTGAAGCAGTTACAAGTCAGTTTCACACTGGTAGCAGGTTCTGGATTTATCTCTTGGGGGAAAACTTGTGGGTTTTTTTTTCTGTTAGGGGTAAAAATCTGAACACTGTGGTGAGCCCTTTGCTTATAAAGGTAGCACCCATATTCTATCACACCCTGATTAAAAGTGTAGGTTCTTGAGCCAGACTGCTGGAGTTACGGTTCTGACTGCTATTTAATTTGACCTCAGATAAGTAATATAACCTCTCTGGGCCTCAGTTTCCTAGATAGGATAATTGTGAGAATTAAATTAGCTCACGTACACATTGAATTTAGACAAGAGCCTATCACATAGTAATTACTCAAAAACAATTCTATGAAACTGGACTGAAATGGTTGAGTCCAATATGACTGGTCACCTTGTATGATAGTAAACAAAGTTGCCTTTTTAGCACCAGAATTGCACCCCAGTGGGAAGCTGTGCTCTAGGAGCTGCAGTGGCTCATCACCTCTGCCATTTGTCCTCATTGCTTCTCACTGCGTCCCTCATGCTCTTTTGCTGCCTGGTCACTGCCTCCCAAGGCTACTGTGGTCACATTGCACTTCCTGCTTTGAGTGTGAATCAGAATTGAGCCTGTAGAGTTTGGCCACATTTTACCAAAGGCCTGGGTTGACAGAGGTCTATGCAAAGAAGATCCCTGACCACTGACCAAAACACCTGACAATCCCAGGACCTCAGTGGCAAAGGCCCTACAATGGGGGCCCCTCCTGGATGGTCTCCTGCCTACCATGCTGCAAAGAAGGCTCCGTTGCCTCCAGAAGATAGCCTCAACCACACCCTCTCACCCCGAGTCCCAATACAACAGCCTGCTCTAGGCTCCAGCAAGAGGAAACTCACACACTTTTACCCCAACAAGCATCTGCAGAGGTTAGGGCAATATCTGAATTTTAGCTCCTGTACTATTTTGGATATAGCACTAATTTTACGTAAAGCATCTTGCCAAGTTAATCTTAAACAATTAAATATAACAGGATGTTTCTGAAAGCTTACCTTTGGCTTGAATTCTACAATCTATGTCTTTATTAATAGACCAACATTTTCTAAACAAGAATTGCTTAGAGTCTCTAATTGAGTTTTTAGTGCCATAATGACATAAACTCAACTTTTCCATCACATATTTGACAGTGTTACAAGTTGATGTTTGGTAAATGTGTTATTAATACACAATGTTTCACTAAAGCTGAAGAGCAGTTGTATAGATCCTAGATGGTATAAAAAATTCAGGGGTGTCAGGGAGATTTTTATGGCACCATTTTCTACTAAAATTAAAATATCCACTGCCCAGGACCATAAAATGCCCTGGAATTATTTCTTAAAATTATCTGTTTCAATCTGTCATGTTTTCTGTGTATATTTGCAGTATTGTGATTTTCTTCTGATTGTTTTTGTAAGTGATCTACCAATATTTGTAAGCCTGATCCAGTTGTGTCATCTACTGGGAAAAAATCCCTAAACATGTTTACATATAGAAACATTTGCATTTTAGGAATCTACAGATCTAACAAAAATAATTATCAATAATATTCAGCAGGGGTTGTATCTGAACTATAGCAACATTGAGTTTGTAGCCAAAATAATGAGTAATATTTATCTCTCCTTACCTTATTCAGACTGAGTTCATTCCTTGCATCTGCTAAAATTTTAATTATTTAGCTTTGTATTTTACCTCCTAAATAGGTGCAATATTATTTCGTGTCAATATTTACATTATTCATAAACATTCTGCCATAATATTAAATTTTGCTCTGACTTCTGCCAAATGGATAAAATTCCCATTATCATGTTCATACTCATAAAGTTTCTTGGATGCTCCTCTGAACACTAGACCTCGCTTGCCAAAAATTAAACCATGTATAATCTGCATTCGACAGCAGCACAATTTTTTTTTCTCTCATTTTTATTTATTTACAGGGAATGCTTTGGGAGTAAGCAACGCTTTGGTGGCCTGACAACACGGAAGTTGATTTCACACTCTGCAATACCCACTGAAGGTCCAGGTGTCATCTAGGATAGTTGCCCTCCATGTTGTGACTCAGTGATCCAGGCAGAAAGAGAAGTAACTGTTCTGTAGTGTCACCATCTGGGACAACCACCTCAGTCAGTTTGGCAGGTAAGATGATGCAGGGCCTGAGACCAACAATCAAATGCTTCAGCTCAGAAATGACAGGATCACTGCCGTTCACTACCCATTGGCCAGATCTAGTCACATGGCCTCCTCTGACTACAAGGGCTGCAGAGATGTGCAAGACTCGTGCTTGCTGTTGTGCACTTTCTTTTACTGGTGTTTGCAAAGAATATGTGATAAATGCTGCACCCACTTCTCATTTTTCATTCTTAACTATCCCCAAAGACAAAAAATGCATACTCCTTTGAGGAAGAACACAGTAACCATGGTCTAGTGATGTTTTTCACTATTTGAAAGAATTCACATGTGATAAATTTATGGAAATGTCCTATTCTAATGTCTTTGGGGAAGCTAAAATTTTTTATTTGAGGTAAAAACATTTCAGCAAGCATATCCTCGTATGTACTATTTAAATTACATGGTGTCTCTGGCTCCAACCACATCTCTTCTGTGGGCCCTCCAGCCCCTTTGTATTTCTGTAGTATTTCTGGAAGTCCCTGGAGATAATGTGAAGAATACTTCTCAGGCTGATCCCCTAGGCTCCTATTTCTTCCATTCTGCCCCTGCTCTGGCTATTCCTGTTACTGCTGAGTGCTGAGACGGCAGCAGTGTCCCCAAAGATATATCTTGTATTGCTACGTATCACCATAGTCATCCTTTCCTGTCCCTGTGTGTGGGCTGACCAGTGCCACTAAAACCTAGTGCTCCCAATAACCAAAGAAATGGTAGAGAAATAGCTCTTTTAGTGCTCAGCCTCTGCATTGTTATCTAGCACCCCAAAATTCAGTGACCTGAAACAATAGCATTTTTTCACTCATGAGTCTATGGGTTGACAATTTAGTCTGAAATTAAATGAGCAACTCTCTTCTGGTCTTGCCTAGTCTTCCTTGTGTGTCTAGAGCCAGCTCTGTGTCAACCTGACTGACCTTGACTTGGTTGTTCCATTTGTCCATGGTCTCAACTGAAATTGCTGGGCTGCCTAACTCTCATGCACATGCTCTCTTATCCTCCAGTGGGCTGGCTCAGACTTGTTCACATGGATGAGGCAGAAGTCCCAAGAGAATGAGCAGAAGTGTACAAAGCCTCGTAAGGCCTGGGCTCAGAACTGGTAAACATTTCTTATACTAGATTCTATTGGCCAAAGAAAGCTACAGGATGAGGTCAGGATCAAGAAGATAGGACATAGACTTCACCTCTTGATGGGAGGAGCTAAAAAGTTGTGCTGCAAAAGGCAGGGACACAGTGGGTAGTAAAGGACTGGTGTCATGTTTGTAACACTGCACAACCTCCCCTCAGAATTGAGGGGGGTCCTTGGGGATCAGGCTAGAGGACAAACGAATGACAGACCCAAGCTCACTCAGAATCACCTCTGCTCTCAGTACTGCTCTTTTGACCTTGACCCTTTTCAGACATGACAGTACCATGGCAGCAGGCATAGCCGAAGTTCACGCTGAGCCCAAGGAATGTGAGAAGGGCCTGGCTCTGGCTGCCAAAGCACACCACAAAGTGGGGGGCTCCTTTCCAGGACTGCCAATGGTGAGTAAATCACTCTTGGATGGATTCCTTCTCAGAGGAAGATGGCTGCACTCTTTGCTCCCTAAATATGACTAAGGGAGAGCACAAAGGGAGAAGAACTGTTCCTTGACTTCATCCTGGCCTTGCTTTGATTGAGGCTCACTCTCTCCCCTCTGTTTGACTGTAAAGGCAAACCCCACGATGTAGATGAATAACAAAAGAGTTGCAACAAACATCGTTCACATGTTGAGGTCAGTTTCTGTGCCTCACCTCTCAGTGCCAACCCAGGAGGAGATGCTTGGCTTCAAGGACAGCAGTTGGAGTGGAGAGCCCACTGAATAGATAGAACTACCCTGTTCAGGAGCTGAATCCCTATTCTAAGTCAGATTGGAAGGAGCAAAAACTTGATTATGCTCCTCAAGTGACAGAAAGCCTCCAATATACCTAGGGGTCCCTGAATTCAAAGGGGATGGACATGACCAATTATGGGGCAGTCTGAGAAAGAGAGCTTGGTGAGGAAGTTCTATGCTTGGAATTCCTGGGGCATGGGGTCCCAGAGGATGCCTGGAGTTCTATAGCTTGGCCTCCAAACTGCTTTTAGCCTTGGTACAGCATTCAAAAGAAGACAAAAATGTGAAACAGTTCATCTCTGTTTGAGCAGGAGGGGTGTGGAAAGGAGCTTCAAGCCAGCCTGCCTTGGTTGTGTGCCAGGTTTCTCTTCTGTAGAGAAAGCTCTTGTTACCTCTCCTTATTCACTCACACAGGTGTGTAGTGTGAAATCTGGAAATAAGTGTGAAAGCAGCTTTGGGAATATAAAGCATACCATGAATACAATGTTTTTTTTTTTTCATTTGTTTGTTCATTTATGCCTTGACTACTTTCAAACAGAATTTGAGGCAGCTCACAAGATCAATATGGTGAAAATAAGTCCCTAAACTATTCAATGCTACCACAGAACTACAAGAGAAAGCCAAGTAATAAAAGGCATGGGAACAAGTAAAATTATATCCAAAAACCAAACTGAGAAAGGTTTTTTCTACTAAGCAAAAAATTTAGCTCTTGAAAGATAACAGGATAGACAGATAGGTTCAGAGATCACTAATGTTTGCTGAGCACTGCCTGGGTGCCAGACACTGCAGTTTAACTATGCAAGCCAAGTCATTTTTTCTAGGCTTTGCAGTCACTGAGATAAAAGAGGGGAATTAACAGTTTAATAAAATCAATCTGCATACATTCATCACTAACTTTTTCTGAGCCTGAGGTCTGAGATGAGTCTTTATGTAAGGCACAGCCAGGAACATATTGAAGAATAGCTTCTAAAACAGCTTATTGTGTTCATGTTCCAGGTTAGATGGAGTAAGCTCACCCCACCCTACCTCTCCCAGTGAAATGCAGCTATAAAAACTGGACAGAATTAATGATATGCTATTGGAGGACTCTGAAATAGTAGTAGGCAGATTGGGCAAGAAGACCAGATTTTGATGTACCATTGAAATGGCAGTGAGTTTATCACTTTTCCCCTCTGATCTTCTCACAGCTTGGACTTAAAGGTGAGTGCAGTTATGGGAGGTGCACACCAGAGTCAGGTAAGCAAAGCCTCAGATTTCTGACCAGGGAACTCAAAGGGGAATCCCAGGTAGTTGAAAAGTATCAGAGAGATAATGGAGAAAGTGACCTTTTGGGGAAGTAACCACATAAAGGTGTTTATGAACTGAAGGGCCCACTCCTGGGCCGCACATGTGGGGATCTGAACTTAAACAGCAGATGTTTGCAGATAGACCACTGTCTGGATTCCAGACTAATCAATAGAGGGTGACTATATGGACGGACCTAAGTATATTGCAAAGGCATTCAAAACCAAAGGGACATTGGAACCACAGCCCACAGACGACAGGCTGGAACTTGAGGCCTGAACTTAATCATATTCATCATCTGCTATGAAAAAAGAATAACAAGATGCTTCATAGGATATAAACAAGATCCAAAGTCTCATAACATAATAATCAAAATGTCCAGGATATAATTCAGAATTATTTGGCACATAAAGAACCAGACAAACGTCAACTTACATGGGGAAGAACATATGATAAATGCTAATGCTAAATGACACAGATGTTGGAATTATCTGACAAAGACTTTAGAGCAGCCATTATAAAAGATGATCCAAAAGTGAAGACTTTAGAGCAGCTATTATAAAAAATGATCCAAAAGTGAAGGCAAATTTATATTCTCTCTCTCTGCTAGTGATTATATTTTATTAATTTTATTATTTAGTAATACTTTTTAATTAAAAGTTACTGGCTTCAACCTAAAAAGGTGCATATGTAATTTAAAAATTAATTACTGAATTTCCATTTCTTGAGAAAATTGATGGTGAACACTTAATTTACACAAAATTGTTGTTGACATGGGACTGTGTGGAAATATCACTTAACTTCATGAAACCAGAAGTCGCATCTGCTAAGGAAGCCTCAGCCTTTGCTTCTTATCAATTTATTGCCTCTCAGCTCCAGATTCACCCTTTTTGGCCTGCTCTGTGGTTATGCATATGGTCCTTATAAATATTTTTCTTTTGTCATCTGGCATGATGCTAAGTGTTTTAAGTAGAGAGGCATGTTCTCTTGACATAAATGGAATGCTAGAAAGTCTCAGCAAAGAAATAGAAGATGTAAAGAAGGACCAAGTGAAAATTTTATAAATGAAAAAATTACTATGATAAATAATAACAGATAAAAACTCAATAGATGGATTCAGTATCAGAATGAAAGTGACAGAGGAAAGAGTCAGTGAACTTAAAGATAGATCAATAAAAATAATCTAATTTGAACAACAGAAAAAGTGTTGGGAAAGTGAACAGAAACTTAGGGACCCTGTCAGACAAAACCCAAAAGTCTAACATTTGCATCATCGGTTCCCAGAAGAAGAGGGGGAAAGTGTGCAACATTGAAACAGAAAAAATACTCAAAGAAATAATCTCTGAAAACTTTGAAAATTTTGTGGAAGACATAAACTTACAGATTCAAGACTCTGACCCATAAACAGAAAATATCCAAAGAAATTCATGCACAGCCATCTCATAATCAAACAACTGAAAACTAAAGACAAAGAGAAGATCTTGAAAACATCCAGAGAAGAACAACACATTACTTAGAAGTATCACCCCAGAATTCTGTATCCAGCAAAAATTACTTCAGGAATAAAAGTGAAATACATTCTCTGAATAAGCAAAACTAAGAGAATTTAAGAATTGCTAAGGAAGTTCTCCAGGCAGATAAAAAATGATACCAGATAGAAACCCATAACATCAAGAGGGAAGGGAGAACAACAGAAATGGTAAATGGAAACAATTTTGGCTATTTCTTATGTCCGTCTCGAGGGTATTCTAAGGGCATGTGTTAAAATGCAGCTCTGAAATTCAGTTTTGCTGGGAGGCAGAGGTCATGCAGAATGACAGAGCATGTCCTTCCTCTGTTCAGCAGTGCCTCGTCTCACTCAAAGTTAGTGCCAATCCTTACTCTGACTCAGAATATGCTATGTGATCTGGCCCCTCATTACCTCTTTGATGTCTTTTCCTGCTACTCTCCCCTCTCCTGCTCCTCTTCAGACAAACTGACTCTCTTGTTCCCACTTCAGGGCCTTTGCATTTGTTGCTTCCTCTGTCTGGTTATCTTTTTCCCTGGATATCTGTGTGGCTGGCTTTTCCATTTCCTTCAGGTCTTTGCTTAAATGTCACATTCTCATTGAGAACTTCCCCGACTATTCCACTTAAAACAGAATACTCTTCTTACTATGGCACTCAATCCTCATTTTCTACCTTACTTTTCTCTGTAGCACTTCACCAACATTACCATATTATGTACTTACTTATTTATTGTTTCAATATCTCACTTTATAAAGACAGCGGTTTTTGTCTTTTAGTTTACTGCTTTATGTCTAGCACAGTGCCCGACACATAGTAGGCAGATTCAATGTCAGTTGTCTTTGACTTAGTAAAAGCTTACAGTTCGTAGGAGTATGTAGTTAAATATCACCTAGTACACTAGAATAGTATTGTTCCAAGTGGCTCACATAGTAGACACATTATTAACTCAGTTAGTGAACACTTTATGGTTTATATGTCCAGCTCCTCTCCTTCCTTCTGGTGGCAGCTGGGCCATTTTGCGGAGCAACACTTCCTTTACCTGTCTGTAACCTATGATCCCAATAGGAGTTCCATCTTACTCCCTGATTTATGATTGGTCTATGGGTGAGCACTAGGCCAAACCAGACCAATCAATCTTTCTCCAGAACCCTTGAATTGGAACTAAGCAGGGAGAAGGGGAATAGGAGGCTGTCCACAGGTAAACTCTCAGTACTACAGGACTGTGTACTGTATGTAGTAGAGAAGAAGATGACAGCGAGTCGCGCACATTCAGTCCCTGGTAGCAGACATCCTTCAGGACTACCACCACCCAAGCCCTTCCTGTAATTGACTATGTGAGCTTGTCAATTTATTTTTGCTCAAGCTACATTGAGTTGGGTTTCTGGCACTGCAAAAACAGTTCTGAATACAGTTTACTTGAAGCTTCAACAGTAGCAAATACATTCTTGTATATAAACATTTGTGGTAGGATCCATGGTAGAGGGAAGAATGGAGAAATGACACAGAGTCACTATCTAGCTGGGAAGACAGAAATGTCATTTCAAAGTGCCAAGTGAGCATTGTGGATAATGTGGTCTATAAGAAGAAGAGGGAAAAATCACCATAGGCTGACATGGTTAGAAAATGTTTCATGGAGAAGGTGAAAATTGGGCTGGGGGTGGAAGGAAGGGTAAAACATCCAGAAGCAAACAAGAGAGAGGAAAATACTCTGGGTAGAGCGAAATTACATGAACGAAAGGAAAGATGGGTTTGTGTGAAGGAATTAAAGTCAAAGAAGATGGCTTGTATGGTCTACAAAGTGCTCTCACATTATCTCAGATTTTTACTGTAATCCAGTCTATTATGTTGTATGCATTTCACAGATGGTTCTGAGCCATTCAATGGCTCCCTCAAGCACACATAGCCTAGTAAATGGCACATCTGGAATGTAAACCAAATCTTTGAGTTCAAGTGGAAGGCGTTAAACGACAGGTCAGAGAGTATATTTATAATGGCAAAAGGCATCAGCTAATGGCAAAAGGCATCAGCTAATATTCAAGAACAATTTCCTAATGTCAAATAGTAAATTTTCTTTAATGTCTTTAAAATTTTTTGACGTATTTGAACCAAGTTTCAATCAATAGTCAAACAAAATTCACAAAATGAATTTAGTCAATAGGTCTTACCTTTCTTCTACTGTAAGTAAAAGTTAGCCAACTAAAATGAAATCTAAATGTGAATTTTTTATTCTGACATTAAAGTGAGTCTTGACAAGCAAATTTTTTAAATCCACCTATTTAAAAAAAAATGTATAGGTTTCCTTCCCTCTTTTTTCCTCACAATTTATCTACAATGTTCTGAATTTTGCAGACTTCATCCCAATGGTGTCAATTAACATGCTATTTTGTCCCCTTTATATCTTGGAAACTGTGGTTAGATCTTGAGGCTTGATTAGATTTCAATTCATTTTTGGAGAAAATAATTGGTGTTGTGTTCTTCTAAGTGCATCACAACAGAGGTATACAATACTTGGTCATCTTTCTTTTCATCATCTTAAGATGGACTGTTGGGTTCAGTTACTATCAGCCTGATTCATGAATTTCAAAGTTTCACCTAATAGTTTTTAGCAGCCATTGATATTGAGATAGTACATTGGGACAGCAGCATTGATATTGCCCAGTCTCCTCATAACATTAGGGGCTACACAATGGTAATATTCTGATTCTATAACTCCTTCTTTGTTTATAGACTGGAATACTTCTATTAAGACCTTTCCCACATCAACTATTTAGCAACCTGAGAAGAGAGAATAAATGTTTAATTCTTTATTTATGTTTTTGAAATTACTAGTTAGTTCCCTAGCATACTCCAAAGGTGACCAATTAGTTTATTATGATGAATTTATTCTTTTAAATATTTTTGATATGTTTCAATCCATTGTAATCTATTCATTTTGATGCTCAGACTGTCTGATCTTTGGCCAGTGAGAGCCCTTTTAAGTTCACTTCTGGGTCCTTTTTGCATGATCTCAATGATCTTTAATAGCTTCCTTGTTTTCCAGGCTCATCTTGCACATTTTCTCTTTTGGACATCGAATCAGCTGTCTCACAAAGAGCTCTGATTCCTTCTAGTGGAAAATTGTGTTTAGAGGCAACAATCTGGGCCCATTACTTCTAGGTAGCTTATTGTCTCTAGGTCTTTTCAGTACACAGAAAAGGGAAATAGGTATTTTTTTCTTTTAAAAAGACATTATATCCTAGATTTGCAGTGAGATTTCAAATTCAGATTTAAAACCACATCGTTTTTACTTAACTTCTTTAATTTTATATTTATATGCTACAGTGACTTATTTGTTTTATCTTACAATATATATATTTCAGAATAACAGAAAATATTATTAACAATATAATTACTGAAAATAGTTTAATATTTCTATTCAGATTTAAAAAAATTCTTAGGCTATATCTCACTTAAGGTGTATAATCAAATTAGTGTGTTATAAAGTCATTTGAATAATTCATCCCTATAAAATTAAGCCACCAAACTGACACACAGGCTTAACGATTTTATTTACTTTCAATTTTTAAGGATTGCATTTTTCTATTTGAATTTGTTTTATAATTATGTACATAGTTCCATTGTTCCACGGTAAAAATCTATAAAACAAAGTACATTCAGAAGAGTCTTGCTTTTATTCCTGTCTTAATTTTATTCCCACTCTCATAAATAAGGAGCTATTATTATTTTATGTTATCTTTCATTTAAAAAATATATGCGATGCATGTATATATGAATAATCTCCCCTTATCAGATAAAATGTAACACATTATACATAGTATTTTATACCTTTTTTTTCCCATTTATTAATATGTTCTAGGGGTCAATCTGCAAGAGAATGAAAAATATTTCTCTTTTTTTTTAAACCTGCATGGTAAGCTATTGTATATTTTAATAGTAATAAACTCCATAATTTACTTAATCAGTCCTCTATTGATAGGCATTTGAGTTGCTTCCAATTCTTTGCTAATATAAATAGTGCTGCAATTAATAATAGTCTTGTGCACACACCCTTCATACTTTTGCCAATGTTTCCTTGGTATAGATTCTTATAAGTGGGATAGGTTCTTCAAAGCGTAAATGCATATGTAATTTTTCTAGATACTGCCAAATTCCCTTCCATAAGGGGTGTGCCACTTTGCATTTCCAATTACAATTTATGACTGCTTGCTTCTTTACAGCCTCCTAACACAGCACATTGTCAAACTTTTGGATTTTTGCTTGAAAAATGGCATCTCAGCACAATGTTAGTTTATAGCTTATTAAACACCAATCAAAGTTTTTAATCCCCTAACACAGGTCCTGGCTTATTGTAGCCATTCAATAATTACTCTTTGAATCCATAAAAGTATGAAATAGTATTTTAGAAAGATTAATCTAGCTGCAGAACACAGAATAGTTTGGAATATGGAGACAAGAAACACATGGATATCAGAACACATGCTCAAATCTTAACTACAACCTAATTTTTCTATAATTCTTATTGTACATTTTCCCCCTCTGGTTGTGGGGGCATAGATTTAATAATCTCTGTCAATTCAGATTTTGCGCATGACCCACCCTAAGACTGTGTATGAATCCCAGGACTTGGGGCATGGCTACAGTGGTGGGGAGTGGCAGGGCAAGTGCTGGGAATGGGAATCAGGTTCTTGGTCATCATTTGACTACCTGGGCACCTGCTGAGAAACGCCCCCTCCTCAGAGGCCCTCAGTCATTGAGCCAAGGAGGTTGCACCTGTGTTTGGCCTCCTTCATCTTCATACAAAGGGCCTTTTTCAGTGGGCCCTCAGGAAATTTGGCTGCTCTCCACACCTTTCCCAACTCCAGGCATGGGGAATATTTATCTCCTGGAGAAGAGTGTGAGAGGGAACATTCTCTGACTGAGCCTCTGGTGCTCAAGCCTGATCACTAGCTTTTGAATTTCACATTGAACTTCATGGCTTTGTTACTCTTTAACAACCCTCTCTTGAAACAATGGATGATACCTCCCAACTAGTTTGCATGTGAGAAGACCACGGGAAAAAGGAGTGGGGATAGAACCCCAGTTAATATCTCCAAATAGTATGCTGCTTGCATCTGTTAAGAGCATACAGAGATGGCCAGGTATGAGGTGATGAGAGGTGGAATAAAACCTTGGCTAAGGGTTTGGGGCTGATTGATGATGGAGGGAAGGAGTAAAGATTCAGGAATGAGGCTGGGATTTGGAGCTGCCCGAGCTGAAAAATGATAGTACAAGTGACGGAATGAGGCCAGTTGGAGGGCGGGCATCTTGATTCTGGGAGAAAATTAGTGAATTTGGCTTTAGGCTTTGGTGAGATATAGAGGTGACAGTCAAATCCACAGATACTAAGGATTCACTTCAGAGTGCCTAATAAATATACTAGCCTAGTCTATACTGCATCTGACTGTTCATCTGTTGCCCCAGCTGACAGCACTGGAGTTGTGCCATTTAAAGTTATGCATCCTTAGGAATATATGAAATTGTACCTTTTACCTCCTGGATAGAGCTGGTTTACTCTCCATTTACTGTAACAAGCATTAAATGCAAAGCCCAGTGAGGTGCAATTGTTTGGAACAAAAGTTGCAAACTGCTAGCTCACAGGCTGCATCTGACCCAAGGACTTCTGTTTGTTTAGCCTTCATATTGTTTGTTTGTTTTGCATTTATTTTTATTTATTTATTTTATTTTTAAAAATATGTTTATTGATTTCAGGGAGAGAGCAAGGAAGAGAGAGAGAGAGAAACATGGATGTGAGAGATAAACATTGATTGGTTGCCTCCTGTATGCTCTCTGACTGGGGATCAAACCCACAACCTAGGTATGTGCCCTGACTGGGAATTGAACCCACAGACTTTTGGTGTACGGGACGATGCTCCAACCAACTGAACCACACTGAACAGGGTGTGTTTTGCTTTTATTTTTAATGAGTTGCCAGAATTTAAAAATCAGGATGTTTCACCTAAAAATGTAGATTTCAAGCTCTTCTTGAAAAATCCACTTGGCCACAGTGGGCATGCATTTCACAGTCAGGTAGATGCGTGGAGCACCTCCTCCCTCAGACAGACTCACACCTCCTGTCTTGCTATAGATCCCACCTGCTCCTTGTCTCTCATTTATACTTCCGGTCTGACTCCTGGGGCCCTTGGTGTCTGAAACACCTGGCTTGTTGAGTCAGTGCAAGGGCTTTGGTGATAAACAAACAGTTCTAACTCTTGAGAGGGCCATCTACTGATAACCTCGAGCAAGTTACTTTACCCCTTGAAGCCTCAGTCTCCCATTTGTATAATCTTGATGATATTAGTGCCTAGGGCTTGCCTCTCAGGATGAGGAGCATATAAAATAATACACCTGTAGCAATTGCTTAGCAAAATAAAGTCCCCCCTGACCAGATTCTGCCCCTCTAAGGCAAGAGCCTGAGCCATTGTGGTCCAAGATGGAATGTGCCTTGAGGGAGGGGAGCGGCTGAGCAAGGGAGGTTTAGAAAAGGCAGAGCCTCTAACGCTATGGGATTGAGAAGGCTCCTGAGTGAGGAGGGAGCTTTGGGGCCTGGATTTCTTTCCTCTTCCACAGGAGGCAGGCAGCCCAGCTGGGGCCTGCATGGACTTTGAAACCCTGCCATGCAGGACAGAGCCCAAGCCCTGGGAAGGCTGGCCCCCACCCTCTCTGCTATGATTCCAGGAACAGGGCCCTATCAGTTGGGCCCAGTTTCAGAGTGAGTTTCTTGCCATTTCTCCTCAGTCATGTGGCTGCTGGAGTGGACAAAGTGGGTGGGAATGGGATTAGCTGTCAGGCCGCCTTCCAGGCAGGGGGAGTGGAAATGGGTCTCAGAGGGGAAAATGGTCAGAATGTGCATGGAAAATGTGGGTGTCCTGGGTGAACTGGTCAATCCCCACCTCAGTGAGCAGTCTGGGCAGGTTTCTCAGGTCAGAGAGCTAAGTGGCCTCTCCCCAATCGGACCCTCCCCTGCCCCCATCTTAGAAACACAGATGAGTTCCAAGAAGGCTTGTTCTGAGGTGGGAGAGGCAGCCTAAACTTGGAGGCCTTTTTCTCCCACCACCCTAGACCTAGGACCAGGTAGCCTGACTTCCCCTACCTGGGCTGAGAAAGGAGTGTGCCTTTTAAACAAAATGACTTGTGCACTGAGGTAATGTAGAATGCTGCTCATTGCCAGACGTCAAAGTCATATGCATTTATGTGCAATATCTTTCTTCTAAAGAATGAGAATATTACAATGGAGTGGGGACTGACTGTGGGAGAAGGAGTAGTTGGGGTGAGGGTAGAAATGGGGGGAAAAGTGGGACAACTGTAATAGAAAAACTATTTACAAAAAAAAAGAATGAGAATATTGAGCAGCAGGTTCATTTTCCTGCTTTGCTTCTAAAGCAGAAAGAAGCAGATCTGCTACTGACAGACTCAGAGGCACAGAAAGGCCAAGCATACAGCTCAGAGCCACACAGTCACCAAGGGAACTGTGTCCAAAGCCAGTACTCCTGACCCTGGTCTGGATTCAGTTCACCAACCTCACTCCTCCCCAGGTCCCCATCTTTATTTCTTGAAAAGGATGGAGGTCATTCCCCTTTAGGGTGAGGTAAATGAGGCACCCGACACTGGAAAAGTGGGCATTTGTGCTGCTTGTCACTACCAGAACCAGTAAGTAGAGACAAGGATTGAATCTTTATGGGAGCATTTTTTTTTTTTATTCAGATGCCAGTGATCTGAGTAGATGGTGGGTTATATGCCCTCAAAAACCATCTTAACGCTTCATCTCAAGCCAACCTTTTTATAAGAAGAAAGAGTGGGTTAGGGGGTTATAAAGAAGGTTAATTGGATAAGAGTTGCAGTCCAACTGCAATTTCCTAGTATTTCTTTATCTGCAGGTCAACAATTCTTTATCTGTATCACAGCTGTTCCCTCCCTGGAACAGAATAGCTCAGATACCAACTCCATCACCCGCATACCCCCTGGGGCACAAAGATTGAATTTCCTGTGACCTCCTGGAGTCATGTAGGTCATTCATTTCAGTTCCTGGAATAATAGCTTTCCACATGCATTAATCATTTAAGCCTATCAACTTAAGATAAAATCTTGAACTCATAAATTTCCTTATCACACCCACTTGGGCATGAAATTTAGGGGGAAGAGCAGAAGCAAAAATTCAACACTGAAGAGAAATAATATTTTAATGCAATATACTTTTTAATAAAATATTGATGCAAAAATATCTATCTACCTCCCCTGGTCCCAACCCTGCTGAAGTGCCCTGTGCCCAGAGCCTGTATGGGTTGTAGGAACATGGGCTTTGGTGCCAAACAGACAAGGAGTCCATTCTGCTGCTTACCAACTGGGTGATTTTAGGTTAAGTGATTTAATTCCTTTCAGCTTCTGCATTCTCATTTGCAAAATAGGATCAATTAGTCAGGGTTCTCAAGAGAAATAGAACCAATAGGATGGAGATTTGATATATATATATTGAATTCATATATGAGTCATACATATATAAAATTGTAGCTATGTATTTCAGATATATACACACATATGTGTATATTAATTAATTAATATATGAATTAATTAATTGAAAAGAATTAGCCTATGTGATTATGGAAACTGAGAAGTCCAGATCCAGAAGAGCCAATGGTATAGCTCCCCTCAAAATCCAAAGGCCTAAGAACCAGGAAAGCCACTGGTGTAAGGTCCAGTTTGAGTCCAAGCCTGAAGACAGGAGGAGACCAATGGCCCAGCTCAAAGGTGGTCAGGCAGAAAGAGAATTCTTTCTCATTCAGTCTTTTATTCCAGTCAAGCCTTTAATGTATGAGGCCTACACATTGAGAAGACAAGTGTATGGATTCAAATGGTCATCTCACCCAGAAACACGCCCACAGGCACACCCAGAAATAAGGTTTAACTGAACATCTGGGCACCCTGTGGCCCAATCAAGTTGATATATAAAATTCACCATCACAAATACCTACCTCAAAGTTGTTTGGGAGGAATATCACACTATTTCACTTATATGTGGAGCCTAAGCACCAAAATAAATGAACAAACAAATTTGAAGCAGGCTCATAGACACAGAGAGCAGACTAATGGTTGCCAAAGGGGAGGGTGTGCAGGGTGGGGGGGAGACTGGGAGAAAAAGGTGAAGAGGTTAAGATGTACTAATCAGTAGTTACCAACAGTCACAGGGATGTAAACTATAGCATAGGGAAGTAGTTAATAATATTGTAATAGAAAGATCGGTAGATGACATCAAAGTATTAATGTAGTTATCTCTGGACAATAAAATTGTGAGTTTTATTTTCTGCTTTTTGCTTTTCTGTAAATTTTCTACAATGAATATTGGCTACCTTTTATAATAATTTTCTTCTAAGAATGAAAGAACTTGAGGGTCTGCTTTTCCTGTGGGAGTAGAAGAGTATGGAGTGGGTGAGCCTGCACCTGTGGCTTTTGGAGCTGTTGTGTTCAGTTCTCCAGTCTCAGGGCACTTGAAGGAGAAAAGAGGGTGGAGGCAGATTTCCAGCTGCACCACAAGTCATTGCTAACCAAGGTGGCCAGAGCAGTGTGGGAGGAATTCACCAGGCCTGGTATGGGTTTCTGCAGCATTTGGCTGACTTGAAGTAATGATAATAAAGAACAAAGTTTTAGAGTAGAATGATTGTATTATCTAATACTTCAGGGCCTAAGAAGAAACTTTCTAATAACTGTTTTGAGCTGATTAATTCCCTAAAGATCAAAGAATGCTTATGTATCTGAATGTATGCAATTAGGGAACTTATGCAAACAGTTCAGTCCATTGTTGAGGGAATATTGAATCAACCTTTGAGTTTAACACATTTTCATGAAGGTTATTTTTCCTTGCAGGAATTTTTTAGCAGCTGAGCATCCAGACCCTCTAATGATTCTGGAGGCCCCTCAGATGTTAACCCCTGAGTTACTTGGCTTACCCAAACCATGTTTTCCCAAAGCACCTATCTGAGCAAGGTGAGAAGCAAACCAGCTGAGACTAACACCTGGCCCCAGTGGTGCCTCCAGCAGTGAGGGATTCCTCTTCCCATCTACCCTACCCTAAAACACTACAGGATTCTTAGTGAGGTTTTCATATCAATCTCTGAGCTTTGAAAGGATTACAAAAGGCCGTTGGTGTTGAGGATTCCAAAGCCTACCTGGTGGAGAGGTGCCCATTCTGAGGAGAGAGGCTGTTGTGGGGAGGGGAGCTGTGTTTTGTACATACAATAGGTGTTTGAGGTTATTCTCAATCAGTGGTATTTCCAGCCTGGGCTGTCCCAATGATAAGTAGGCCAGAGAAGGAAGTGGTGCCTTCATAATCATAATCAATCATGATCATAATCACAATCATGATGAGGAGGAGGAAGAAAAGAAAGATGTTGAAGATTAACTACCACCCATTGAGCACATACACTGCATCAGGCAGTAGGTTAAGTTCTTTACATGTTACACCTCATATTATTCTACCATTCTGAATTTTTTTTAAATTTAAGTATATTTTATAGATTATGCTATTACAGTAGTCCCAATTATTTTTCCTTTCGCCCCCTCTGCCCACTACATCCCTTCCCTCCAGCAAGCCCCCTTCCCTTAGTCATGTCCATGGGTCATGCATATAAATTCTTCAGCTTCTCTATTTCCTATACTATTCATAACATCCCCCTGTTTATTTTGTACCTACCAGTTATGCTTCTTGATCCCTGCACCTTTTTCCCCATTTTCCCCCTTCCCCCTTCCTACTGATAACCTTCCATATGATCTTCATATCTATGATTCTGTTCCTGTTCTAGTTGTTTGCTTAGTTTTTTTTTTTTTTTTTAGATTCATTTTTTGACACTTGTGAGTTTGTTGTCATTTTACTGTTCATAGTTTTGGTTTTACTTTTCTTAAATAAGTCCTTTTAACATTTCATATAATAAGGGTTTTGGTGATGATGAACTCCTTTAACTTTACCTTGTCTGAGAAGCACTTTATCTGCCCTTCCATTCTAAATGATAGCTTTGCTGGATAGAGTAATCTTGGTTGTAGGTCCTTGCTTTTCATTACTTTGAATACTTCTTGCCAGTATCTTCTTGCCTGCAAAGTTTCTTTGGAGAAATTAGCTGACAGTCCTATGACAACTCCTTTGTAGGTAACTCTCTTCTTTTCTCTTGCTGCGTTTAATATTCTCTCTTTAACTTTAACCTTTAGAGGTTTAATTATGATGTGTCTTGGTGTGGTCCTCTTTGGGTCCAACTTATTTGGGACTCTCTGTGCTTCCTGGACTTGTGTGTCTATTTCCTTCACCAAATTAGGGAAGTTTTCTTTCATTATTTTTTCAAATAAGTTTTCAATTTCTTGCTCTTCCTCTTCTCCTTCTCACACCCCTATGATTTGGATATTGGTATGTTTAAAGTTGTCCCAGAGGTTCCTAAGCCTCTCCTCATTTTTTTTCAGTTCTTATTTCTTCATTCTGTCCCCTGGCTGGTTTGGCTCAGTGGATTGAGCGTCGGCCTGCAAGCTAAGTGTCGCTGGTTCGATCTTCCAGTCAGGGCACATCAGAGAAGGAAAACTCTGACTCCAAAAAACCTCCGCTGCCTTGCGGCATACCTCTTCAGGGGAAAGGCTAAGGGAGTAAACCCCGACAGAAAATCCGGAGCCGGAGTCCCTAAGGCGGTTTGACGTTGTAGTCAACACCGGCAACTCCTGCAGCTCACCTGAAGCCAAGCTGTATTGACTCCGTCTTTCCCTTGGACCCTTCAGCTGCGAAGAGAGGGGGGGGGTCTGCTGCATGGGCAACAGCAGACCCTCCATATCACCCTGCCCAGGCTCTGTAGCTTCAGCTTCACTGGAGAGGACACTCCAGCGTCATTGCAAGATGTCGATTCAACACGGGAGGAGACAGATACCGTGTCACTCCCGAGTCGGACTGCACAGCCATTCTCGGCGGTGCAGATAGACTCTTAAGAAGCTACACCATCGTCTCTCGAGACGGACGGCTGCCAACGACGACGACGACGACGACGGATTTCTTCATTCTGTTCTGGTTAACTGTTTATTTCTTCCCTGTGTTCCAAATTGTTGAGCTGAACCCTGGCTTCCTTCCCTTCACCATTAGTTTTATGTGGATTTTTCTTCATTTCACTTAGTATAGGTTTCACTTCTTCCCTTATGTGTTTGCTGTACTCAATCATGTCTGTGAGCATTGTTATCACCAGTGTTTTGAACTCTGAGTCTGTTAGGTTGGCTATCTCCTCATCACTTAGTTCTCCCTCTGGAGCCTTCATCTGCTCCTTCTTTTAGGCCATACTTCTCTACCTCCTCAACTTGACAGGCTCCTGTGTTTGCCTCTGTGTCTTAGGTAGAGCTGTCGCACTTGTTCCATTACAAGGGGTGAAGCCTTAGTGCTAAGCAACCCATTTCACCACCTTGTGACACTGTATGTAGGAGAAGGGTCATAGAGAGAACAATGTCACTTGCTCAGCACTCACCCCTTTCCCAGTCATTTCACCTGCTTCCTGCATGTGACTGGAGTCCCTCTAGCTGTTGCCCTGGTGGTGGTTCCCAGAGTGGATGGAATTGCATATGATCTAGGACTGTGGGAGCCCTCTAAAGAGACTCTCCTGAGATGGGTAGTTTCTTCCTTCACCCCAGCCTCCACTGGTTTTCACAGATAGAAGCAATGAGGCTTTATTTTCCCAGCACTGGAACTGTGAGCTGCGCAGTCTGGCCTGGGACTGGGATCGCTCCCCTGGTATCCCTTCTGGCTTTTATAATCTGTGACTGCTCTTTCCACTGGCTGGTTGAGGCCCCTGCCTTGCCTCTGCTGCTGCCACACCATGTCCTCTCTGCCCCAGGTCCCTGGCTCCACCTCTCCTACCCATCTGGATAAATATAACTTCTTTATATCTTTATTGTTGGACTTCCATGCAATTTGGTTTTCTGGTACTTCTGGTTGTTTTTGTTTTGAGGTAGATATTATGGTTGTGGAAGGGGGTGAAGCGTGTCTACCTATGCCTCCATCTTATCCAGAAGTCCAATATGAATTTTTATATACCAATTCTTATATCCACCCTGGGGGTGAGGAAAGCAAGGCTTAGGAAATGTAAATAACTTGTCTAAGTCACAGCTAATAAATAACAGTTAAAATATGAACCTAGGTCTGTCTTGACTCTGGGACCCAAGTTCTCAAGCCCCTAATGATATTGATCCCAAAACGTACAGGAGAAGCCAGTAAGGAAGAGGAGATAACCAGAGAGTGCTCTGACACATTTTTCTAAATGACAACATAACTCTTTAAGAAACCAAGATATGGAGATCTTTGTTTAGCTCCTGACTGCAGAGAAAGATGGATCCCTTTGCAAGCTAAAAGACTTCAGGATGAGTGTGATTAGGGGTTGTGGGGTCAGTTTGTCAGTCCTGCTATATCTTCATGCCCTCTAAATACTACATTTTGTTTCTTTTTCTGAACTAGTTCTACTCAGGGAAGCACCGCTTCTTCATTCTTGTACCTGTGTCTTCTCTGAAGAAGTTCTCTACTATTCATCTCTACTCCAGTGAAGGATCTGTGTGACTTTATGCAGCCCTGCTATGAAAGATTCCTCTTAGGAACTAAGCTGGGTACCTGGCAGGTGTGATCACTGGCTTGACCCTTATGCCACTAAATTATCAATTTCCCCACAAGAGGCAGGAGTCAGGAGAACTTCAACCTTACCAGCTGCTAAAAAACACACACACACGTGCACACTCTGAGGTCTGTAGTGTCTACATTCTACAAGCTTCAACTGTGGGGAGTGGCTGAGGCTGGGAGTATCCTGAGGCCCAGACCTAGTCAATGTCGATACTAATTACCCAGTGTGGATCTGATTCTTGTTAGCATACCAAAGACTTTGTGAACTGAATTGATAAACCACTGTCTCAGTCCCAGATTGACCCCTGGTTGGTACACATCTGGGCAGAGCCATTGAGCAATACAGAGAATTTTGAGAACTGAACTTATATTGAAACCATAGCTATAGAAGATAGATGGTAAATTACAACCTGAAGTTAACCAGATTAATTGTGTGTTAAAACAGAAACATGAACATTCTGAATGGAATTTAAACAAAACTTAGAGCCTGAACACATAGTATTCAAAATGTCCAATGAACTAAGGGGGGCGGGAGGATTGCTGGAGGGAAAGGGGATACCGGGAAGAGGGGAGAAAGGGAGAAAAATTGGGACAACTATAATAGCATAACCAATAAAATATACTTAGAACAAAAACAAAAATAAAAATAAAGTGTCCAGAATAGAATCCAAAATTACTCAGTATATGAATAACCAGGAAAAATCTCAACTTGGATGAGAAAAGACAATCAACAAACACCAATGTTGAAATTATACTGTTATTTGAATTATCTGACAAGGATTTTAAAGCAGCTACAATGAAAATGCTCTAATAAGGAATTACCAACACTCTGGTAGGAAATGTTAAAACAGAAAGTCTCAGCAAAGAAGTAGGAGACACAAAGAAGAACCAAATGAAAAATTAAAAACTTAATGGCAAATAAAAATCTCTGCTATCTGAAGAGTAGAACAGAAATAACATAAAACAGTCAATGAACTTGAATATAGATCAACAGAAATGATCAAATCTGAAAAAATATTTTAAATGAACAGTGCTTTGAAGATCTGTGGAACAGTAACAAAAAGGTCTACCATTCATGTCATGTGAGTCTCATAAAGAAAAGAGATGGAGAACAGTGCTGAAAAACATGTGAAAGAAAATTGGCTGAAAACTTCCTAAATTAGGTAAAAGACATAAACTAGAAATTCAAAAAACCAAGAAAATTCTAAAGAAATCCATATCTAAACTTTGTACTTAAACTGCTAAAAACTAAAGACAAAAAATCTTAAAAACAGACAAAGAAGAATGATGTGTTACTCATACAGAAACAATTTGAATGGCTGCAGATTTCTCATAAGAAACCAGAGGCCAAAAGAAATTCTCACAACATTTTTTTAAAATGCTGAAAACAAGGTGTCAATGTTGAATTCTGTATTCAGCAAAAAATATTCTTCAGAAATGTGGGCAAAATAAAGGCATTCACAGATGAAGAAAAGCTAAAAATTAATTGCCAGCAAACATGCTCTAAAATAATTGTTAAAGAAAGCTCTTTGGACAGAAGAGAAATGATACCACAAAGAAAACTGAAATATCAAGAATGAAGGAAGAATAGAAATGGTAAACATCTAAGTAAATATAAAATACTAGTCTTCTCTTTTTGTGTTCTTTAAAATGTATTTGACAGCTGAAAGGGAAAATTAGGGTATTTTCTGATAGGGTTTTCAATATATGTAGATGTAATACATAAAGCAACTCTAGCATAAAGGGGAAAGGATAAAAGGCCTTATGAGATGTTAAGGTTTCTACAGTCCAAATAAAATGGTAAAATATCAGTTTTAAGTAGACTGTACAAATTTAAGTGTGTTATTTGCAATCCTTACAGTAACTACTAAAACAATCATACAAAGAGACATAATTAAAATCATTGATAAATTAAAATGGACTGCTAAAAGGTTTAAAATAACCCAAAAGAAGGCAGAAAGGAGAAACAGACAAAAACAGTGGGACTAGCAAACTAAATTCAGCAGCATATTAAAAGGATTATACATTATGACCAAGTGGGATTTATTCCTGACATGCAAGAATGGTTAAGTATATGAAAATCAAGTAATGGTCATATACCACATTAATAAAAGGAAGGAAAAAACTATGTGATTATCTAAGTTGATGCAGAAAAAACATTTGACAAAATTCAACACCCTTTCATGATAAAAAACACTTAACAAAGGAGGAGTAAAGGAAACTACCTCAACATAAGGAAAGCCATTTTTGAAAAAGCCATAGGGAATGGTGAAAGACTGAAAGCTTTCCTTCTAAGGTAAGGAACAAGGCAGGGTACACTGATTTTTCCACTGCTATTCAAATAGTACTAGGAGTTATAGCCAGAGCTATTAGGTAAGAAAAAGAAATAAAAGCTATTCAAATTGGAAAGGAAAAAATAAACTAATCTCTGTTTGTAGATGACATGATCTTATATATAGAAAACCCTAAAGATATTACACACAAAAAAATTGTTAGAACAAAAAATGAATTTAGCAAAGTAGCAGGATATAAAGTCAACACACAAAAATCAGTTGCATCTTCATGTACTAAATGAATAATATGAAAAGGAAATTAAGAAAACAATTCCATTTAAAATGTCATCAAAAATAATAAAATACTTAGAAATTAACTTAACCAAGGTGGTGAAAGACTTGTAAATGAAAATTATAGAATATTACTGAAAAAAAATTAAAGAGGACATAGATAAGTGTAAACACACTCCATGTTCATGAATGAAAAGACTTAATGTTGTTAAAATATCAATTCTACTAAGTGATCTACAGATTAAATGCAAGCCATATCAAAATCCCAAATCCTATTTTGCAGAAGTTGCAAAACCCACCCTAATATTCATATGGAATCTAAAGTAATATTGAATAGCCAAAACAATTTTTAACAAGAACAAAGCTGGTGGACTCACATTTCCCGATTTCAAAACTTAAAACAAAGCTACAGGTACTGGCACAAAAGCAGACATACAGGCAAATGAAATAGAATAGATAGACAGAAATAAACCCTCACATATATGGTCAAATAATTTTTGAAAAGGGTGCCAAGAATCTTCAATGGGGAAAAGAATTCTTCAACAAATAATTATGGGAAAATGGATATTCACATGCAAAAGAATGAAGTTGGACCCTTATCTAACATTATATACAAAAATTAACTCAATATCAAAGACCTAAATGTAAGAACTAACACTATAAAACTCTTAGAAATAAACATAGCACAAAGAGTTCATGACCCTGAATTTGGCAACGATTTCTTGGATATGACTCCAAAGGCACAGGCAAAAGCAACAACAAAAAAAGACAAATTAGACTTCACAAAAAAAATTTTTTTAATTGTGCATCAAAATTACTTTAAAAAGGCAACCCACAGAATGGGAGAGAATATTTTCAGGTCATATATCTGATAAGAGATTAACATATCCAGAATATATAAAGAATGCCTAAAACTCACAAAAAAAGAACAAACAAGCTGATTCAAAAGTAGGAAAATTACTTTAACAGACATTTCTCTAAAGAAGATATACAAATGACCAATAAGTACATGACAAGATGCTCAATATCATTAATAATTAGAATGATGTAAATTAAAACTAAAATAAAATACCACTTCCCACCCATTAGGAAGGCTACTATTATAAAATAAAACAGGAAATAATAAGTGTTGGTGAGGAGGTAAATACATTAGGACCTTTTGGAGTATAAAATGTACAGCTGCTATGGAAATTGGTATAGCAGGTCCTCAAAAACTAAAAATAAAATTGCCATGTAATCTAGCAATTCCATTTCTGGGTGTATATCTCAAAGAAATGGAAAAGGGTCTTGAGGAGTTATTTGTACCCATGTTCATAGAAGCACTATTCACAATAACTAAAACCTGGAAGTAACCCAAGTGTCCAACAATGAATGAATGGATAAACAAAATGTGGTGTATACACATATTGGAATACTATTCAGTCTTAGAAAGGAAGGAACTCCGACATGTGGATGAACCTTGAGAACATTATGCTAAGAGAAATAAGCCAATCACAAAAAAGACAAAAAGTATATGATTTCACTTACATGAGGTCTAATTCATAGAGACAAAAGGTAGAAATGTGTTGGCCAGGATTTGGGGGAAAGGGAGGAATTGGGAATTATTATTTAATGGGTATAGAGTCTCAGTTTTATAAGATGAAAAGAGTTCTGCAGATGAATGGTGGTAATAGTAGCATAACATTATGAATTTATTAATACCACTGAACTAAACACTTAAAATATATAAGATGGTAAATTTGTTATGTATATTTTATCACTATTTAAAAAATAGAAAAAATGAAAGAAACAGGAGGAATAAACAGAAAACAAATAAAAATTGGTAAACCTAAATCTAAATATATCAACAATTAAATTAAATGCAAATTCTTTACACACACTAAGAGAAAGCTGTATAATTTTTTTTAAGGAAAGCTATAGTGGCTATATTAATATCAAACTAAATTTTAGAACAAAGATAAACATGGTGATTGCCAGAGGGAAAAGAGGGTGCAGGGAGGTGGAAGAGCACAAAGGGGAAGATAAATGGTGGTAGAAGACTTGACTTTGGGTGACAAGCGAGCTATGCAGTGTGCAGATGGTATGTTATAGAGCTGTGCACTTGAAACCTGTATGGTTTTGTTAACCAATGTCACCCTAATAAATTCAATTTAAAAAGAAACACACCCACACACCCACACACCCACATATATATTAAAAACTATCCTAAAGGTGACAGTTATTTTTGTAATCACATTAAAGAAAAGGATCAAAATTTTCCATTGCATATTTCTCTTAGTGTTGTTAATTTCCCTCATAAAAAAGGAGTATATTACAGAATGATAAAGGGTCAATTCATTAAGAGGCCATAACAATCTTAAATGTGTATGTACCAAACAATAAAACTGCAAAATAAACACAGCAAACACTGATATTAAAATGAAAGGAGGTGTAATCTTCTATTATACTTGAAAATTTCCACACTCTTCTCTTAGTAATCAATAGAACAAGTAGACAGAAGATCACCAAGGATACAAAACTGAACAATGACATAAACCAAATGAACCTAACAGACATGCAGGGTGGGGCAAAAGTTACAATAATCAATAAATAATAATACAGAAATAAACCATTTCATGTATTCATAACTGTTTGCCCCACCCTGTAGAACATTCCACCCAACAGTCATAAAATGCACAGTTTTTTTCAAGCGTACATAGAACATTCACCAAGATAGACCATATCCTGAGTCATAAAACACACTTTACCAAATTAAAAATAGTTGAAACTCTAGCAACACTTAACAAATAAAGAGAAAATATACAAATTATAAATATCAGAAATGAAAGCAAGGGTATCACTACAGACCATTCATAACTTAAAAACATAATAATGAAATAGCATATAAAACTTACATATACAGATTCCACAACTTAGGTTAAATGCAATAATTCCCTCCAAACCATAAAATACATTACTAAAACTTACCAAAGGAGAAATTGATAAATGAGGGGTCCTATAAAAATTTTAAAAACTGAATTTATTTTAAAATTTTTCAAAAAATAAATTTCCAGGCACAGAAGTTTTCACTATGAGATTCTACCAAACATTTAAAGAAGAAGTAAAACCAATTCTACACACTCTCTTCCAAAAAATAAGAAGAGAAAAAAAAAGAACATTCCTAACTCATTTTATGAGACCAAGACCAGACAAGGAAGAAAACTACACCCAATATCTTTCATGAACATAGATGCAAATATCCTAAGCAAAATATTAATAAGTCACATCTAGAAATATATAATAAATATAATGCACCACAACCAAGAAGTTTTTACTTTGGAATGGAGGCATTTTCTCTATATTATCCACCATACTAGCAGTCTATAAAAGCAAAACCACATGATTCTATCAACAGATGTGTAATAAGCATTTCACAAAGTACAATATCCAATCATCCAAAATATACAAACTAGGAACAGGAGGGAACCTCCTCAACCTCATAAAAGGCCCACAAAAACCCTCCATTTAACATATGCTTAATGGTGTAAGATTGATTCTTTCCCCCTAATGTGGAAACAAGGCAAGGGTTTCCACTCTCACTTCTCCTTTTCAACATAGTCCTGGAAATGTTAGCCAACACAATAAGATAGGAAAAGAGATAAAAGGCACACAATTTGGAAAAGAAGAAATAAAGCACTCACCTTTCAAAGATGGCATAATTTTCTACCTAGGAAATCTCAAGAAACCTACAGACACAAAATCTCCCAGAATGAATACATGGGTTTAGCAAGGTTACAGAATACAAAGTCAACACAAAACAACCATACATTGTATTAATACACTAGCAATACAATTGGAAAACAATAGCATTTAAAATAATTCAAATAAATGAAGTACTTAGGTGTAAATCTAACAAAACACATACAGGATCATAATAATGAAAACTACAAAATACTGGTGATAGGAATAGAAGAAAACCTAAATAAATGGAAAGACATTTCATGTTCATGTAGTAGAATGCTCAACAGAGCAAAGATATTAATTCTCCCCAGACTGATCTATATGTTTAATGCAATTCCAACAAAAGTCCCAGCAGAATTTATTTTTTAATCCTCACCTGCAGATATGCTTAATGATTTTAGAGAGAGAGGAAAGGAGAGTGAGAGAGAAACATTGATGTGTGAGAGAAACATCGATTAGTTGCCTCCCATACATGCCCTGACTGGGGAGCAAACCTGCAACCTAAGTATGTGCCCTCACTGGGGATTAAACCCACAACCTTTTAGTGTATGGGATGACACTCCACCCAAAAGAGCCACTAAGCCAGGGCTCAGCAGAATTTTTCTAGATATAGTCAAGCTGATACTGAAATTTACATGGAAAGACAAAAAATCTGGAATAGCTTAACATTTTTGGAAAGAAGGCATAAAATCAGAGAAATTACACTATCTGATTTTAGGACTTACTATACAGTAACCAAGACAGTGTGGTATTGGCAAGGGGATGGATGTATAGATCGATGTAACAGAGCATCCAAAACTAAACCCACAGATAAGGCTAACTAATTTTTGATAAAGGTGTAAAAATAATTCAGAAAAATGTTAGAACAATGGCATGTTTATATGCAAAAACTTCCTGAACCTCAGGACTTAAATAAAAATGAACTCAAATCGACCATAAATCTAAATATAATACATAAACTTATCAAACATAGGAGAAAATCTATATTATCTTGGGTTTGGCAACAAGTCAGTCCTTAGGTGTGGCATCAAAAACAATCCTTTAAAAAAAGATGACTTAAACTTTATTAAAATTAAAAACAATGTCTGAGAAAGACTGACAGGGGTGTGAAAAACACTACAGACTGGGAAAGAATGTTTGTAAATCACATAGCAGACAAAGGTCTCATATCCAGAATATATCAAGAATTCTCAAACCTCAACACCAAGGAAATAACCAATTCAGATTTTAAATGGGTTAAAAAGACATGTAGAGACATTTTACCAAAGTGGATATGAGGATGAAAAATAAGCAAATAGGAAAGATGTTGAGCATCATTAGTCATTATGAAAATGCAAGTTAGAGACCACCATAAGATACCACTACCCACCTATGAGAAGGCTTTGAAATATACATACTGATGGCACCAATTGCTGAAGAGGATGTGGAGCAACTAAAACTCTTACCTTGCTGGAAGGAGTGCAAAATGGTACAGTTCCACGAAAAAGAAGTCTCAGTTTTTCATTTAGTGAAACATATACTTATGACCCAATCATCCCACACCTGCATATCTACCATAGAGAAATGAAAATGTATGTCCACACAAAAACCTGTCCATGAATATTTATAGCAGGTCTATGTATCATTGCCCCAAGCTGGAAACAAACCAAATGTCCTTCAGTGGGTGAATGAGGGGCGGAGACTAGGATCTGTGTTGCATCTATCCATGGACTAGTACTCAGAAATACCAAGAAATGGACTTGTGATCCATGCAGCAATTTGGGTGAACTCCAAAGATATTATGTTCATGGGATGAGCGGGGAAGCATCCACAAAAAGTTACATAGCACACGATTGCATTGACACGACATTCTTGAAAAGACAACATTATTAAGGTAGAGAATAGGTGAGTCGTTGCCAGGGGTTAAAGGTAGGAGGAAGCAGTGACATTAAAAAGACAGCTTTTGGGGACTTCCGGCCAAGATGGAGGCTTAGACAGACGCCCTAGGTCTCCCTCTACAACTAGAGAGGAATACAACTACTTCAAAACAAAGGATAACTAGAAATTCCAGAAAATAAAACTACACGGAAGCCCAACATATGAAGTTATAAACCAGCGGCGCTCTTTGGGCAGGTAGGACGAGAGAAAGGGGGCGGAGCTGTTTGCGGTCGCACCTGGGACAGCGGCGGGGAGAACAACCCCGGCTGCAGTCGAACTCCCGGCAGCTCGTGACCCCAACGCTGGGGAAAGCAGCCACCACATCGCCTTGAACAGTGAGGCCCAGGGGGGGCGGGAGGACGGATCCCGGTCTCCTAGCGGAATAACTGTGTGAATCCATCTTGGACCCCCGCCCCCAAAGAAAGCGCCACAGGGCTGCGAAATAGGTCGCGGACAGGCGCCGGTCGCTGATTTGTGACGCGTACACAGGCACTGCCCCGGACAACCGGCCCAAGAAAACAAAACGCATCTGTCAAAATGAGGCAGACAACTATAGAAATCCCGGTGGCACAGCTCACCAGGCAACAGATGGAGAACCTGACAGATGAACAGATAAGAAACCTGTCAGATGATCAGTTCTGGGCCATTGTTATCAGGTGGCTTACAGAATTCACAAAAGATTTGGAAAAAGATGAGAAAGAAGCGAAAAACACTCATAACGAAAGGAACAAAACCACATACGAGACAGATGGTGAGGAAATAAAATCCAGAGTTCATTTCAACAAACCAGAATATGGAGAAGGAACAAGCAGTCAACCAATGCAGTGAGAGGAAATGGGAAGCAACGATGAGAGGATCAGAAACCTCTGGGACAGCTATAAAAGGCCCAACATAAGAATCATTGGTTTGCCAGAGAGCGAGGAAGATGAACTAGAACTTGAAAAATTGAGTGAAAATATAATAAAGGAGAACTTCCCAGATTTGGGGAGGGAAATGGACTTGCAGGTCCAGGGGGCACAGAGAGTTCCAAAGAAGCTGGACCCAGGGAGAGCCACTCCAAGACACATTATAATCAAAATGTCGAGGATTAAAGATAAGGAGAGAATCTTAAAAGCAGCAAGAGAGAAGAAAAGAATTATGTACAAAGGGGTCCCAATTAGACTATCAGCTGACTTCTCAAGGGAGACCCTGCAGGCAAGAAGGGACTGGCAAGAAATATTCAAAGTAATGAAAATCCAAAACCTACAACCACGAATACTCTATCCAGCAAAATTGTCATTCAGAGTAGAGGGACAGAGAAAGTGTTTCCAGGACAAAATAAAACTGAAAGAGTTCATTAGATCCAAACCACTGTTATATGAGATGTTAAAGGGACTGGTTTAGAAAAAGGAGGATCAAGACAATGAAATCTAAAATGAAAACTGCATCACAAGAAACAACAGAAGCTAGGGAATTGAAACAAAGGCAAACTAAACAGGCAACGAGACTGGAAAGAGCTATGGGTATGGGGAACATGTTGGGGGGAGGTCAATGGGGAGGGGGAATGGGGAGAGGGAGGGAAATGATATAGGCATTAAGGATCATGGTAGGAGGGAATGGAATAGACGGAGAGAGGTTGAGAAGAACTGTATGCACAACTAATGGACATGATCTAAAAGGGGGGGACAACTGGAGGGAGGGGGGCCACCGGGTGGAGGGGAGCAGAGGGAAGGGAAATTGACACAAATGTAATATTATAATCAATAAAACACATTAAAAAAAAAAGACAGCTTTTGGGGATAATGGAATTGTTTGGTATTCTGAGTATAGTCGTCGGTAGCCGTCCGTCTCGAGAGACGATGGTGTAGCTTCTTAAGAGTCTATCTGCACTGCCGAGAATGGCTGTGCAGTCCAACTCGGGAGTGACATGGTATCTGTCTCCTCCCGTGTTGAATCGACATCTTGCGATGACGCTGAAGCTACAGAGCCTGGGCAGGGTAATATGGAGGGTCTGCTGTTGCCCATGCAGCAGACCCCCCCCCTCTCTTCGCAGCTGAAGGGTCCAAGGGAAAGACGGAGTCGATACAGCTTGGGTTCAGGTGCGCCGCAGGAGTTGCCGGTGTTGACTACAACGTCAAACCGCCTTAGGGACTCCGGCTCCGGATTTTCTGTTGGGGTTTACTCCCTTAGCCTTTCCCCTGAAGAGGTATGCCACAAGGCAGCGGAGGTTTTTTGGAATCAGAGTTTTCCTTCTCTGTCTGAGTATAGTGGTATTATATTAATCTATACATATGTTAAAATTGATAAAATTCTTTGAAAGATCTCAAGAAGGGTCAATGTCACTGTATAATAATTCTAAAAATAAAACATTTTAAACGATGTAATGAAGTGTTCCTCCCGCCACCACCTCCATTTACCCTATTCTTACCCACCCCCTTCCAGAGATAGTCCATTACTGGCTTCTTTATGTATATACAAGCAAATCTGAATATTATTTTTGTTTTCCTCTGTTTTCTCACAATAGCAACAGTTTACGCCATATTTATTTTACTGAATAATATATCCTGGGTTCTCCCCCCGCCCCGCATCATTAGTGGAGGGCTATTCTTTGTCTCCTAAATTCTGGGAGAAGGTTTACCTGCAGCCTTGGGTTTGGTTTAGCTGATAGTTTTCACCTATTGCATACAAAATTCTTGGGGTGGAAAGATTTGTTCTCTGGGACTGACAGCACCCGAGAGGCAGGCAGGGTCTATTTACTGAAGTGTTCAGTCAGGTACATGGTACACACAGGCCTGCTGCAGCTGCCAAGGGCAAGTTACTGCCAGAATTAAATGCTCAGATTCATTTTACTGTGGTTGGAAGGGAACTCGGGCACCACAATCCAATTCTTGGACCCTGGCTGTCCGTTCTGTAAAGCCACCAGATACCAGAGGCTGATGCCTTGACCACTGGCTTAGACAAATGGATCCTTCCCATGGCCAAGACACCTTGGCTCCCCAACACCCAACCACAATCAGTCAGACCAGATGACCCACATCTCCCCAACATGCTTCTCCCAGGATGCTTTGTAACTCCAGTGTTTGATCTTTACTAATCCTCAACCTTCTGCTCTAAGACCTGTAGTACATTCTCTTCATCACACTCCACAGGAAGTTCCCTATGTACTTACTTGAAAAATAATACAAAATTTTGGCTAACATGAACTTGATTGAGACTAGGCATGATTGCTACTGTTCTTGGCACACTCCTCCATTGTGGGTGGGTGGAGTCTAAATTCTTGATTCTAGTTTCTAGACTGATTATTCCATTTTATACCTAGAAAAAGAGAACACCCCCATCCCTGCTTAAGTGAGTAATACGTAGAGGGAGAAGACAGTGTGGTATAGTGAGCAGATGGAAAGAGTACACATTTTGCTTCAGATACTCAAGATTTGGAGTCAAATTCTAGTTTCTCTATTTACTAGCTTTGTGACTTTGGTTAGTTAGGTGTTCTGACTTTCAGTTTTCTCATCCATTAAAGCCGTGAGGTAGTTGTGAGGATAAGGGCCAGGTCTATATACATGACATGGTGCATGGCACATTGTTGGTGTTTAAAAAAAAAGAAGAAGAAAAGCAGGTATTTTTGGTGTCTTTGGACAGAGGAATTTCTACCAACCTCTTCAGGGGGTGCGGTGGCATGGTGACATGTAGTGGCCAAGCATGCCAGACTGCCTAGTTCAGGCCTGGGTTCATTATGGTGTAACTTTGGGGAGCTACTTAATCTCTCTTAGCCTCAGTTTCCTTATCTGTGAAAATAATACCCACCTTACAGTGTTGTGACAATTCAATAAGATAATGAAGAGTAGTGCCTGGCATATACAAAATGTTGAACAGGTATTATCAGGAATGCAAGAGAATAAAGTGGATCCTCTGTCAATGTTATGTCTTGGACAGCCCATTGTCCAAAACAAGACATGCAGAAAGCCTTCTCAGCCCACAGTGGGAGGAAGTGCCCCATGCATAGAAAAAGGGTATAGATATATAATCTTATAACAAGGGAGTGAAGATTGGCAGCAATAACCCAACTTACCAAAGGTACCTGGGACTTGGACCCTGGCTGGGGCGGAGGAGCTGTTAATGGCACCGATCTTGTTCAGATACATGACCTCATAAACAGCAAATAATAAACATCTGCCATCTACAGAGCACCAACCATGGTGGGAGGGGTCATTCTTAGGAAATAGAAGTATGAGCTGGGCAGGCAGCTCAATGAATTTCCTTCTCATTTCCAATTCTGTCTAGGTTTTCCCCCTCATACAATACTGTAATTCATGGTATGGACTGTCCCATTTCCAGAAAGTTAATAATAAAGATAAAATATAACAACATTACAATTAATAGTAATAATATTTATTGGTTACTTTCTATGTGCCAGGCACTTCATGTGCATTATCTCATTCAATCCTCATAATAACCCCATGCTGTGGGTGTTAGTTTTCTCATATCATACATGAGGACACCCAGGCTTTGAGACCAAGTGGCTTTCTAATGTCCCACAGGCAGTAGGAGCAGAGCTAGAATTTGAACTGTTTGAGTCTGAAATCTGTGTTCTCATTTTCCTACTCTTCCCCTTCCCTGTGCACCAAAGTCTCAAGTGCTTCTGTTCTCCAAGCCTACAGTGGAGCAAATGTTCTAGACCCTCCACCTCCACTGCGGAAGTGTATAAATAGTAGCAAGGATACTGGCATTTATGTTAACAGAAAACATTATTTCTCAAATTCATGAAGCGTGTTCTGAGCTAAGAGTTGAATAAAAAGCAAACAGGGGAGGTGTGTGTCCAGGAGCTGAAGCCTGGCGTGTCTCAGCAGGATGGGTGGAAGGGGCGGGGGAGCGGTGGTGTCCAGACTGGCAGAACGTGTGGGCTACACAGCTGATGGCCGAGGCTCTGGAACCTGGATGCTGCCCCAAAGGGCCCTCTTTACTAGTTTCCCAGGGCTGCCTTAACAAAGTAATACAAACTGGGTTTAAAACATTAGAAATTTATTCCTTCACAGTTCTAGAGCCAAGAAATCCAAAATCAAGGTGTCGGTAGGGTCACATCTCTCTAAGACTGGGTAGAATCTGTGCCTTGTGCTTCCTAGCTCCCGGTAGTGGCTGGCAAGCCTTGGCATTCCTTGGTTGGCAGGTGGACCACTCTAATCCCTGTGCTGTCTTCACATGGCCTTCTCCCCCGTGTTGATCTCCATGGCCACATTTCCCTCCTCTTGTGAGGACACAAGTCACATTGGATTAAGAACCTACCTTCACTCAACATGTCCTCATCTTAACTTGATTACATCAGCAAAGACCCTATTTCCAAATAGGTCACATTCACCATACTGGGAGTTAGGACTTCAATATGTCTTTTTTGAAGACACAATTCAACTCAAAGGCCTCTCCATGACCCAGGCCTCGGGTGCATTAAATACCATGCCTCCCGGTAAGTATTGCTTTGGAGCCCTCAGTGCAGCTGAGACAAGGGTTCATCCAGGTGGCCCTTGGACAAATTAAAAAGCAGAATCTAGAGAGGTCACTATATAGTTCCGTTCTCCTGCAGGTGTGGGGCCATCCCTTGCTTTGTGACTGAAGACTTGCCAGGTTCTGGAAACATCTGGGAAGTGTTTTTGTTGAGGAGAGTTGAACGTTTGAAGAAAATATCCGTGCAACATTCCTGATGCACTGCTCTTACCCTACCTCCCACCGCCTTCGTGTTCTGCCTGCTTGGGAAGATTGTGGGCTTTGGAGCGAAGATGCAGCTCTGTCTCTCATTCGTGTTATTTCACCTTTTGGAGCCTTGCTTTTCCTCATCTGTCAAAATGGGACCATCAGTGCTTACATGGAGCTGTGAGAATGAAATGGTATAATGTAACGGGAAGTATGCACAGTAAGTGTACCTAGTAAGTGTTCAATGGTGTGTCCATTACCTTTCCCTTCCCTGCCCTTACTAGGTGGAATCAGAAGGATGGATATACCGGTTATCACTTTACTGGTCCAATTCAATAAATGAGCACTGAATACCTACTATATACCTTTCTTTGTGCTGGACCCTGGGCATGCAACAAATAATAATATCAGTTCTTGTCTTGTAGGAACACACGACCAAGTAAAAATCTAGTAAGTATTAAGTGCCTAGTCTATTCAGGCCCTTCACGTATAAAATCCTCCTTTTCACAACATCCTGTATGGTCGTAGCATCCTCATACTGCAGATGGAGGAACTGAGGCTCATATGGAAAGAGAACAACCAAAGATCATGCATCTGGGCTTTGAACGGGCCTGCCTGAACCCGAAGGCCTTGTCTCCTGATAGATACCACTTACAATTTAAAAATTATGACCCTAAGGGAACAAAACTATTTTTTACCTGGACCTAAAGCCTTGTCCAAAGGGGAGCTGGTTCGAAGAGCAAAAGAGGTGGTGTTAGCATTTCTGGATGGTGTGTGGCCCCTCAAGACTACCTGGAAGGGCGGCGCATATTTGAGTGCACATTTTGGCATGTCTTCTTGATTTTATTCCTACTCCTACCATGAGTGATGTATGTTTGTTGAGTAGCTATGAGATGATCAACTTTACCTTTGGAGCTGCCAGTTCTTATTAAGAGGCCCAGTCATTTCATTATATAAGATTCTGAAGCTTGGGGTCAGTGTTAAAGCCAGTGTTCTTTAAAGATACATGCACACACACACACACACACACACTCACACTCACACACTGCAAACCAGGAGGTCTGTGTACTCAGAAAATATTTTAATAGGCTTCTCTAGTTCTTAAAAGAAAGAAAGTTCCTGGTCCACTAAGTTGAGAATACTGAAGTCACTTCAGTCCCAGACCAACACTGAAGACCTGGGAAGGCCCAGGGGTCCTGGGAGCTAGCGGTGTTAGGGAGAGTCTTGATAGCTCATGGAAACAAACAGATGTATTGCTCCTTCCTGGCCTGTAAAAAATTCAAAATTCCATTTTTGACTTTTGTCTGCTGACAGCTTTCCAACCCCATCACTCTGTTTCTCCTCTGCCCCACATCTGGTGGGGATGCCCAAGAATGCCTTCCCTTAGCACCAGCTGGAACTTCAAGGCACACAGGCCCTTGGCAGCAGGCAGGAGACCTCACCCCGGCCCCACCCATGAACCAACATAAAATCTCAAGCCATTTCAGATCTTCCCAGGAGCCTGCCCTGACCCCCCTAGAAAGCTTTATTATGTGAGTTCAACTTTTCTTTTAATACCCTCTTGGTGCTTGTGTGGTGACATCAGTCTCAACATCTGAACCAAATTTTGGATGGGGGTACACCTCATCTTTATGGAGTGACTCAACATGACCTCCTTTGTTTTCCTCTACAGGCCTGTGCTGCTCTAACATGTCTGGGATGACTCCTTCCCTCACTGGGCCCCTCCTCCTCCCTACTAAGAGTTCCCATTACAGGGCAAGCCCTCACCAAAACTGTGTGGTACTCAGAGTTTATTTTCTGGGGTCTCAAATCTTCCCTCAGTGGCTAAGTCCCCTAGCCTTCTGCCTCACCTCCACACCCCAATTCTTTTTTAAAAGACTAAAAAAAAAAAAAAAAGAAGAAGAAGAATCTAAATACCTCCTTCCCACCAAGGCCTGAATGACTTCTCAGTTTTAACACATTACTTTTGTGGGGAGGAGCCCCTCAGTAGTTTTAGCAAAAGAACTCGCTTGCTAATGGTAGGATTTTAGGCATCAGCAGTAGGATAAGCCTCACTCCCAATGCTCCAGTTAAAAGTCCACAGTTAGAGCTCTGCTCCTCTGGCTCAAAGCCTCATTTTTCTATTCAAAGGCAACTCCTCCTCTCTTTTTCTAATTGATACACAGTGTGCCCACAATTATCACGTTCTGTCCTGAAGCAGACTTTTATGGGGAAAGGATAGAGGCCAGATGTCTGATACTCAAGGGTACAGGAAATAAACAGAAACTACCATGGGAGACGGGTTACAGGACTCAGCAACAATGGTCAGAGGCCTGGAAATTCTGGCAAGTCCTGATTTCCAGGGACCTCAGACACAGCTCAAAGGAGTGTGGCCTAGAGAATGTTAGTGATGCCAGTGCCCTCAGAGGCCACCAGCCTAACCTCCCACTTTCACAGATGAGAAAGCCAACATTCTGGGGAGTATCCTACCCAAGGTCGCTGAGCTAGCGCCAAGACCAGGCATAGAAATCAGCTCTCCTGTCTCCAAGATGGCCCTATCATTATTGAGATGCATCACAACAAATCTATTATCGAGAATGATCTTTGCAAATGAATTCCTCTTCTAATACATTACTGGGGCTTGTTCGTGTTTTTATGTGCTTTTGGGAATGCAGAAGAAATGGGTATGCCACTCCCGGGTCTAGCCTGGGACATGTCCACAGAAGTTTGGTGTGCATATAAACACTGCCATATGTTTGAGGGTGTGTGGGGGTGTGTGTGACAACAGACCCGGGGTAGGAGCCCATGTGCTACCATGTTAATATATCAAGTAATGAGAATCCCTTTGTTCCCTTTTAATGGACAGACTCTTCTTCAAATCTCTGCAATTTTAAACATAGGTTTAATGTTCCTCCTTCTTCTCAACCACACAGAAATGTTATGGGACCCAATGGTCCCCACTTGGTTTTGGGGAATAATAGGGACTGTTTAAGGGAAAACTTGTTCTTTCCAAATCAGTCATGTTCAGAGGAATCCCATGGCAATTAGCACCTGCCTCAACACCCCCAGCCAAACCATGAGCAAAGAGAAGTAGGCTGTAGCCCTTTGGGGTTTCTCTCTGATATTTGATGTAGTTTTCATCTCTTTTAGGACCCAACATATTGCTTCTTGTAAGACGCAGGCAGGATTTCCAAGCTAAACAAGGAAGAGAAGGCACTATTCTCCCCACTGTTGTTTTCCTGTCATTCTGATACCTGCGGGGTGTCCTGGGGCCGTGGCTGGAGCTGTGGATGACACAGTGCAGATGTGAGTGGTGGAGTCAAAGAAAGCCAGTAACCAAAGTGTCCAACCCACTGCTCCTGAAATTGAATCAGTGTGGAAATACATACATGTGTATATATGTGTTTGCTTTTCCTACAAAAACTTCAATTAGCAAGAAAATTGCAAGTGACCATAATCCTCCAGCATTAAAGGGAGCCTGCACGCTAGCCCTGGATATTTCAAGTCAATCAGCTTCCTTCCTCAATGTGGTTCCCATTAGGCAGAGAGCTGCCTGGAAAGGCTGTCTTGTTTCACCTGCTTCCTCGGAGGGAGGCCTAGAGTTGCTTTGTTGCCATGGTAATCACTAAAGGGATGGCTGACTGTAGTCCAAGCCCCAGTATCCTGGAGAGGGAGGAAGATGCCCTCCTTTGGCTCTGGGTGCCTGGAGATGCGAAACGTGGGTCATGATGGTCATTCAATAGACAAGCTTGCTGCGTGAGTTCAGAGCTACAAAAACAGCTATTGACCCTTAGCCCTGGGGTTCAGCAGCAATAAAGTCAGATTGCAGAGTGTTTCCAATCCTCGTCAGCTTCCCCTTGTGCTCCTGGGAGCCCCTAACCAGAAGCAGAGTGGAAAGGAGAGCTCTCCAAAGACGATTTCTACCCCTACTCACTCACTCGCTCTCTCTGGCCCAACTCCCACTGGGATGCAAAAGCAGGGATAAGTGGGCCAGGGCAAACTTTTATTTATTTATTTTTTTAAACTTTGGAAACTATCGTGTACTTTTAATTCAAATTTAGCTGATATTTATTGAGTACCTATTATGTGCTGGGCACCATGCCACATGCTTTCCACATTTAATAATCTCACACAATCCTTATGACAATCCTGCAAAGAGGGACTAATATCCCCATTTTATAGATGGAAGCATTCTGAGATCAGATGAGGACCAGATTGTGGAGGTCCTAAAGGCTAGAAAACAGAAGTAGAGTACCAAACCAGCACTCTTGCAACAGAGACCTGGGCGCCAGCCCCAGCTTTGCCTTTTATTGGCTGTGAGATGTGGGCAAGTGACTCAATTTCTGAGCTCCCATGTCCTGATTGGCAAAATAGGGATTGCCTTCTAGGGCTGTGAGGAATAAATAAGTAAGGCATGGGTAGCTAGCATACAGTCTAGCACACAGTAGGCACTCAACAAATTAGGTGGTGATAATGATTCTTTTAAAGGTCTAGAACATGAGTGCAGGGCAAAATTGAAGAGGGAGATGTTGGAGATGAGGAGTAAAGATAGGAAGCGATGGGTTTTATCAAACATTTTCAACAGGAGCTGGGGAGCGAGGAGCACAGATAGAAAAGAACTATCAATAAGACAGAATAGAAGGCCCAGAAAGAAATACAACATCAATTGGACTTTATGATACAAGTAGTATTATAAATTAGTGGAGAAAGTATGAGCCTAATAAATATGTTAGGACAACAGTTGTGGCTTAACTGCTTAAGAGAATGTTTTTATGACATGGAGATAGAGAAGGATTTATTGTATAAGACATGAAAGTCAGAAATCAAAAAGGGAACTATCAGAATTTAAAATTTCTGAAAAAATAAAAAGGCAAGTCATAAAGAAATATTAATATTTGAAATACATGAAGAAATTCTTTCAGTCAACTTTTAAAAATGACAGAGAGACCAACCAAAAAAAAAAAAAATGAGTAAAGACTGTAGATCAAAAATTTACAGGAGAACACTGAATATCCAATATACATATGAATAGATGTCTGAGCCTTATCAGTGAACAGGAGTATTCAATTTAAGCAAGGAAATTCAATTTTATGTTTTTAGCTTAGTCAAAATGGACACTTATGACAATATAAAGTATTGGTGAAAATTTGGAGAAACAGGAATTCAGCAGGGAGGTAAAATTATTTTGAAGGACAATTTTGACAAACTTAGTAAGATAATACACTCCACTTCTAGGATATATCCTAGAGAAACTCTTGTACATGTTTCATGAACACTTCTTATAGAAAATAAATAATTTTAAAGCTATAACATGCCCACCAGTGAGAGTACAGATAAAATAAATAAATTGTGGAGCATCCATAACCAAGTAATAGAAAACTATTCAGCAATGGGAATGCATCGGTCCAATCTATATGTAGCAATAGAGCTAGATCTAGACAAGACAATGTCGAGTGAAAAAAGCAAGTTGATAAATATTATGTATAGGATCATACTATTCTTCCTCCAAATTTAGAAACATGGAACAATGTTACATATTATTTATCAATACATGAATGTATACTAAAATGTAAAAACAAGGACTGGAAACACATGGAATTCATCATAGCGGTCACTTTGGGATTGGGAGGGAGGGGAACTGGTCTGGTGTGAGGACATGGAGTATTTTAACTCTAATGTTTTTCTTTTTAAAAAATATCAGAAGTAAATTTTTTTAAGTAAGCATTTGTTCATTTCAGGTGGCAGGCACATGGATTCTTTAGGTTTTTTTTTTTTTTTTTCTTTTAAAAATAAGCAGATCTGGGATCAATCTGCCTCCCGCTCTCCTTCCAGGGTCCAGATCCCCCATACTTCTTTTCATCAATGAGTAAGAGCCAGGAGTCCCATCAATCATGGGAGACATTTCTTGCTATTCTTGGGGGACCTTTTTATCTTGTCTTTGAGAGAGTGTCTTTTCTTCCTATGGCCCATTTATTTATCAAGGAATTTAACCTGTCTAGAGTTCTAACAGGAATAATGTTAAAAGCACAGCATCCATTCTAGTGATATTTATAGAAAAATTATATAATTTTATAAGTTTGGTGAGTCCAACTCTGGAATAAAAACTAGAGGACTACTGTATGAGCATGGTCACAACCGGAAACAGAATTGTCTGGGAGACTATTACAGGAATGTGGGCAGAGTATGGGAACACAGGGTGGTGAAGCACAGAGTGGGGAGTCATTAACCTCCTAAGGCTGAGGGGAGGAGGAGAAGGAACCATGTAACTGTGGCCCAACGAAAACAAACTACAGAGGGCCTCACCTAAAGCCAGAGATGACACCAAAGAGGAGAGAGGTTAAGGAAGAGCTAAGAAGAAATACCCAGAGCTATCTTTCCTCCCAGCCTCTAACCTCTCCCAGGTGTCTCCCATTGGCTAAATCCTACGGGAAGCAGGTGACACGGGATTCTGGGAAATGTAGTCCACAGGGGTCAGTCCTCCTGGACTCAAGAGTAGGGAAGAGCTGGGTAAGGGGTTCGAACACGTGGTGACAACCCAGCCTAAGGACTGAAAGAATCCCAGTCATGGAGTTAGTAAGTCATAGGTACACAGTTTAGTTTGGAAGAACAGAAGAAGAGACTTGGGCCACACTGCCTTTGGAGACAGTTCACTGTTAAGGAAGTGGAAATGAGAGAGGAAAAAGGAACAGGACTTGGGGTTTGGACTCTTGCTGAACCTCTGGGAAAAAAGGCTGGCAGGCCTCACTGGTCCCAATCTGTGGGGCAGAAGGCAGGGGCAGGAGCTTCAAGGTGGCACCAGAAGGAATTGGCAGCCAGTGGCTATAAAACCCCATCTGTTTCCTTCAGGTGGGAATTCATAAGTAGCCAAAGTTGCTGAGTGCACAGATGTGGACAGAAGCAGGCAGCTGATGGAAAGGAGGTGAGTGGGAGAGACAAGGGCCTGTGTGAGACCCAGCATTTGCAGGTAGGAACTGCCAAGACCACCCTCCAGCCCGAGGCTGCCTCAGGCCCCATGGGAAACAGTCCTGGTCCCCTAACCAGGCTCCAGGTATGGGAGACACCTCCAGGAATCCCTGGCTGGCTGCCTCCCCCAGTGTCCCTTCAGTAAAGTGACACTTACCAACAACACCTTAAGAAGCTTTTTTTCAGCTTCTGGCTTCTCAACTAGAATCTACTTGGCTTGATTGAGAAACAGAGAGATGAGCCCTGAGGAACAGCTCAGGCCAGGGCCATTCTGTATTCCTCCCCTGTCCCCACGAGCGCTTTTCTGGGGTCTGGTGGGGTGTGTGAATGTAAAAGCTCCCTAGTTTATCCGTGGTCAGTAGTGGAAGGAGAGAAGGAGTCCACAGGCTCTCCTCCGGCTGTGGCATTTCTGTGGGGACATCACTTCCACTCACCCCAACCTGAGGCTGCCTTAGGCAGGGAGACACCAAACTTCAGCCTCCTAAATCTGGGAGGGGTGGCTCTCACCCTCCTTGGGGGCCCCAAATCCTAACCATGCAATGACCTCATTGTCTCTTCACAAGACTACATGCTCCTTGAGGACCCAAGCTGAATTCTAGCTGTTTTAAAAACTTTCTTTCCCACAGCACGTATCTGGCACACAGTGATTGTTGGGTTTCATCTGGTCCATATTCCCTAGAGGGACACAGGGCCTATACTAGAACCCCACTCCATTCCTTGTCAAGTGCTTCTTCTACTCTGGCAGGGAGAACCATTGTTCTGCTAAGGGACTTCCGGTAAAGGGCTTAGCATTTGGCCTCACAGGGTTCCTGAATGCTGCTTCCCTACCAAACACAGATGGTCTCTTCCTGGCATAGGGCTAGATGCCATGGAAAGCTCTGAAATAATTTTTTTTTTTTTTTTTAAATAGGAAAATGTGTGCTGCCAAGTCGGGCTCCCCAGGGGACATTTTAGCTGCATGACTCATGGGGTATTCAGAGATCCTGCTCCATTTAAGGGTGATCTATTTACAAGCATGTGTAGGTTTTTAGAACTTTACAGTGGTTTGTGGGGAGGGTGGAGTATATATTCAGAATGTGTGGACATTTCCTGGACTATAAATAAAATTGTGTGTGTGTGTGTGTGTGTGTGTGAGAGAGAGAGAGAGAGAGAGAGGAAGAGAGAGGGAGAAAGACTGATAAGATTATGTAGGAGCTTTCTAGAAACACATAGCTAAGTCTTCAGATATGAACAGATTTTCTGTAAATTAGACTTGCAGCAGCTCCTTGGTTGTCCAGATGTCCAGCTGAGGGAGCAGACACAGATGGGAACGAGTTAAGAAAGTGAAGGGAGCCATCCTCTCCTGTGCAGCCCTGGGCTCGACCATGATTCTGTGACAGGAATCAGAGGGAATCATCACACTCTTTTTCCTCTTTACCCCAGTTTCTAAAATTGCGCTGCAGAACACTCTGTGGGAGGCAGAAGGAGCAGATGCTCATCCCCTGTATGCATCCTTTGCCCTAGATCTGAGAAGGGGTGGGTGTCTTCCCAACAACCCACCCAGGGAATTAGCGAGATCCCCAGAGATCTTGCTGAATGGATGCAGACTTGACTCCCAAAGTGCTGTCCCTATCACCCTGAACTCTCTAAAGGACAATGAGTCAGTACTGACTGGTGGGGAGGGGAGCTTTGATGAGTAGAATGATGGAGGAAGGACCAGCAGGATTATCACAACCACCGTAGTTCAGCCTGGAAACCACTCAGTTACTCTAAAGGAGCCTTGGAGTCATTCTCTCTCCCCCAACCCCACTCAAGCTGTCAACAAGTCCTGTCAGTCCTTATTCCTATGAAGATTCCCAAACTGCTTTCCTCCCATCTTCCCACTGAGCTACGTTCATCTGCTTCCGTGTTCTCCCCAAAAGTGCCTGTCGACTGTTAAAAGGGCTCTGAATAATTCCCTTCAAACCACCGTCCTTTGCTCTTTTCCAAGTACATCTCTTCCTGGGTCAACCTACCTTCAGACCCACTGCAGAAAGGAACATTTTTGCACAGGTCCCCCAGAGGGACATTTGCCCCTGGAATCCAACCTAACTGGCTCCGCTAAGGAGCTTATGCAGCCCGTGCAAAGCCAGCTCCAGTTGCCAGAGGACTCAGGCCCACACCAAGGACTATGGTGAGGTCACCCAGTCTTTGGGATGGGCTTGAGTCAAAACGCTGTATTGTCTGAGCTGAGAAGCAACAGCACTTGCCTGTGGCGCCTTCGTCCTAGAACCCCAGGGCCACATTCTGAAAGCCTGTTCCACAGCTCACCCCAGCCTGATCAACCCAGCAAAACTACTTCATTTCTAGGTCTCCTGAAAGCCAGCATGCCAGGCAATAAACATCTAATGTTCCAATGAAACACACACCACTTACACAAGATATGTTGCTTTGTTGCTCATTGTTGACAACACAGCAGGGCAGCTGGAGGTGGGCGTTTTGAACCTTTATGACTTTAAGGCAACCCAAACAGATATTAAAGTCTGTTCACTCTCATTATTAAGATCATAATTATAGCTCACATTTATTGGGATGCTTACCTTTGTTCTAAGCACCTCATTAGCCAATCTAATCCTCTCAATGACCCTGAGAGAGATATTGTTACTACCCCCATTCTACAAATGAGGAGACTGGGGCACAGAGTGGTCCCCCAAGGTCCGCAAAGTCAGTAAGTGGCAGGTAGCTTAGCATCCCAGACTGTGTATATAGCCTGTCCATAAAAAGTCTAGCCATTGTCAATATAACGAGAATGGTTTGCACAACATTGATGTAAGGAGAGTGGACTGAAATGCACGAGCACGAACAATTACGACTTCACTGTACTAGTCAGTGGGGGCGGTAGATGCCAATGAGCAAGTGTACTATGTGGCTGTCCTATTCAAAACGACTGAGAGAGTAGAGCAATAAATCTGCACCAAATTTTGTATTAAACTTGAACATTCCTCCATAGAAACTATTCAGATGATTCAGAAGGCTGCAGCTATGGGCAACTGGTGATTGGCAGCTTCATCACAACAATGTGCCCTCTGATGCGTCAGGTCTCATGCAGAGTTTTTTGGTGAAACATCAAATCACCCAGGTGACTCAGGCCCCCTAGCCCAGATTTGGTGCCCTGTGGCTTCTGACTTTTTCCAAACTAAAATCACCTTTGAAAGGGAAGTGATTTCAGATTCTTGATGAGATTCAGGAAAATACGAAGGGGCAGCTGATGGCAATTGGGAGAACTGTGTGAGGTCCCAACATGCCTGCTTTAAAGAGGACTGAAGCATCATTGTCCTATATACAGTGTTTCTTATATCTTGTATATTCTTCAATAAGTGTCTCCATTTTTCATAGCACATGGCTGGGTACTTTCTGGACAGAGCTCATATATATCATGCCTAGTTTAAAAAAAGAAATGCTGCATCTCTGAACCACTTCTCCTAGCAGTGTGGGAAGGAAGCAGGGCCTGGGCCTGGGCTGTAGGATGTGTGGGCCTTGAACTCCCCGTAAGTAGCTGCTCATGAGCACTCATTAGAATCAAACCTATACTCTGGCGACTACTCTGGTTGGGAATGGGGTGTTTAGTGTGATCTAATTCTCCACTGGCATACATCTTGCAGGTTTCTGAGTCTATAGAAGACTGACATTAGCAGTTTATCAGGTTGATGAAATCAAATGTTGTCCTTATGATTAGGTAACCTGCAAAGCTTCGGTGCTATAGAGGTAGAGGGTGTAAGAGTGTAAACTGAACATTTATTTTTGTGACTCTCTGACACCCCTGGAAAATGTTTTAGCAATCCCTGTTCTCTATTTGTTTACATGTCATTTTGCATGAAAGTAGAGTTGAGAACATGTAATCACATAGCTTCAGCCCAACTGGCCTGTTAACAAAGCTTTCAAGCTGTTGGAATGCCAAGTGAACCACTAGGCTTGACTACTCTACTCTGATACTCAGTTAAAGAGATGATGTCCTTATACCCTGAAAAATTACTTCATAATAAAACATTAAAGTAGTGGAAGTACCTGCGAGAGAGAGCTCTTGAGGACGAAGGGATATTCCTTATAGCACAGAGAACCTAGACCCATCTGAACAGAGGCACCATTCACAAACCAAACTGTGGCATCATTAGAAAAAAGAAATGGACTCAAAAAGCCAATGTTGTCTTTGATAGCCGGAGGGAAAGAAATATTTTCTGAGCTTCTACAGGATGACAGGCATTGGTCTAAGCATGGGGACACAGCAGGGAAGAAGCCCCACCTCTGTGAAGTTCACAGTCTAGGGGTCAATTGACAGGCCAGCAGGTAGTGACACATAGTGTGCAACAGGTCCATACAGGGTGACATGGAGGAGAGACATCAGCGGTGCCCCTCCTAATCTTGGAGATTAGGAAAGTCTTCCTTAATAAAAAAATGTCTAATTCAACTTTTGGAGGATAAAATAGAAGTGGAGCGGTGACAAGGGAGCCCCAGATATGTGCAAAATTCTAGGGGGAGAGCAAAAACTATACAGGAGCAGAGCACTTATGTCCCAGTCTACGGGGACCTCTCAACCACAGGAGTATGGGTAACTTCTAGCCAATGTTAAAGAGAAAGGACCCAAGGTACATTACAATGCTCCAGCATCATGTACCTTTTTCTGTGCTACTCAAAACATGGCACATCCAGGGATCTCCAAGATTTTCTGAATGGCTAGAGCAGGAAGAGCAGGAAATGAGACTCAGAGATATTCTCAGAGAGGAGAGTATGGAGGGCCTCACAACTTGCATCAAAGGGTTGGGGCTTTATCCTGAGAACAGTGGGCAGCCACTGAAGGATTCTAAGCAGATCAAATGTAGAAAGACCCTTTGACAGCACTATGCAGGGTGAATGAGGAACAAAATCAGAACCAGAGGCAGGAAACCCATTACAGTGGCCTGATTCTGGTGTCAAGTATTCATTCAAGACAACACTCATTTCTAATTTTCATCACTTCCCCTTGGGTTCCTCTGCCTTCCAGAGCCCTCTGAAGTTGAGACATTTGCTTTTCCTATCACTGTCCAGCAGGAATACAGGGACGGTGCCCAGTCTCTGCCCTTGGGAGCTCACATCTCTTCCCCAGAATACCGTGACTTTGTCCCCTAGCGTAGAAAGGAAATACCACTTCCCCCGCTCTTTTTTTCAGGAAGGAAAACCTTCATTTACTTCTGTGAGGTGCTTGTCTCTGAACAAGGTTGTCTCTAGACAAGGATTGGATTCCAAGAGCATGTACGTGTGTGCACTGCAGTCCAGCTAATAGGAGACTCTGCTCTTCTTGGTTTCTGGATGCAGGCGAACTTCAGACAGTGCAGTTTCTTCCTGATGTTTATCCCCACAACCCATTTCTCGCCAATTAGGTTTCAAACAGCGCTGTTTTCGATGCCAAGTTGCTTGTGTCAAGGTTTGGAGCTCCACTGGAACATAAAACAATAGCACTTCTGACTCCACCTCCCTCCCATTCCCCTAAACTTTGCCTCTCTGTCCCCTAGTTCCCAACAAAACAAAGCTGTACACCTCCTGAAAAACACCCTTAAACCTAAACCAGCCCTTGGTTCCTAAGAAGTATGTGGTTTATAGGTCAACACTGGGCTGCATTTTAAGAGTTGTTGAAAATGCAGGGAACACCATTCCTGAAAATGGGTTCCCCAAAGACATCAGAAACATTGGGCAAAAACAGATGGGATGACTCAGCACAACTCCATTATCCGTGAGAATCCTTCCGCGGCTACCCACTGCTCTCAGGATAAAGCACAAACCCACTGGCTGGCTGTGTTCTTTTGGACAGTGGCGACCAGCAGCCAAATGTTTTGTTACCGAGTGAAGAGTGGATGATTTGGCGACCTGTGATGGCTGTCTGAACTGGGGGAAGAGCTCCCCCTCCTGGCCGGCAGCTCCTCTGTGCCTTCGCCCCAACTGCCTGTGTACTTCCCTCTACGCACTGGGTGTGTTCCTGGAGATTAGTGCGTTAAATCAAATCACATGGTGAGTGTTCTTGGGCTGTGCCGTTTTAAAAGGAAATCCATGGAAAATCTTGTTTGTGAGGTGAGAAATCCTTTTGTAATGGGTAATAATCATTGTCCTTCCCCAGCCCTTCCTTTGTTGATGTTGTGAATTTGGAGGTTTGTTGAAAGAGTTCTCTGGTTGCTGGTGCTCCTGCTGAAGACCCTGAGCATGGTTCCTAGGGGAAGGCCATGGAGCTGCAGCTGAACCCAAAATGCTCGCCCTGCAGACATTTCCATGATTGCTGAGGCTCCTCGTTACCCCAAGCTTGTCTCTGTGAAGCATGACCGGGGTGGGTGTGGGGTGGGAAGGGAGGGGGCATTGTCAGCTGCCTCAAGGGCACTCCCCTGGACCCATGCACATATTTGGAAATGGGTCAGTTCCTCCTGTCGGCCTTGGCTATGAAATGGTCAGGAGAGAGCAGGAAAGAGAGGGCAAAGAGAAACATCCCCTCCATCGGAAGGGTATCAGCCCTTACCCAAAGGGATTGCGCCTGTCACAATTAAGGCTGTTTTTCCTCCCTCCAGATGTTGTGTGTTACAAGATCCTTTGTTGGTCAGCACACACATGGCAGCCGTAGCAGCCACCGGTGCCAGCCTGAAGGCTTCAACAATGGGGACTGCAGCTGAGCATGAAGAATGATGTGCCAGGCACTGAGGTATGAATGCTGGGTTTCCGGGAACACCATGCGGTGGTGTTCCCAAAAGCACAGACCCAGTTTTGCTTTGTGAACTCTTCGTCACCAGATATAATTAGACCCCCATTTGAACCTGGAGACCTGGTCTGAAGGAAGCATGAATGGAATTAAGCTTCAAGGCTACATCACTTTTGTGATTTGAATCCATGCGTGAGAACACACCTTCAAGGCCAGCAATGTGGTTTTACCTGGAGCCCCAGGAAGTTGGGCCCTGAGTAGCCGCTAGACTAGACTCCAAGGAAGTCAAAGCCTATAGAGGCCTGGCTGCTTCTCTATAATTGGTTGGTGTTCTAGAAATCACCAAGGAGACCGTCTGGTGGGATCCCTGCTAACCCAGCCATCAAAGGGGGCCAGGAACCACTGGACTTGAAAATTATGTTCACGGCACCTTTAGCTTGGAGCATGACGGGAATCCCAGGATAAAAAGCACAAAGACCCTCCTTCTTCAATAGAGAAGGCAGACAGGCTACATGCAGTTGAAGGAGGTTATAAACACCAGACCCACCAACTACAATTTAGGAGGTCTTATATGTAATCTGCCCAGTCCCAGATATTTTAATTCCATGTTGCAGGGAACTAAGTGCCAGCTGGCTGCTGACCGACCATGCTCAGGGTTCAGTTCTAAACAGCACTGTTTGGGAAAAGCTCAATCTAAAACAGACAGCTCTGCATGTGTTTAGGTTTTGCTTTCTTTCCACTTTTAAATATTAAAAATTGACTCCAGCTGTGGGGTAAAAGTAACGCCTAACCTATAAAAACATTGACAAATAAATCACAATGCAATTTGCTGCGCATTTTTGTGAGGTCTAAACACCAGTTCTTGAAAGGAATTTTCCATTATTGCATCTTGGGAAGATAACTTCTTCATAAAAAATTCATTTGACTTTTATATTTCATAAAATCATCACATAGCATTCCCACATTTGGCATCTGCCTGTATGCTGGAGCACCCATGGCTTTCAGCTCGACTTTCCAGACTCCTAAAGCTCTCCTCCACGACTGTTGCAGGAAGCAGGACAGCATCAGGAGCCTGACCTGGTAGCATGAGATTATGCTGCATCCCCTGCCTGGGGCCCTGTCTTTCTGAAGACCAGGCTGCCTTGAGCCTCAACAAAGGGGCTGCTCCTTTCTAGTCTGAAGTGAATGCCAAACTCCCCTAATCAAACTGTCCATGTATGCACATCCCTGAACATCACCCCCTTCTAAGCAAGAAGCCCTCAACTGTATTTTTTCTTGGTGGTATAACTAAGTACTAGGAAATAGCACTTTCCTTTCTGCAGTAAGGATAAAGGATGAGTGGCGGGAGGTTCAAAACAGAGGAGGGGAGAGGGGTCTGTGTGACAGACTTGGTGCTGTGAGTTAGATTCTTCAAGTGCCTTTGTCCAGAAATGATGCTGATCCCAGCCCAGTTCACATGGTAATAGCTGCGATAGTTTCAGCATGCTGCACTACCAAACAGCCCCAAATCTCAATGACTTATTTCTGCTTATATTGCCTGTCTATCACACATCCACTGCATTGTAATATCAACACCAGCATTCAACTAATGGAACAACCACCCTCTGAAACACTGTCAATGCTCATGGCAGAGGGAAAGGACCATCTTGGAAGGCCTTGCACAAGTAATTAAATGCTCACAGCTTATTGGCCAGAACTTGTCACATGGTGCCATCCAGCCTCAGGGAGGGCCATGATATGAAATCCTACCTGTCCAGAAGACAGAAAGCTGGAATGACTTGGTAAGTGGCTTTGATGGGTATTACATCCAACATGTCTACCTAACTGCAGAGGTCTTTCTGTGGCGTCTGTACTAGCCAGTGACTCTCTTGGGCCCTGGCCTCAATAGGGTCATAGCCCTGGGAGTATAGCTTTGGGAAGCCAGAATGCATCAGCTGCAGTCGGGCTTGTGGTGAATACCTTCCTGCAGTGTCTAGCCAGTCCCTACACCTCTTCTCTGAGTGCTACACCCAAACTACCTACTCACAGGGCACTGAGTGTCTGAAAGTTTCCTATTCAGATACCAAGACTCACGGAAAACATGACACCTGACATCATTACCAGTCCCAGCCACTTTATGGTGTATTTGTTTAGCAAGTTAGGCAGCCATTTGGTGATGTCCTTAGGATTACAGAGCTTTTATTAACCTCTTAAACCTGTATTTCCTTTCATCCATGCTGAGTCCTGGTTTTCAATGACACAGGGAATGATAGAATTAGAATATCTCAATTACTTATTTTTTAAATCCCAAACTGCATATACAACAGTCTTAGAATAACAATACCAATCCTACCATCATTATGATAACCAATAACATTTTTAAAAATTTTGTATATGATCTCGCCATTCCCCCTCTCATTAAAAAGTTATACTATATCTACATTTTTAGAGCATAGAGTTATTAGATATTCCACTCTCCCTCTTAGCCTTCATTTAGTCTTAGTGTGACAGGTATGTGTATATTTAATGCTTCCTATAGTGTTTCTCTAGCCGCTTCGATTGTTCAAAGTTTATTCTCTAGTAAACTTCTCAGGGAGGGCTTACGGGACCAGTTTCCCTAAATTGTTGCACGTTGATATTAGTATGCCTGTACCCTTTACACTTGCAAGTCCGTTTTGCTGAATACAAATCTTTGTCTTGTATTTTCCTTTCTTGGTTATCTTGAACATGTTTCTCCACTTTCTTCTGGTATAAAATGTCACTGTCAAAGTCTGATGTTAATTTTTTTCTCTTTTATGTCACATGTTCTTTTTTCTAGATGCCCAAAATGTAATTTTTATTTTTCTTTAACATATTGCGATTTTATTAAAATATGTCTGGAGTTGCTCATTCAGGCCTATATTCCCAAGTACATGGTAAACTTTTCCCCCCTGCTGAATTGATCACTTTATTACTATAAAATAGCCTCTTCATTCCTGGTGATACTATTTGTTTTGAAATCTACTTTGTTTGACATTAATACACTAATTCTAGCTTTATTTTTCATTAGTTTTAATTGTGGAAAATATAAACATAATATGAAATTTACCATCTTAACTGTGTTAAAATGTACAGTTCAATAGTGCTAAGTATATGCACATTGTTGAGCAACCAATCTCCAAAATTATTTTCATCATGCAAAACTGAAACTTTATTCCCATTAAACAAACTCTCCATTCTTTCCTTCCCAGGGCACCTGGTAGCTACCATTCTACTTTCTCTATTAATTTGACTGCTCTAGATACCTCATATAAGTGGAATTATGACTAGCTTATTTCACTTACTATAATATCCTCAAGGTTCAACCATGTGGTATCATGTGTCACAATTTCCTTCCTATTTAAAGCTGTGTATATATCAAGATTTTATTTATCTGTTGATCTACCAATGGACACTTGGGTTGCTTCCACCTTTTGGCCACTGTAAATAATGCTATTATGAAAGCAGATGTACAAATACCTCTTGAAGACCTTTTGGATGTATACCTAGAAGGAGGATTGCTGGATCACATGGTAATTCTATATTTAATCTGTTAAGGAACCACCATACTGATTTCCATAGTGGTTGCACCATCTTACATTCCCATCAGTGGTGTATAAGGAAGGGTTCCAGTTTCTCCACACCTTCACCAATATGTGTTGTTTTTCTGGGTTTTTTTAATTACATAGTGACCATTCTAATAGGTAGGTGTATAAGGTGGTATCTCATGATTTTGATTTGCATTTCCTGATGATTAGTGCTGTTGAGCATCTTTTCATGTCCTTATTTGCCATTTGTATACATTCTTTGGAGAAATGTCTCTTCAAGTCCTTTGCTCATATTTTAATCAGATAGTTTGTTTTGAGTTGTAGTAGTCTGAATTGCAGACGTTCTTGATATATTCTGTATATTAACCCTTTATCAGATATATAATTTGTAAGTATTTTCTCCTATTCCATATGTTGCCTTTTTACTCTGTTGATAATATCCTTTGATGCACAGAAGTCCAGCTTTCCTATGATTAATATTAGTACAACATATTTTTTACATCCTTTGCTTTTTTAAAGTATATTTTATTGATTATGTTGTTACAGTAGTTCTAATTTTTCCCCCTTTGCTCTCCTCTGCCAAGTAACCCCCTTCCCTCCAGCAATCCCACCCCACTTAGTTCATGTCCATGGGTCATACATATAAGTTCTTTGGCTTCACCCTTTTCTATAGTATTCTTAACTTCCCCCTGTCTATTTTGTACCAACCAGTTATGCTTATTAATCCTTGCACCATATCCCCATTTCTCCCTCTTCCCCCTCCCAGCTGATAACCCTCCAAATGATCCCCATACCTATGCTTCTGTTCCTATTCTGGTTTGCTTAGTTGGATTTTGTTTTTATTTTTAGATTCAGTTGTTGATAGTTGTGACTTTGTTGTCATTTTAGTGTTCATAGTTTTTATCTTCTTTTTTTAAATAAGTCCCTTTCACATTTCATATAATAATGGCTTGATGATGACAAACTCTTTTAGCTTTACCATGTCTGGGAAGCACTTCATCTGCCCTTCCATTCTAAATCATAGCTTTGCTGGATAGAGTAATCTTGGTTGTAGGTCCTTGCTTTTCATCATATTGACTACTTCTTGCCAGTCCCTTCTTGCCTGCAAAGTATCTTTGAGAAATCAGCTGATAGTCTTACAGGCACCCCTTTGTAGGCAACTCTCCGCTTCTCTCTTGCTACTTTTAGGATTCTCTCTTTATCTTTCACCTTTGGCATTTTAAATATGATGTGTCTTGGTGTAGTTCCCTCTGGGTCCATCTTACACGGGACTGTCCATGCTCCCTGGACTTGTGTGTCTATTTCCTTTACAAAATTTGGGGAGTTTTCCTCCATTATTTTTTCATATAAGTTTTCAGTTTCTTGCTCTTCCTCTTCTCCTTCTGGCATCCCCATGATTCAAATGTTGGCACTTTTAAAGTTGTCCGAGAGGTTCCGAAGCCTCTCCTTATTTTATTCAATTCTTGTTTCCTCATTCTGTACAGGTTGACTGTTTTTTTCTTCCTTATGTTCCAAGTCATTGATTTGAACCCCAGTTTTCTTCCCTTCACCATTGGTTTTGTGTGGATTTTCCTTTATTTCACTCAGCATAGCCTCCACTTCTTCTCTTATGCATTTGCTGTACTCAAGCATATCTGTCAAGCCTATGAACATCTTTATCACCATTGTTTGGAATTTGGTGATGTTGGTTATCTCCAACTGGAGATAGTTCTCCCACTGGAACCTTGATCCATCCCCCCTTTTGGGCCATACTTCTCTGTCTCCTCATCTTGATAGGCTCCCGTGTTTGTTTGCCTCCACGTCTCAGGTGGAGCTGTCACTCCTGTTACGTTGTAAGGAGCAGAGCCTTAGGGATTCATTAGTACAGGGCAACCTGTTTCACCATGTTGTGTTGCTGTATGTGGGGGAGGGGTCTGAGAGGGAACAATGCTGGTTGCCCAGCACTCACCCCTTTTCTAGACACTTCTCCCACTTTTGTATGGGACTGGCGCCCCTCTAGCTGTTGCCCTGGCTATCGTTCCTAGAGTGGATGGGTCTATGAAAGTTCTAGGACCACTGGGGTCCTTTAAACAAGCAGACTGCTGAGAGACTGGCAGTTTCTTCCTCTACCCAACCCCCACTGGTTTGCACAGTCAGAAATAATGAGGCTTGATTTTCCCTGGTGTTGGGACCGTGAGCTCTGCAGCCTGATCAGGAGCTGGGAACGCTTCCCAGGTGTCCCTCCTGACTTTTTAAACCATGTAACTGTGCTTTCTGCTGGCCTGCCACTGTCGCCGCTGCTGCTGCCACCACCACACCATGTCCTCTCCACCCCAGCGCCTCCCCTCCTACCTGTGTGGATGAGTATTTCTTCTTTATATCTTTGTTTGTTGGACTTCCATGCAGCTTGATTTTCTGGAACTTCTGGTTGTTTCTAGTTTTGAGGTAATTGTATTCCTTCTTAGTTGTGGAGGAAGATGCAGCGTGTCTGTCTACACCTCCATCTTGGCCAGAACCTATTTGCTTTTTTATCCATTCTAACAATCTCTGATTTTTAATTGAGGTTGTTTAAACCATCTGATTATGGATATGAGTAAATTTAAATCCATAATTTGCTTTCTATTTATCCCATCTCTATTTTATTCCAGTTTCTATACTTCTGTCTTCTTTTGGATTAGTTGAATGTTTTTACGAGTCTATTTTATCTGCCTTGTTGACTTATTAGCTATAACTTATTATTTGGCCATTGCTCTAGGGTTTATAAAGCATCTCATGCATATTTTAAGACCCTTACTTCTATCCTCCTTTTCTGACCTTTGTGCTATTGTTGGCATATATTTTACTTCTATGTATGTTATAAATCCTAAAATATATTGCGATTACTTTGTTTAAACAGATGATTATACTTTAAGGAGATTTAAACAATAAAAAGTGTGTGTGTGTGTGTGTACTTACTATTTTCAGTGTTCTTCATTCCTTTGAATAGAGCTATATTTCTATCTGGTATCATTTTTTTTCTGCCTAAGACTTTCTATAACATTTCCTATAATGCAGGTCTGCTAGTGATGAATTCTTTCAACTTCTTATGTTTGCAAAACTTTTTATTTCACACTTTGTAAAAAAAATTTTTTTCAGCTTCTTGCTCAATAACTTTATTGTTTTTATCTGAAAAATCTTCACAGAAAATTGTGGTTTGGTTTATTAGCTCTCAGCAGCCTGTTCCTGAGCTCTGAGGAAGCTTGCTTTCTTCTGAGCTACCCAATCTTTCTTCTTGGCAAGAGACAATTTGGGACAATTCCACCTCTTCTTTTCAACTTCTTTCCTAGGCTTCTTCTCATAGACTCGATTCTCTTGTATAGCAGCATGAGCTTTCTTATACATATGCTCCATCATGTCTGGAGTCACATTGTTCTTTATGTATTGAGAGAATGGTTTCTTGTAAGCATCTTCATCTTCTTCCATTGGGTAACGCATATAATCTGCAACGTCCTGATCCATGATGTGCTTCCGATGTACTTCTGCATTGAATTCCTTGCTTTCTGAATCATGGACAGTGAATTGTTTGATACTGTGAGGGATAGACAAGCCTCCATCCACACCTCCTTTCAGGGCTCCAAAAACTTTACTTTCAGTAGAACTTCTGGCAAACCCTACATCCAAATATCAGGTGAAGACACCAAGTTGACCATCAATGCTTTCCACATTGTATTCATCTCCAGTCACCTCCACTTGGCCTTCATCGATCTTGTCCATGCCAAGCCTATTGAGAAGCCTGTGGGCCAATAGCTGCAGCACAATTTGTCAGGCCAACCCTCACACCATACTTTGGGAGTTCATGAGCATAAGCTGTACAAACTATCATATCTCCTATGTGGGCATAAGCAACCTGACAAATGATATCCCTGTTGGTTACACAAACTATCATCCTGTATTTGGAGGTGTTGCACTTATTTTTATCATGGATTACCAAGCTTTTCTGGGCATAGTAATCAGTTTTACCCTCTTGTTATCTTCTAAATTTCACTTGGTATCCCTTGAAGTAGGCCTTATTTTTGACAACTTTCACAAACCCCATCCTGCAGATAAGAGACCCACATCCCAGCTCACCACAGACCTGCAGGCCTAGCACAGCTCTTGTGGGGGGAAAAGCTGTAAAATATCTTTTAATGGTGAATATAGAAGTCTAGATTGATGTGACCTCACTCGCATTAGTCCCCAAAAGAAATCTGTTGTCATCCTTATCTCGTTCCTCTGTATGTTAAGTGTCTTTTATCTCTAGCTGATTTTGTGATTTTCTCTTTATCAGTGGTTTTGAGCAATTTGATATTTGTGTGCAACTCATGTAGTTTTCTTTGTTTCTTATATTCGTGGTTCACTGAGCTTCTTGGATCTGTGAGTTTATAGTTTTCATCAAATTTGAGGAAAAATTGAGCATTAATTTTTCAAATATTTTTCCAGACTTCTTCCCCTTTTTCCTTCAGGGATTACAGTTCTATGTTTATTGAGCTATTGGAGTAGTCCCAGAGCTTGTTGATGCTCATTTAACTTAAAAAAAATATTTTTTTCTGTTTCATTTTGAATAGTTTCTGTAGTCTTAGACATTGCAGTTTTCATCTCTAGAAAGTCCATTGAAATCTCTCATATTTCCCACATTTCTATTTAACTTTTTGAATATATAGAACACAGTTATAAGAACCCTTTCCATTGCTTTGTTAATTCTAGCACCTGTGTCAGGTCTGGGTTGGTTTCTGCTGATTGATTCTCCTCCTTGAAGGTTGTGTTTTCCTGCTTCTTTGCATGCTTGTTCAGAACAGGCATTGTTCCCAGGCCTGTGCGAACATCATGTCCTGTTCCCTCTAATCTTTTTAGGTGGTTCTTTCTCCAGCCTTGGTTAGTACTGATCATGACTCTGCTGAATACCCTAAGAGGACCCTCATCAGATTTCTGGAGTTCTTTCTCTGTGCAGCTCTCTTCTGAGTAATCTGCCATGCTAACTCTCTAGCTCCTTTTAGTCTTTCTAGACTCATAGCTTTTTCTCCTCAACTTGAAGAATCTGCTAGGAACCTCCTGGGTTTCCCCTCTCAGAGCCATAACCTGGAAACTCTCATAAAACAACAATTTGGGGCCTTCATAAGTCTCATCTCAATTATTTCCCAGGTCTCAGGGATCACTGTCCTCCATTGTTTCTTATATTTCACCCAGCATTTTGGATTGTTTCATATTAGAGAGTAAATCCAGTTTCTGTTACTGTATCGTGGCCTGAACAAAGAGGAGTGATGTGCTTTTTCAATATGTGATTTCAGTTTTTTTCAAGAGTGTCTTCTTGAATTATACATGTTAGTATTTTTTCTGTTCTCCTGCTTTAGTTTTCATCTTCAGGAATTTCTATTATCTCTATGTTGAATTTTCTTTACCTATCTTCAATATTTATTCTTTTTTCTCAAATTCTTTTTATCTCATTCTTCACTCTTTTTTTCCCCCAATTTTTCCTCCCAGTAATTCCATTTTAAGACATCATTGTAGTTCCACTCATTATTCCTTATAGTTTAGTCTTTGCTTCTGAAATATTTTTTCTTTTATTTTTAAATCTCTCCTGAGTTCTTTCAGCTTATTTCTGAATTTTTCTATTTCTGACATTTATTGTTCTTTCAAGTCTTAAGTTATTTCCTTAATGTCTTTTGGTTCATTTTGAAGTAATAAGTTACAATTTTGAACTGTTTTTTTGTGGACACATCTTTCTGGTGTTATTATTTGTAGGGATGCTATTCTCATTGTGTCCTATTTTAAGTAGTAACTTTGTATGGGCTTTGGCTGCTGCTTATTTTTATGTGACTTGGGTTTTCCTAGTCCTGTGGCATGAGGCAGGAAATGAGGTTCAGGAGAGCTTTTCTAACTGCTCAGAGCTCCCTCTTCTGTTGTTGTGCAGTGTTCTTCCATCCATGAGCTTGTTTTCTGACACTTCTAGGCTCTTTATTTCCACATTGGACTAGACTTTTCCTTTCACCGTTTTCTTATTGTCTGTGTCCTGATGGATTTGACTCCATTCCCATAAGTTTCTCCTCACTGTGTGGCTCTGTCCTAGGAAGGAGGTCTGCATTAGTCCTGAGAGAGAATTCAAAGAGCTAGGAAGATCCAGCCTCTTCAGTCATTCTTAACACAGGCCGCTTTTATTCGCCTGGTGTTGGAAAAATCAGTACCCTCCCAGTTTCAGCTACCTTCTCAGATCGGCGCACTCTGCTTTCCAGTGCGCGTCTGCTGGCTGTTCGTTCTCGGGTTTAGCAAACCTGGCACTGTTGCTGCTTTTTTCTTTCTCCTATACAGGTCCTACCGCCATGCAGGTTTTGTGCCTGTTGGTGATTTGTCTCCATCTGCTTGTATTCTGAGGTTGGTGGGGATACTTCGTCACCTAGTTTTATTTAAATGTTGCTTGTGAGTTTTCAGTTTTTCTATCTCGTCTAGCTTAACTGTCTATTTTTTGGAGGACATTCAGACAGATTGAAAACTATGCTGCCATCACCATGATATTCTGCAACTTCTGGATCTGGTATCTAATATTTTGAAAAAGCTTCTTCATTATTAGCGAAGCTCTAGACAGACCAAAACCAGGAAACAAGAGTGAGAGAGAGAATTCTCACAAGTAGGGAATGGAGAAAAGCATTAGGTGGTTATTCAGTGCCTTCAGTGTGGGTGCTGAGTGTAAAGAAGTGGTGTGGGTATCTGGAGAGCTGCTTTACTTACTTCTATTCAATAAATATAAGCTCATATTTTTCATTATAAGAGTTTGGGCATGTGTCACTACATCCAGTATACAGAGATCTCAAACCACTTCAGGCTTTGTAAGTTGCAATATTTTGTTTTAAATGAAAATTGTCTAGTTCCACATTCTCACTGATACGTAGGACTTTCAACTCTAAAATTATGTGCTTCTAAGGATATCAGAATATTTGACCTATCTTTTATTGTATACCTCCTTTTCTGACCTTGGAGATGCAATTCAAAGTTTCTACTACCCTAAATTTTAGTACCCCATATATCACAGAGTGAGGAAATGGTAAGAACCCCAGACTTCCTGCTCATGCTCTCCTACTTCAGCCATGTTGCTTTCCCAATTGAGTTGGTCTATCCCACTTTTGAAAGTTAACCAAGGTCACTTCCAAGGGCAAGAGAACAGACAGTGGACAGTGAGTGTGCCTAAACTATGCTGAGTGTATTTCTCCGCTTTCTTCCTTCTGGGCTGTTGGGCTTTCCTGGCAGCCTCATTTGGCGGAGAGTCTCAAAGTATTTGCCATAGGTAACTGCCTGTTTTGTTTGAACCAGAGATATAGAGACAAGGAAAGAAGTAGGATGCATTCACAGGTGAGGGGGACTGTGGCATTGAAAGACATGGTGGAATAGGGTAAACTTCATCTCCAGATGGCAACGGTGCCTTTCTAAGGATTTGGCAGGTGATTATCGAAAAACAATTGTGTTTTTTGCGGTGGCCTGGAACAATATCCAAATGGGTTTTTTTATGGTTCTGGGGTCCCACATGGCCCAGGATCTTTCCAAAATCACATTCAAAGAAAACATGCTTCTGAAACTAAAAGAAATTTTTTAAAGCACACTAGTCTTTATTTAAATCTCTCTAAGATGGGGATCCAATTTCTAATCCTAGGCAACACAATGTATAAATTTTCACTCATTTTCAATTCTCTCACTCCACAGCTTCTCCATAGCAGCTATTTCCTAGCTCTCGCTATCTTCTCCAAAACCTTCACTGACTTACATCCTGCGGATCTTCATGCATGTTTCTCTCCACTATCATTAACTTCTGCCCTGATGTCTCACCAGAAGTTGCCACAGGGGTTACCACATCTACCAGGCTGCTCTAAGCAAGCTGGAAAACCTTATATCTCCATACTCCCTGGTCTTCTCTTGCTGCCCACAAAGGAAAGTTGGCAGGAACCGTGGGGCTTATATTCTTTGCTTGCTCTGAATGTTTTTCTTATAGTTAGGTCAGAGGAAAATAACTAATAAGTAAAACTCTCCTCCTTTACATATTTAATCAATAATGGAAAAATACATTTGAAAAAGCTTCTAAATGAGCCCCTGGGGTCAGTGAAAGTGGTGAGAAGGGGCTTAAGAGGCTGGGCAAAATCATTAATTGCCAACCCAGTGGGTAGGCAGAGCTTCCAAAAGGCAGGCCTCTAAGGGAAGACTTGGATAGGGCCCCCTGGTTATTGCAGAAGCAGTGCGTGTGGTCCAGACTCCCTGGCACCCCTTTAGGAGAATTCTGATTTGCTCATAACTCTCTTACAAATGCTCCAGTGTCACCTAGGGTGGTTTAAATCTAGGAGACAGATGGGAAAAGTTGGTAAGGTATTATGTAGTGACCTGGGGTGATCAAAAGCTTACAAATGTACTTAGAACACAACAGATTATGAAAGTCAGAGAGAGGCAGTATGGTGCAGGTAAGCAAGTGGTCAGCAACATGATGGTCCCTCAGGAGCAACAAGAAAGTGATAAGTATTTATTAATCAAGAAGGTTGGGGGACCCATCCAATATCTGGAACTCATGTGCAGTACTTAAAAGATCAAGGCAAATATTGTTTCCTAGAGATATGGAAGTCCTGGGTATGATGGCGTTTGTTGCAGGAGCATTGAATAACAAGCACTACAGTGACCAGAAATGGGCCTCATTTCTCTCACTGTGGCCCATTATCTTCTGTTCACAAAAGAATCTGATCTCTTTCCTTCCCAAGTCATTTCAAAAAGGAGCGAGACCTCTATTTTGAAGACAGAATTTAGGGGTCCACTTCCAGCTTCAAGGTTTGCTTTTTGTGTTCCCTTACAATCATTTATTCAGTTGACATTCACTGAACACCCACTATCTTATGTGGTACTCTGAGTTTTCAGGACTGTTAATTATTCTGAGAAGTTCCATCACTGAAGAAATTCGGGTGCTATGAGCAAGGAACCCTGGATGAAGACCAAATATATATGGTCCTAAAGTTATAACACTCTTATGTGAATTTATAACAGCTTCAGTAACAGATAAAACTCTGCTTCTATATAGCTCTGACTTTACCCCTTTCAGTTATTAATGTCACAAAATGACACACTTATGCATTTTGTGTCCAAAAACATAGATAGGAATTGGGTTTTTAAATAACTAGTCTTGAATCAAATAGAAAACAAAAAATGGAGCTACAAACCCACTACAATAATATCATGCATTTACTTTACTAGGAATGTTTATTTCTTCATAAGGCTTTGAGTCACTTCCCAGTGTCCTCTCCTCCAACCTGAAGGACTCTCTTTGTTCAGGGAAGAACTAATGGTAAAGAACGTTCTCATCTTTGGTTTGTCTGGCAATGTCTTAATTTCTCCCACATTTTTGAAGGACAGTTTCAGCAGTAGGATTCCTGGTTGACAGCTTTTCTGTTACAATACTTTAAATATATCAAACCACAGCCCTCTAAGGAAGATAGCTTTCATTATACCTTATCATGTCTTATGCAATAGAACATTTTCCTATAGAATCATGATATCAGTTAAGTCGTAGCATCATTTTAAGACCAATAAGAATTTAAAGAAAAAAATTGAATGTTTTAATGGCAGACACTATAAGGTCTTTAAAAGACAAAAATTATTACAGATTTTCAAATTACAAATGAAAAGGCCACTGAGGCATCCTACAGATTTTTATTTCTGATAAAGTAAATATTAATCTTTACAATCCCCCATAAACAAAAAAATCTTTTTAAGGTCCTTTTATTTTTTTCAAAGTAAAGGGGTTTTGAGACCAAAAAGTGAGAAAACCGCTATGGTTTATCTCCAGCCCTGACTGGTCAGTTTCTTGCTCTAACCTATAAAACAGCATTTTGATAGAATTGCAAACAACCCCACATAAAGCCCTGGCAGGGCTGAGGTTTCCGTTCTTATAGACCAAGAAACTGATTTGTGGTGATCTGTCAAACTTGGACGTCTTAGCTTATTTTCTGCTTTTTTTCCCACATTATGTTTTCTCTTTTCTTTACTCTGCTTTGCTCATTTTTCATTTTATTATTTTCTTTTTTTCTTATTTTTCTTTGTCCTATAGTCCCATTTTTCTTTATTCTTTTCATCTTTTTCTCATTGTTTGTTCCCTTTATTTCTCATTTTTAAATTCTAATTTTCTCAATATTTTTATTTTCTCGTTTTTCTTATTTTTAAAATTATTTCCTTTTTCTCTAAATATTTTTAGTTAGTACTTTTAGTTAGCATCATTAGGTTAGTTAGTATAATCAGTATGGTTGGTATAGTTAGTGTCATTAGCATAGTATAATTACTGTTTATTAGCATAATTAGTAAGCATAGTTAGCATTGTTAATGCTAGTATTAGTTAACATAGTATTGTTTGTTAGCATCATTAATAAGCATAGTTAAGCACTGTTAGTATTGTTAGTAATGCAGTTATCAAGTCCCCATGTCCCATGAACTTGCAGCCATCTTTATGGAGCAGAAGCCCATACTGGCCATTATGAGCTCATGACCACCACTGGCCAGGGTGAAGATGAGGTTGGGCTGGCGCATTCTGACTGAGACAGAAGTGGCTGTCAAAAGTCATTCATCAGCAGGGCTCTTTAGCCTCCAGAGGTTTCCACTGCAGGAAGTCCAGTGCATAAAGATATTGAATCACCCAAATATAGTCAAGTTATTCAAAGTGATTGACACCAAGGAAAGATTATTGCTTGTTACGGAGCACCATGTGACTGAGAATAAGGCCCAAGGCATTTCCCAACAGCTGGCATCCCCTGTGCAGTACAGCCCCTGCAGGGCATCGTCCATAGGGACCCAAAGCCACAGAACATGCTCGCTCTTTAATGCTCATAGAAACATCAGAATTGTGGGTTTTGGACTCAGCACTCAGTCATTATTGTGACTTCAGAAAAGTTAGATAATTCTCAGTCCAGCTTCCTGTCTCTAATGGGTCAGTAATTCCTACCCACAGAATAGTCATGAGGTATTACATAACACAACATGTTTGTTTTTAAGCATTGATACTATAGAACAGGATTATAAGATATGTTAACTCTTTTCCTCTTACCACCACCACAATCATCATCATCATCATCATCATTATCACCATCATCTCACTCACCTATTCAGAATAAGACTGGCCCCAGAGATTGGGCTGCTGATTCTGCAGACAAGTGTTGGGGAGATGTAAGTACAAAAAGTACACACATGTAAAGACAAGATGGCCCCAACTTATTCATGTATATAAGGCAGTTGTTTGCCACTTAAAACCACTGTTCATAAAAGCTATCCTATGAACAGTGGTTGGGTTGCCAGGCTGATCCGCCCATGCCTCTGTTCAGAGGAAAACCCAGAGATCCGTGTCTCTCTTTGAGTTGTGCAATATCTCAACTCCGGGCAAGTTGCACCAAGCCTCTCCAAGCAGAAGCCCAGTTATTCCAGGGTTGAGAGTTGGGGAGAAGGGGAAGACTGGACCTTATTTATATTACCCATTATCCTCATTCTGCTTCTCTGCTCCTGCTGAAGCAGCTTCAGTGAATGTGTGCATCTGTTACTGCCATTTGCCATCTGTTTTAAGAGAATTAAAAGTCCCATCTGAGGTTATGATGAACAATTTAATGATGTGGCTGTGAATTAGGGCATAACAGCAGAATTGTCACTTCATTTCCAGGCTTACATTAGTTAGGCTGACTTTAAGCTGCCTGACCAGGAAATGAGCCCAGCAGTGGGGAGAGGAGGAAGAAGAGCAACAATGATACTTGATCAGGATATTCTGAGGCAACAGAAAGTCTCATATTAAATGGGAACTCTGGCAGTAATACCCAACTTATTCTGAATTGTTGGAGAAGAGGGAGCTCAAAATTAATGTATTTTTTTAGACAACTGAAAGCAAATGCATTTCTCCAAAAATGGAAACTTCTAAAAATCACATTCATCATTCTTCCATGCTGTAGTGGAGTTGTGTCCTAAGGAGCTTTTGAGGCATGTAGGGATATTTGCCCGGGCACCAAATGACCCCCAACTAATGAGTTGTTCTATTTGGGGACTCTTTCTTTTTGCTGCCAGCTACCACTTCTCCATGTGTCATCTCCCTACATTTCCCACTCTGCTTGCTTGTCCTTAAACTCTGCAGGAATTAAAGGTTACAGGAGAACAATGAGAAAATCAATCTGCTAGAGCAGTATTCATATATTCCATTTGATTCAAAGGCAATAGTTGAACTAAGGATAGTTCTTCCTCTTCACCCTCTATTTGCCATTGCTGCCAGCCACCTCCCCAACACACACACACACACACACACACACACACAAACACACACACACAAATCTGAGAGTAGTATGGATTTCAACAGATCAGATACATCTTTCATAGGGCACCCAACCACCCCATAGGTTTCCACTTGTAGTTCAGTCTATTCTGGGACACCTCATTCCATTTCTTGACTCTGTGCCTCCCCTACTTCCATTATCAAGAGCAGCTCTTCCCTTGAACATGACATCAGTCTCTCCTCTGGCCTCTGTTCTGTAAATTCACACTTCATGCTACAGCACAAATCAGGCTGCCTTACCCTTCATAGCTCTCCCCATGCAGAATCCTCATTTCCTGGTCTCCCATGACTTGGTCTCTCCATCTCTCCAGACTCACCTCCCATCATTTCCCATTCCAGCAACATCAGAGCATACATAATACTCCTCCCACATCTTGCCAATACTTCTGTAAGTTTGTTCATGCTGTTTCTCTTCCTGGATGAACCTTGTTCTACCCGACCTCTTCACTGCCCACCCTTTTCACATGACCAACTTCTGATTGTCCTGATATTCAACTCAGGTGGCACATGTTCTGCTTCCACACCTATTTCCTAGCAAAGGCTGGGCTGGTGTGCCTCTGCCAGACTCCCCCAGTACTGGTTAAGCCCCTGTATCTTAGAATGTATCACATTGTATTGAAATTATCCCATGATGTGCCTTTAAATGACTTTATTTGTCTCAAAAGTAGGGACTGCATCTTCTTTACCTCTGTGTCCCAGCTTTAATACACCAAGCACTCAATAAATGTTCCCTGAACAGATCCAAACTGAGAAGAGTAGATGGATTTTTGTGATACTTTTTCTCTAGTCAATCACTCAAATAAAGACACCTATCTACAGGTGTGTTTACTTGTGTCTGGGTTCCCTATGACTGAGGCTGCTAGAACTTACTACTAGCTAATTGATCTTAATCAATCATGGAGTTTATTATACATCTATTGGGCATATACCGTGTGCCAACATTGTGGAGAATTGTACAATTATACTCAGAAGAACAAAGCATAATCCTTGACTTCAAAGAGATTACAACCTTGACACTTTTTCTGGCAATAAATATCATTTGCATTAGTGTATTTTGAATGGAAAGGACATCAAAAAAAAATTCCCTTTGCCCTTTTAGTGTGTGAAAATGTTTGGTTAATAGCTAAGATTCCCAAGCCACGGGGCTCTGGGTTTTGTACGGCATCCACAGTCTGCCAGAGAGAGAGAAGTGAGGAAATCAAACACAGTTTTATAGGGGAATGTGTATTTCAGACATAAAAAGGCTCTAGAAGTCAGAAAACCAGCTATAGACTGAAAATGAGAATGGTGAAGACCTGTGTTTTTTTTTTTTTTTTTTTACTTTTGGGAAAATCAATCAGTATGAGCCCCTTAGATTTTGTGGAGTAAGTTTGTTCCATAGCAGTGATTGTGTAGCCCTACGTCAATGGTTCTCAAACAAGGGCAATTCTGCCCCTTGTGGGACATTTGGCAATGCCTGGAGATGGTTTTGGTTGGCACATTTTGGGAGAGGAGCAGTCTCCTGGCACCTAATGGGTGGAGGCCAGGGATGTTGCTAAACATCCTACAATGCAAGGACAAAGCCCCACAACAAAGAACTATCTGGCCGCAAATGTCAATAGGGATGAGGCTGAGAAACCTGCCCTATATATTGGGTGGAACTGGCACAAACTGCTTTCCAATGTTTTTTTAAAATGCAAAAATGGTTCTTCGTAGTCACGAGCTTGACCCCTGGGTGGCTCTGACTCACCCATAAGTACAAAGCTGGGACTTGGACAGGGGTCGGATCAGAGCTCTGGGGTGATTTTTGTGCTATAATTAGTTTTTAAATCCTCTCACCCTCCTTTCCCTTCCCTGCTCCAAGCTGCCTTTTCTTTTTTTTTTAAAGGGAATTAAATAAACAAGAACAACTCCCCAAATACCATTGTTTATGTTATTGGCTTTTTCCTTTGCTGATGAAGTAAAACAATATATTGGAGAAACTATCATCAAGGGCTGCTGCTGAAGTTTAATGGTAGCTCGCAGAACATAGCAAAAGCCTTGCTTATGGGAAATACTCAGAGACTCAAACACCTCAAATGGAGGTAAATTGCATAGGTGGAATATGATCATCATAATTTGCTCATTGTGCCTTCCCCACAGTGGATATTTCTGGATTATTTATTTGTTTAGACACAGTGGCACATGTCTGAAGTATCAACATGCCAATCCATATTGTTCTGTTTTCCCTGCGAGGATCATATTTCTTCTGTCAATAACACAGGCTCAGTTCCCCTTGAGCCCCAAATTACACTTCCTCATGAGGGATGAAATGCTGAATTTTTCTTGCGATCTTTATTCCACATGACTTTACTAATGACTAGAGTAAAACTGAGAAGTTCAGGAAAAGGAAATCTCTGCCTCCATCAAAGGGAGTAAACAAACTGAAAGAAAACAAGACGCCAGAAGCTGAAATGTGTAGAGGGTTTAAATATGTTCCATAAATCTGGAGGCTATCCTAGATCTATGGTTGGACCTCCTTGCCTGTCTGTCAAACTATTCCTACAGTCTACAACCAGGTCATATGGCCAACACCGACAAAATCCTCTCGCCATTTTGTTGTGGATTTTTTTCTCTTGGCATCGAAAAGATGTAATGCTATTAAATTCCCTTCTCACCTGGCCTCTAGTCTCCCACTACCGCCCCTGTCTCACCTGTGCCCGTTAGCATGCTCAATCACATTTCCCAACCCTCATGCATAATGCCTTCCCTGCTTGTTCACCTAGAGAACTTTCCAGTGAATGTTAACATGGTAGAAAAAATTATGACTTGCTTTCTAAGTGGCCAAGCATGTGCTAAGCATTGTGGGGCAGTCAGTGAAAAGAAAGTAAAGGGGGAAAACAATGCTCCTGAGACCTGGTGCCCCAGGTATGGGGAGCACAAAGCCCCAGGAGCAGAGGGCTGGGTGTTTATTTGATGAGAGGTGTGCCTTGTTTCATCCCAATGCTACAGCTTTCCTTAAGTTGTTTTCTCTTTGTACCCTCCATTTCCTTTTCATTTGCATTGATGCAATCCTAATGAAAAGTCTCAACTGATGTAGATAGAGAGGCAACATGAAATACAGTGTTCAATTTGGCAAACATTTATTGACAGTCTTCAAAGTGCCAGGCCCTGTGCCAGGGGCTAAGCTTGCTGTGGACAAAATATAATCCCTACCCTCTTTACAATTTAGCAGGACTGTATTTATAGTCTTGCCAAATATATCAAATGCATAAATAATAGCACATCTCCAGGAGAGCACGAAGAAAGGCATGCTACTTCCATAGAGGGGGCAGAGCAGGGATGGCATTAGAAGAGGGCTGAGGTTAGAGCCAAATTTTGAAGAAATCAGGTATTTCAGCAACAAGTGAGGATGTGGCAGGCATTCCAGATATTCATTTATTTGTTCACTTTCTTTGCTGGACATTTATGGAGTCCCTATTCTGTGACAGGCTAGTAAGGACTGGAGCAGAATATTCTGGGCAAAGGGCCTTTTCTGTGCAAAAGCCTAGGGGTGAAAGGGTCCATTTAGGGGGACAGTGAGAGATGAGGACTGGAGAGGTAGGCTGGGACAAGGTGGTGAAGGGTCCTTCGAAGGAATTTGGACTTGATTCCTCTGGCAATGGGAAATAATTGAGAAGCCTTAAGCACAAGCATGCTGTGTTCAGCTTTGCATTTTAGAAAGATTACTCCTGCTACCAAGTAAGTAAAAAATGAATTGGAGGGGAGCAAGGGGGAGAAGCAGGAAGACCAGCTGGAGGGTGGCTGCAGTAATTCAAATGAGGAATAGGTGTCTAGGGATGAGTGGTAGTGGCAGGTAGGGATGGGGGGAAGTGACCCATGTGTCACATGCACATGCCATAGACACCAAAGAATGCCATGGAGCTGAGAGATGCCGTGTTAGGTGGATACGACCCACAGCGAATGGTATAACAACCTACAGCGAGTGGTAGAAATCAGTGGGAATCAGAGTCACCCGAATGTTGTGGACCCCCAGTGCTGTGCTACAAAGTTTGGGATTCACTCCAGAGCAATGTTAAGCCACTGATGGACTGACGGAAAAGAAGACTGTAACTCTGACATCTTTGAAGATGAAACTGTTACCACTTTGGAAATTAATATAATAGTCCAAATGCAAAACTTAGAAACTTGAACATCCCATGTAATAAAAAAGGATCTAGGCTAGAAAGAAATGACTGACTCATAAATTCAACTTCCCTCTGTTTCTTTGGTTCTTTTCAGATCCTCAGTGGATTGGATACTGCCCCCCAACACAGAGGAGGCCATCTGCTTTACTCTGTTCACCAATGAAATGCTAATTTCTCCATAAGCACTTTCAGAGACACACCCAGAAATAATGGCAAACCAGATATCTGGTCGTCCCCTGGCCTAGTCATGTTGACACATAAAACTAACCATCACACATAATAAGCACTTGATATTAACCTTATTTGCTTACTTACTATTGTGAGGATTAAATTAAATAATGTGTATAAAATTATCTGCAAAGTGATGGTCTGTACAAACTGATAAATAAGAGCAATTACTGTTCTATTATTTTTATTATTAATGTCAAAATTATGAACTAGTACTATGACAATGGAGAGTCATAACAGGGATTCATGTCAGACATCTCATGCCGAACATAAGCTTTGATTAAGACACTTTCCAAAAACAAAAAAACAAGAGAGAAAGAGGTTCTTTTTCCATCATATCACAACAGTTGGAGGTAAGAAAGTCGGCCAATTTACTTTGAAATATTATGATATGATTAAGAAAAACAGGCATATGGTGAGAATGGCTTGATAGGTTTCAAACTCCTCAAACTCCTACTTTGAACATCCTCATTTTTTTCCAACACATAGACTTTATAGTCAGTGCAAATCATTGCGAATGTTAGTCACTTCTTTCTAGCCTAGATTCTTTTTGTTACATGGAGGTTTCAGAGCCTGCTTCTTTTGGGTCAATGAAACATCAGTTGGTTATTTTTTTCTTTACCTGCCCATAAAAGTGTGTTTACCCTAAAAACACACACAAAGCAAAAGATGGAGAGTATTTGAAGTGTCTGGCTCTGTTCAAGGTGCCCTCTAACAGCAGTTCTGCAGCCAACCTTGCTATGGAAGTCTAGGCCCACGGGAGTGATGCAAAGACTGTGACCTGGGCTTTGGGTCATAACCAAAGGACTTGCAAAGGGGATGAGCCAGAGTCAGGCCTCATCTCCTGCAGAGAATAGGCAAACACACAAGAATAAGAGATTCTCTTCCATTATGTCAGAACAGCTGGAATTTTTATGAAGAGTTGAATATCCCTCATAGGACCAATTGATGACTGAGCACCGACCATGATGGTATCTTAAACTCTGTAAATTTCCTCAGCAAAAAGCAATAAGTAATACTTGTGCAATCCTGCGAAATTATTTTCCTTTCCACTCCCTCTGGTTTTGCTTGTTCTCCATGCACCCAAGAACCAAATGGCAGCCATTAAGCCACAAGTGTTTACCCAGCAAAGGCTGGTGTCCTTAGCATCCTCTCTGATCCAGTATTCTGTGATCTTTTGAGGGCTGGCTCCGAAATGGCCCCACAAAGGATCTTATTACTTTTCCAAAACACCGAGGATGATCATTTAGACACCAGAGTAGAAACTGCCTCAATCATCCACTTAAAAATAAAACATTTGGTCAGGAAAGAGGTTTATTTCCTATTGCTCGCTCCATATTGAAATCTGTTTGAAATCTTATTACCACCCAAGTCTATGGAGACCCACTGTGAATAAACAAGACTGAGTTTTTAAGTATATAACTTTTTTGATCCTAGACTTATTGATGCAATATAAACCTCACATAAATTGATAATAAAATCATCAAGGTTTAATGCACTCTTGTTTTTCTTGTTTCTCTTTCTTTTTTGGCAATAATGTTTTAAATTAGTGATGAGAAATGGGGGAAAGATGAGCTACAGAGTGCAAACAGGCATTTGGTTCTGAGTTCATGTTCCTTTTTTTAAAAAAAAATATGTTTTATTGATTATACTATTACAGTTGTCCCAATTTCTTTTCCCTCTGCTCCCCTCTACCCAGTGATTCCCCCCTCACTCCAGTTGCCCCCCACTTAGTCCATGCCCATTGGTTATGCATATAGTTCTTCTCAACATCTTCCTGTCTACTCCACTCCCTCCTACTATGCTTTTTAATTGCTGCATCATCTCCCTCCCTTTTCCCACTTCCCCCTCCCTGCTGACCTTCCCCCAATATGTTCCCCATACCTATAATTCTTTTTCTGCTCTCATTACCTACTTAGTTTGCCTTTGTTTTGGTTCCCTAGCTTCTGTCGTTGGTTGTTGTGATACAGTTTTCATTTTAATGTTCATAGTTTTGATTCTTCTAAACAAGTTCCTTTAACATCTCATGTAACAGTGGTTTGGATCTGATGAACTCCTTCAGTTTTATTTTGTCCTGGAAGCACTTTCTCTGCCCTTCTATTCTGAATGACAGCTTCGCTGGATAGAGTAATCGTGGCTGTAGGTTTTTGATTTTCATTACTTTGAATATTTCTTGCGAGTCCCTTCTTGCCTGCAGAGTCTCCTTTGAGAAATCAGCTGATAGTCTAATTGGGACCCCTTTGTACATAATTCTCTTCTTCTCTCTTGCTGCTTTTAAGATTCTCTCTTTATCCTTAATTTTTGACATTTTGATTATAATGTGTCTTGGTGTGGTTCTCCCTGGGTCCAGTTTTTCTGGAACTCTCTGTGCTTCACCAAATTCGGGAAGTTCTGCTTCATTACTTTTTCACATAATTTTTCAATTTCTAGTTCTTCTTCACCTTCTGGCAACCCTATAATTCAGATGTTTGCTTGCTTATAGTTGTCCCAGAGGTTCCTGAGCCTCTCCTCATTTTCCTCACTTTTCATTTCCTCTTTCTGCACTGGTTGACTGTTTCTTCCTTTCCTATGTTTCGATTTGTTGATTTGATCCCTGGTTTTCCTCCCCTCACCACTTGTTTCGTATGTGTTTTCGTTCATTTCAGCAGGACTAGCCTTCATTCCTTCCCCGTCTTGATTAAGTCCCGCTGTTAGTTCTGTAAGCTGCCTTATAACTATAGCTCTGAACTGAGCCTCAGAAAGATTATCTATCTGTTCGTCCATTAATTCATATATTTGCTTTTTGGTCGGCTGTGTGATTGGGATCTCTATCATTATCCCTACCATCCTGGCAGTTCTGTGCTTCCTGGGTGGGGCTGTCACACCTCCTACGCTATAGGGAGCGGAGCCCCGTGCACTCATCACTACCAGGCGACCCTTCTCATCACACTGTGATGCTTTGTGTGGGGGCAGGTGTCCAAGATGGATTCCTGCTATTTACTCTCCGCTGAGAGACCAGGAGCCTCCTCCTCTGTCCCCACGCCCTCTGGGCCTCACAGTCCGAGGTAATGTGGGTCTGCCTTCCCTGGCATTGGAATCATGAGCTGATGGGTTTGGTCTGCAGCTGGGGGTGCTCCCCCGGTGCTTCTTGCCCCCCCATTAAATACAGGTGTCTGTGCTTACTGCAGTCCCGCCTCCCATCGCTGCAGCTGCCCCTGCCAGCACAGCTTGACCTCTCTGCCCTGGCTTCGCCCCTCCTGACGAGCACCACTTGTTTATAACTTCATATGTTGGACTTCAATGTAGCTTTATTTTCTGGAACTTCTGGTTTTTTCTGGTTTTGCAGTAGCTGTATTCCTTCTTAGTTGTGGAGGGAGATGGAGTGTGTCAGTCTAGGCCTCCATCATGGCCGGAAGTCCATGTTCCCTTTTTATGTCCCAAACTAATTCATGAGCACACAGAAGCGTGCTGACCATACCCATGGTAAGTATCTGTGTTTAAAAGCACATTTGAATGCCATTCCTTGCTGGGAATTTTTTACATTTTATTTCCTTGGTGATACATGGACTGTCCTTCTCACGGAGGTTACAGATTTCAAGAGAAAGCAAACCTATAATTAATTAGGTTAAGATACTGAGTATGTGGAATAAATGAGGACTAGCAGTAAAAGAAAGAAATGATGTTAAGACATTGTTGATTAGTGCTAGAAGTTGTACTGTTGGGCTTTACAAAGAGGATTCTGATTAAACATAATCCCATGCATTGGCACTGAATTTTCTGTCCAGTTCTATTATCCTTTATCATGTAATTTTGAATGAGTAACATAAACAGAAACATCTTGGACTGAATGGAGCATGCTTTTTGGAATCACACAAATCTGGGTTTCAATTCTGGCTCCGCTGTGTAAATAGAGAGTGACCTTGGGCTCATTAATATTTCTGAGCTAGTTTTCTTGCAGGTTAAATGCAGAGGTAATCTTTACCTCATATGATTTGGTGAAGAATAAATGAGATGATGTGTATAAATTGCCTTGCACTTCTTCTTGTTTTCTTCTCTCAGCTTTAAGAGACGAATTACACCTGCGCTCTACTTGTCTAATGACCTATTGGGAAAATTAATACCTAGAAACCAATGTTATTGAATGAAATAAATAAGCTTACAATAAAACTATTATTATTAAGAATTAACTAGTATTACTAAGAATTAAGCAAATGCCCAGAAACTTGGAAGTGGGTGGGATTCACATGGCTCTTCTGACCGTGAGACTCAAAGCAAGTTATTCATCTGAGCATTAAGTGTCCTCCAAAGCCAAGTGCAGCTGCGTGGAACAGTGGATTTTCCTATCACTATATAGACATAAAAGTCCTCTCCAGCTAGTATGATTTTTGATTCAATCAATGACAAACTCTGTTGTTTGTGAAATGCATTTTTATAGGAAAACCTTCCAAGACAAGTAAGATTTGTTAAAGAGTGACTTTTGTATCATCTTCTCTCAGTGACTAGGTAAAATTTTCTGACTTCTAAGGCTTCATGATGGTGTGTGAGTGCAGATATTTAAATACAATGACTTTGGTGGTCTGTTTCATGAAATGTTCATATTCCAAAGTTAAAATTCCCTATTTGACATTGTCCAATAGAGTCCTTAACTATTTGGTTGGGCCACCTCTATGCACCAAAGAAATAACAGGAATGAGTGTGCATTTGAGGAGAAGGGGATCTCTGTTTGTAGTGAATATCATAAACATTTTAAAATGAGGTAGACTTTTAAAAACTCAAAGTTATCCTTTCACAAATGCAATTGCCGGTATATCGGTGTTTTCATAAGTGAAGTCCAATAAAATTTGTCAGGCTTTTCTTCCTCCTATCCTCAAGGATTGGCTATAACAATTTTTCTCATATTAAAGATTAATATTTCAAAGGATTTCTCTTCAAGAGTAAAGCCTACAGCAACATCAACTTCTAGGATAAAGAAGGAATGCCATTCTATTCTTAAAATAAAATGTGCATTATTCTTTACCAAGCAGGAAGCCTAGAGCTGCCTTACAATGCTGTCCCCAGGGACCATGCCCAGGACCATCCACAGTGAGACTTTGCAACGTGAAGTTCCAACATAGAACTTGTTTATGAACCACTCGTTCTTTTCCCTGAAAACATAGCAAAGTGCAAGGGACTTTGCACATTTCTAAAGCTTATAGTTACCAAAATGCACATATATCTAATAATTAAAGGCATATTGTTAAATAGCATTTAAAATTTTATTCTTACTACTTCTTAAAAGGCCTCTCGGATTTATCCTGCTAAAGAATGGACCAGTTGTTGCTGAATAATAACCTAAAAATGAAATATTTTGCCAGTTTGACTAAGATCCTTAATCTTTTGGCCACGAAATCACTTTTGTTAACTGAAATGAATATGCTAAAAGGCTTGAACTCAGTTTAAGTCTTTAATGTTGTCAGAAAGAGATGCACATTCAGCTTACAGGGAATTTTGAACTTTTTCAACTTCTTATTGTTTCAATATGATAACACAGGTAAAAGTCCTAGCACATACCTAGGCATTTAGTAAAAGTTACCTTCTCTGTTAATAAAAATTCCCCCTTTTAACAATGATAGTCCTTTATTTTAAAAACCAAATGCCAACAAGGTATTTCCCCAGTGGAAAATCAGTCACTAGGCTAGAAAAACACAGAAGTGGAGGTCCAGAGCTGGGCCAGCTGAAGCTGTGCTCCAGTTTATGTTCTTCAACGTACTACTTCAGCGCTAAGACCAGATATCACATTCAGAGTATGGCATTCCTACTTCCAAGAACCTCACTGCCAAGATTTATTGAGAAGTTGGGAACTTGCATCTAAACCAAGGGGCCCCTACCATAACATAGCCAGTGCTGAGAAACAGGATTTATAATACTCTAGAGAGACATAATTATTCGACCACTACATCATTTTCATTAGCTGGAATGAAAACTCTGGGTGGTTTTGAGAACTCAGTGGTAATCATGCAGTATATGCTGACATCTGGTGGCACTGATTAAGCAAATACTTACAAATTAATAAGCAGCATTGTAATTAAAATTATTGACTGCATTGTTTTTAAATATTTAGAATTCCTTTGGAGCTTTTCAAACTCTATTTTAAAAGCCTCTGTTTGTTTTTTTTCCCTATAGTATTTATCATCTGACCTAGTCTATTCATTAAAGCCTTCTGTAAAACCTTATATTTTAACTCAAGGTTATCTAATCCTAGATTCATAATAATAGGTGTGAACTGTTCACTAATTTAGAACTCCAATTTTAATGGTAATCAATTTTTACGTTTTTTTTAAGGAATAATTTAACATGAAGTAAATGTGATTTTTCTAGTTTCCTGTTTAGAAGCCAAGAGTGGAGAGCTCCTCGCAGTAAAAATAGGCTGTGGTGTGTACAGTTTCATGCTACTAAATCATTTGACCTTTCAAATGTATATCTAATCAAATCTAGGAGAGGATTACCACTGACTCCTTATTAGCATGACTCTCTCCAGGGTTGTCTATCAAGACAAGTAAAACAATAGTTCCACCCTGTTTTTCAGAGTAAAGAATGAAAACAGATTTTGACTGGTCCAAAGTCAGTGTCAAGTCCATGAACAGAATCCGGGAGTTGCTAAGTCTTGGTCCTTGCCACCTTTTGATGTGTGTTTCTATTTAAGATGAGTGACATGTAGTCAGTTGTCATGGTTTTTAAAAGATTTCTGTTAGGTCTGACTTTTGCATCAGATTCTGGACTAAAATCATGTTTAAATTTTGTTTCTTCTCATCTTTTCCTGGTTTTGATTATTTTTTAAGAGTAGTTGATGGTCTCATGACACGAGCCTTCTATTTTGCATTTTGTGTCTCGTGTTTTGAATTTTATGTGAAATTGTGGGTTTGATCTTTGACCTCTGTTTACTATAATACTGATTTGCCACTAATTTGATAGCAAGCCATAGGGATCTACTGTAAACAAGCTGCTCACTTTACACAGCTCTGTTTTACTCTTAAGTGAAGAAATATGTGCGGAGAATATAACTGAAAGGCTCTTGCAGAAGCAATAAAAACCACATAAGTTTTCAACTTCCCAGGTAGCACTCAGATTAACCACTTTCTGTGGCAGAAAGACTAGTAAATTGGGAGGAAGTCATCAATGTAAATAGGTATAATCTTGCTTTTTGGTTTAGCTTGGTCAATGTGATCATCCAGAAACAGGGGAAACATGGTAGAGACCACTCAGCCCTGCCTAGCTGGCTCAGCTCTGAACCCAGAGAATATCAACCACAGGTGTGGTCAGTGAAGGGGGTGAGCTTAACCCTGAACCGGTTAGTGCACTAATCCTCACAGCCCAGAGACCTGGGAAGAAGCGCTGACTGTGCCTGGCAGTGACACGAAGTGGGCCTCAGGGTTTGGTCAAGCCAGCACTGCAGGAAGCACACAACCTGTGAGGCAACACATCCATGAATTTTATTTCCTGTTTATCAGAATTCCCAAAGGCAACTGTGTTTAGTTTTAACCCCACAACCAAAGGTAGTTACAAAATTGTCATGGGGACATAAAGTACAGCCGAAGGAACATAGTCAGTAATATTGGAGAAACTATGTATGGTGTCAGATGGGTACTGGAAATACCCATGGATCACGGAACACTTTGTAAAGTATATGATTGTCTAATCACTATGCTGTATACCTGAAATGAATACAAAACAATATCATGTGTAAACTGTAACTGAAAAATACAATATAATTAAAAAGTAAGAGTGAGAGAGCAAGAGAGAGAGAGAGAGAGAGAGAGAAAATGAGAAGACCTTGGTGAAGCTCCAAGGAAGGGTTTGCCTCATTGAAGCCGCAGCCCTGAGCCCAGGCCAGGAAAGCACAGCACAGCATTGGCTTCAGCAAGGTGGGGATATGGCAAGGCCAGCATTTGGGGAAGAAAACACTGTCTTTCTCTTTCTCCCTGTGAATGCCAACTGCCTGTGAGTTGCTGGCCTAACATCTTATCAGTGTATATTCCAAATCTTAATTTCTTACGGGTGGGTTTATGTTATGCCCAGTTTGAGATCACTCAGCCCTTAGGACTCTGGGCTTCGGCTAAACATGGAGCATCAGTTGCTGTCCTTGGAATACTTTGATTCAATAGAAAAGAATTTGCTATTAAAAACACATTTATGACATTCAACCTGGTCTCCCTTTTTTTAGTTTCATCTCATTCCTCTTAATCATATTCAGAGATAGCATGAGAATGAAGTCATTTGTCCAGCAAATATGTATTGGGCCCCCACCTTCTTCACCCACTACGTGAGGCATCAAGGAAAAGCTGCCACCTAGATGCTCCCTCAAAGAGCATGTAGTTCCATCGGAGACAGGAGGCACACATGTGCGCGAAGTCAAAGAGCAATTTACGAATCTCGCTGCACAATAGAAACACCCAGCAAGGTGAGAGGGGCCACAAATCACGACAGGATTCTAAGGAAAAGGAATGGTGTCAACAGAAAGTGTGTGAGTTCAGAGGAGAAAGAGAGCCCTAAATATCAGAGCTGAGGGAAGCGAAGGGCTGCTAGCAGACGAAGGAAGAGAAGTAGAACTTGAAAGATAGCATTCCACATGGAGAAGAGGGCATAATTCCAGGGGGTGAGAGCAAACAAGAGGTAGGTGAGCTTCGGGAGTGTTTTGGGAACAAGTCTCACTCAGAGGAAAAGATTCGTAAACATGTCACATGGTGCAGAAGACCTGAGTTCCAGTTCTGACTCAGACCCTTGTGTGACTTTCAGCCAGTCTATTAGGTCGGCTACCCCTGACCTATGTATGTAATGAAAATATGACCTCCTCCTCTACCTGTATGAGGGTACTGTAAAGATCAAATGAAGTAAGCCCTGGCCAGGTAGCTCAGTTGGTTAGAGCATCATCCCTATACACAAAGGTTGTGGGTTTGATCCCCAGTCAGGGCACATATAAGAATCAACCAATAAATGCATAAATAAGTGGGACAACAAATCAATCTCTTTCTCCACACCCCCCCCCCGCGACCGCCTCTCTCTAAAATAAATAAATAAAAAGGTTTTTTTTAAAGATCAAATGAAGTAATAGGCATGAAAATGCTTTGTGACACTAGCAGAAGGGGCAGACCAGAGAACACCTGAAATGCCAGCCAGGGTTTGACTTTAATCCTTTGAGTAATAAGAAGTCATTGAAGATCTTTGAAGAAGCAAGTGAATGACATGATGAACAAGGTGTGAGGAACCTAATTCCCTTCTCCAACTCCCTTCTGCAGCCCAGCAATCAGTCTCTCTTCTGTGCTGACAATTTTCTGTGATGTCAATTCAACATCTCCTGCAGGCACTGGGAGGAAACTTCATCTGGGCTCTTGGGAAGCGCTGTGCATGCCTTGAAACAATCATACTATGTAAATCAAAGGCCCTGCTGCAGCTCAGGCCTCCCATTCACTTGAGCATTTCTATTGTTTTTGGAACTTAATCAAATTTATTCACATTTCAAGATGCTTCATACTGTGTACAGAAAGACCATTCTTGTACTGTATCACCAGAAAGCATCCTAGTTTTATGGTGTGCTGTCTTTGGGTAGATAGCTCTGAAGATCATTAGCCCTTTTCCCCAGTTCACTGCCTCGCTGAACCCAAACACACTTCTAAGCCCCTGTAATCTCTTAAATATTTACCCACCTTTTGAGATGAATGGGTTTACTTTTACTTATATTTGAATGTTACTTTAATCACTGCTAGGATTCATGATTATAATTTAGCAATGAATCATTTTGCAGCAACAAGTTGGAAAATCATTAAATATCCAAAATCTTAATCAAACACAGTTAATTTTTAAAAATATATTATCTTACTTAGTTTTTCTTTTCTCTGTTTGGAACAATGGAAAGGTTTGGAGAAAATGAAAAAGCAATGTCTAAAGCCCATTTTTAACTCCATGGATGTTTCTATGATTTTTAGTTCCCATATGTCCAGGTAAACAAATGAATGGCTGAGTGAACTGAAATAACTGGAGCTGAAAAAAATGTATCAATTTTTTATATCATTCATCTCGTTCAGGAGTTGGCATTTTTTTTTTTTTTTTCTTCTGTAAAGGGCCAGATAGCAAATATTTTCAGGTTTGTGGGTCATGGGGTCTTTGTTACAACTACTCAACTCTGCCCTTGTAGTGTGACAGCAGCCGTGGGCTACGATACAAAAAGGATGGGAGTGGCTCTCGTCCAATAAAATGTTATTTAGAAAAACAGGCAGTAGGCAGATTTGGCCTTTGGACTCATCTAGGTCACACGTTCTCAAACTCCGGCGTGCATCAGAATGACTTGAGTAACGTGTGAAAAAAAAGATGCCCAGATCCCAGGTTCTGATTCCGTGGGTTTGGGCTGGGGCTGGAGCTCCTGTGGTTATTCTGATGTCTCAAAGTTTGAGAACCTGTGCGCTTTTTCCTTAAGAAACGCAGCTCCAAAGTCGTATATTAACCACCAAATTTTTGATAAGAGACTTATAAAAAGTCAAGAAAAATCAGAGTTGGACCAAGGAAGATTAGCATATTTTAAATAGGAAAAATAAAGCAATTTGGGCATTTCTAGATTACTTAAGGATGAATAATTATGATACATAATCCTAGCTGGTATCAGTTTCTATAAATCATCTAAATGGTGACATTCAAATAAACTATAGAACTAAAGCTATAGCCAAATAATATTTTGGATTTAGTGCTTAAGGTATAAATTAAATTGAAACAATCTCAATTGATTTTAAAAGTTTTATCATCTCCTATCCTCTAAAATCATTTACTACTATGATTATTAAAATTATTGCAACCAAAAAAATAACTTAATAATAAGCGCTTTACAGCCCATAAAATACCTCATTGTTTTAGCATAGCATCAGTTGATACTTTATAAATCTGGATCCCGACTTTTTCCAAAAGCTTGTTGAAAGCTACTCAACAAAGCAATGAAAAGATAGAAAATATTTTTTTCCATATAGAAATTGAGGGGAGCATAGGTCCCACCCTGTACAAAAGCATTTCTCATACAAAGAAAAGACACTCAAATTATAAACAGATGGCAATCTCATGGCAATCAATTAAGATGTATCAGGTGAGGTCTGGTTCCAAATTTGAATTCCATTTTTGTTGGCTAACCCCAAGAGTTTCCTCCACTGTGGGATGAGCAGCTACATGGAACTGTGGGCTCCAGCCACTCCCTGTCCTCCCTCCCTGCATGGCAAGGATAAGACTGCCGCATAAGCAGAGAACTTGGCATCTAAGGAGACTTGCATTACTCTTGAGCCCATCTGCCAGATGGTGATGATAGATGGGGGAGTGAATATAGCCCTTCTTGGCAAGTAGATGAGTTTCTATTTGGTGCTCCTTTATTATTCCACTCCAAGCTAATCGTTTTTCTTATTCCATTATTTTCCTTCTTTTCTTCTAACAGTAGGCTGTCTGCCTGGCATACTGTACAAATATAGACCAGATTTTTAAAAATCAGAGTTCAGTTCTTGACTTTTAAACCTAGATTGATGAATATATATGCACAAATTGCCTCATTTCCCTGCACTTCAATTTTTGATAAATGAGAGAATAACACTTTTTAATGTATTTAATTACAAAACAATCAATAGGTTAATTTTGGCTGTAAGACAGTTGGACATTAGAACAAAGAAAATTCAATAACCTGATATTTTAAATTGGTTTTGTAAGTGATACAAAGCTGTTTTAAATATGTGGTTAATGGTGCAAGGGTTTAATGCCTGTATCATTAAGTAATGATTTTTTAATATTGTTTTAATTGAATTTATTGGGTTGACATTGGTTAATAAAATTACACAGGTTTCAGGAGTACAATTCTATAATACATCATCTGTATGTTGTATTGTGTGTTCACCACCCCAAGCTAAGTTTCCTTCCATCACCATTTATCCCCCCTTTACCCTCTTCTACCTCCTCCTACCCCCTTTCCCTGTGCTAATCACCATACTGTTGTCTGCTTAATGCTTTCACCTTTTTTCACCAGCCCCAACCCCATCCCCTCTGACAGCTGTCAGTCTGTTTTCCATAACTGTGAAAAAGTGATTTTTATATTTGCATTTAGCAAACGTAAACTAACTTATAAATGTTTAATAGCATAGCAATGATTTCTGCATGTGTCCCAATGATGACACATTTAGTACTCTCTGGCTTTTATTTTAAAAAGCTGCTAATCCTTAGCTTGTTCTCACTGAAATGAGTACCAGTGACCTCGCTGGTTTTGTTCAGAGCAAGGTGAACCACACTAAGACCCTTTCTGAAGTCTCTAGTAATGCCTAACCAACTGTTCTCAACGATGACCCAGGGTCCGCCCCATAATTGCTGACCCTGTTCCAGCGCACGGTCAGTAAAGCCCACAATGTTCTGGAACAGATTCTTAGGGGTCAACCTTGTGACTGTATTTTCCCCAAAGATTGTGGAATAAAATGCCTTTATATTTGTTTGATTTATTTTTTCCCCAAAAGAACCCACATCATGGCCCAAGAATGTTGGTTTACTACCAAACTGATATTTTATCTTAAAAGTCACAATACTCTTAAACAATTTATTCCTCTGAATTGTATTCCCACTGTGTCTCTTTTCAGTTTGGAATCAACCCCTGGAGTTCTCTCGTATTATGATCCAAGACGCACATTCATATCACGTCTAATATATGTCTCCCAGACCTCCACTGCAGGACGTTCACTTTTGATCTCTAAGCTAAACAATGAGCTGCTTATTTGTAAAGTGGGGGATCTTGAAGTGGTTGCTTAACTTTCTATGTAAAGTGTTACTAACCTCCTTAAGCATAACATAAGGAGCATCTTGTTGAAAACTTTAGGGGTATGTTTCAAAAATGAATGTGAGTGAAGAACAACCCATTCATTGTAATGGGAAGCTCTTCATAGAAATGTATACCTTTCCCTCCCTTTTCTCCTTCCATCAAGCATCAACCTATTGTATATCAATGTTTCAAATAAAGAAGGCTTTTCAGTTCCAAAATGAGGAGAAGGGAAACACAAAGATTCTCTCCTGGAGGAATTTGAGTCTTCAATTCTCTCTTCTCCAGATGACAAAGCATATTTCTTTAAGTCATGTATTCTTCCTTCACTATTGTAGCTGACAAAGTCCTATCCGTCCTCGGACACTAAACTAAAGTTCAACACACTCAATAGTGTTCTCTAACTTTCTCGAAGCAGACAGCTGCCCTCTTTGGGATTTTACGTCTTTCTGACAATATCACGCAGGCGGATGAGGCTCCTGTTGTTCTCTAAGGGTTTCGTTTCAGTGTTTTGCTGCTTTTGCCCAAATAGTACACACTTATGAGGAAATAAAAACCCATGGTTGCTGGCTCCAATTTCTAGGATATTTCTCTCCTCATCATGCATGTCCCCAAACATTGCCCTCTGCTACCCTTTTCTCAGAAGAAGGGTGAGGGGGTCTTTTTCCCCAAGGACTGTAACTTAATATTTCACATGCTGTCCAACTGCTTTGTCTCTGTAAGTTAACATTCTTCTAACTGGTTCTCTATGCCTTGGATTTCTCCTTCTCTGTCTCTTTTGGGGGGTTCCTCATCTTCTTTTTGCTCTTTCCAACGCGCTAGTTTCCTAAAGAGTATCTTCAGCCACATTCTTTTTGGGGGTTGTCTACATTGGTGACTTTGTTTATACCCATGAGTTTCTTTTCTGCTCCAGGGTAGATTACCTCGCTCAAGCCTCTAGCCCTGCACTCTCTCAAGTTACACAGTTATATTTTCTGGTGCCTGTTCCAGATCTCCAACGTATTTTTTAAATAATGTCTCCTTTATCAGCTCCTCCTTCTACCTTTACCAAGTTCTCCTAAGTGAGAACCTCAAAATCATCTTTTCTTTCTCCTGGATCCCCACTCCGACTGTGAAACAAATCTTATGAATCTGCCCCTTCTTTGCCATTCCCAGTGGCATCTCCCTAATTCGAGGCCTCTGCACCTCTCTTCTAACGAAATGCAATAGGTATCTAACTTTTTTGCTCACTGCTTGTCTCCCTGCCCCACCATTTCCCACGCACTGCTTGATGCCAGGGAGTAAATAATGCCAAAGCAGAGGAAAAACAGCTAGACAGGTGCTTGAACTTACCCAGAGGAAAAACGAACACTTAAGGATCAAAGAAAAATACATCAATAGATCAATATTTCTAAAATATTGAAAATATAGATAGGGGGTGGGGGAAGAAGAAAAAGAGGAATCCTGAAAGCCCAGGAGAAGCAGAGAGGGACCAAGTACTGAAGAGAGCATTCTGATATATTCCACTTTGTTACCATCTACCTTCTTACTATATCACCAAAAATATATTATTTATCATTAAAGCAAAATACCCAAAATTGATAGCTACTTCATTTTGGGTTTTACAATTAGTTTACCTCTCAGAGTAATGATTCTCAAAAGGCTGGCAGAATAGGAAGTCAGAGCAGTGTAAAACAGAACGTAAACCCAGATCTTGAGCATGTACTAAAGAATTATTTTTATGAGAGCAATAATTACTACCATACTAGTTTCAATACAGTCTCCTTTACGGGTTGTATTGTATATATTTAGCCACTGATGCTTCACACACAAAAAAAGTGAGTTTTTTTTTTAACCCCAGGTAAACATTTAGTCTTTATCAGAGAAAATAAAATCACAAAGGCGTTTTATTTAATAATATAGACATTGCATTCTTGAAACAGTGTTTCTCATTTGACCACACTTTTATATCATTTACAACTGAATCAAGAAATGGCAGAATAAGCAAATATTAAAAACTCCTGGGTACACATTTAGTCTCCAGCCAAAGGTAGTCAGCCTTTAGGAGGGTTTACACATTACAAAATGAAAGAATCTTTATTTAGAGCAGATTTTTACCAACTGTGGTTTCCAACCCATTAGTGAGTTGTGAAATCAGTTTAGTGGGTCGTGACCAACATCTTTAAAAGAAATGAAATAGAATAAAATAAAGATGTTAGAGAGTATAACAAATTGTAAGAATATTATTTCATTCAACTTTTATTTCAGTAAATATAGCTGTATGTGTATGTGCACTATTTTACAATGTAAAAGATACATCTTCTTGTGTGTTGCAGTCAAAAAAAAGTTAAAAACTGATGTAAGGCAGTATAATATGCTTCCTGCTACTTAAAAAAAAAAAGTAACAACAACAAATGCCATCAAGTTTAACTGCTCATATTACCCTACCTATTGCTGAAGCAGCTCCTTTAAAAGACCCCTTGCCTCTCTCCTGTGCTCACCTCCAGGGCATTCCTTCCATCAGTAGTTCTCAAAGCATTGTCTCTGGACCCATGTAGTCCCTGAGGCCCTTTCAGAGAGTCTACACGTTTAAAACTAGTTCATTGGAAGACTGGGACATTGCTTGCCTTTTCACTGTGCTGACATTTGCTTTGGTGGAGCAAGGATTTTTCTTGAAGTGCGGATTTCATTTACAATGACCTTGATAAAGCAGTAGAAAATATTCACTTTATTAAATGTTGACCCTTGAGCACACATCATTTTAATATTCTGTATGAGGAAATGGGAAGTTCTCATAGACACCTCAGTGCATACTGGTTACAATAGTTGTCTCAAGGAAAATCACGTGTGTTGTGAACTAGACTAACTGCTTTTTGGTGGAATGCTAGTTTTACTTGAAAACAAACGATGCTTATTCAGATGTGGGTAATTGGCAGACATTGTCTCTAAAATGAACCAAGTGAGATTATCGCTTCAGGGAAAACAACTGAAAGTTTTTATTGCCAATAATAAAATTCCAGCTTTACAGTGAGAATAAAAAAATTTTTTTAATCTTAAGAGTATACCAATACTTAAAGAATTTTATGATGAAATCAGTGGTGATATTAATGAAAGTTATTGTTTGACATTGTATAATGGAATGTGTCACCATTTGGAAGATCTGCATAGCTCAGTGAATCAATATTTTCCAAGTGGCCAATACATAATATGAGACAGACCAATGGATTTTAAAGCAATGGAGTACAAAAACTCACTGATGTGTTTTCAGAATCCACCAACTTTTAATAAAGCAATCTTAAAAAAAACTATTTCTTGAGTTTGGGTATCAAGTCAAAAAGAAACATTCACAATTATCTGTTAAAATACTCCTTCCATTTTCAGTTACATATTTGTGTGAAGCCAAACTTTCTTCATCTATTTTATGATGTATCACATTAGATTGGATGCAGAAGCAAATATGGAACTACAGCTCTTTTACTTTAAACTAGACATTAAGAGATTTATAAAAATATAAGACACTTCTCACCCTTTCTCACTAAAAGTCTCTTATTTATGTTATTATATAATGGGCTTATTTTTAATGAACAAATCAACTTTTTTCTTGGCTTTAGTTTCTACTACAATAAACATTGATAGATATAGCACATAAAGAAAAGCTCTTTGGGATTCTCAGTGATTTGTAAGATCTTTTTGAAAGGGATCCTGAGACCAAAATGTTTAAAAACCACTGTCCTAGACCTTATTTGATTCCACTGTGAAGTCTCCACATCCAAAATAGAAATACAAATTGGAGCTTCTGAGTCAATAATTAGTTGTACTGTTTAAGAGAAGTTTATTAACAGGTATGAATTTGTAATATTTGAAGCCATGTGGGGATTAAAGTGAATTTCCTTATTAAGGAATATTCAATGTACATGTCATATAAGCAAGGATGACATAGGGCACCAAATAAAACCTTTAATGTGCTTGTTCTTGCCGATCTTGATTTTAAAGTGCTTGCTTTTAATTACTATACTGTCAAGCTGCATATCACATATAAACATAACCTTTATTCATCAGTACAGGCCACAAATCTAATCTGACACTTTAAATGCCTCATCTCACCTGAGATGTGCATCACACATGATGCAAAATGCCTGTCACAGTGCTTCCACCATCAAGAGCTCTCCTTGACAAAATGCCAGTCCAAGAACTCATGCCCCCAAGGCACTACAGAACAGACGTTATCCTGCAATGAAAGTTCATACAAAATCAACATGACTTAATTACATTCATCACACTGAAAATCAAATTCTATGCCAATGTTACATAGCATTTGGAGCTTATTTTACAAACATTAACTAATTAATCTGCAAAACATCCCTGAGAGGCAAGACATAATGATATATGAGCTGACAACCTAATTATGTCTAATTATTCATAAGATTTCCCCCTTCCAAGTGTTTTCTATTGCAGGTTCAGGGAAGTGGGCCTGCTACGTGCTTACATCAGATGTGGAAATCAACTTTCATTTATTCCAGCCAGAATTCTCTTGCTACCAGTGCCCACACTTCTTTTTAGAATGGATCAACCTGTACCATTTTCCACTGGAATGGCTTGTAAAAATTCCCAAACCCCCACATGTTACTCTAGCGCTGGACTCATAGTTCTAGATCTTAGAGAATATTTACTCTTTTTTTTTTTTTTACCCCCAAGCAATTGTTATTATTACCCCAATTGCTTTGACCAATTTCTTTTCTTCCCACAGGATCTTTTTATCCACTCACTGTAAACATACTCACAGACACAAGCCCTATCATCCATGAAGTTTCTTTCCTCCAACTTTTGTAGTCAGACGGCCAGCGCTGCCTGCTCTGTGCTTTCGTGCCTGTTGCCTCCCAGACTTGAACACTTCCTGGGTTTACTCATTTCCGCATGTCTCGTTCCACTTGAAATTAGGCAACTTTGTGCCGTCAGATAATTCCACTTTGGCTTCTCCTCCACAACAAGATGGGTCTTGAAATGCATATGTTTAGAAACGTTGCTAGAAGACATATTTGTCAAGTGGGATGTTATTATTTGTAGAAAAGAATGTATTAAAGCATAAGCTTTAACATATATATAGATTATTTCAGGAATGGGAAATAAATGATAATACTTATGAGAGCTGTATTAGGGTTCTCCAGAAAAACAGAACCAACAAGAGCTATAGGTATGAAGATAAAGATACAGATTAGAGGTAGATCTACAGGGATTTATTCTAAGGAATCTGCAGGGTAGGCGGGCAGGCTGGAAATTCCTGCAAGAGTTGCTGTTGCAATCTTGTGTCCAAAGACAGAGTTCCCTATTCTTGAGGGGAACCGCAGTGTTCGCTCTTAAGGCTTTCAACTGGTTGAATAAGGCCTATCCCCGTTATGAAAGGCAATCTACTATACTCAAAGTCTACTGATTTAAATGTTAATCATATCTAAAACATACCTTCCCAGCAGTATCCAGACCAGTGTTTGACCAAACAACTATACGGTGCAGCCTAGCCAAATTAACACATAAAATTAGCCTCACAAAGGCATACCTTGTTTGAGAATGCATTTAAGGTGACTAACTGTATTTTTTATCTTTGCAATCTTACTGGCTAACAAGGTATCTCCTATCCTAGGTGTTCACTAACTATTCAGTGGTCAAGTATATGAATGTGTGTTGGACTTGTATTTGCAATAAAATTGCAGACTTGAAGGACAGTTATATCTCTTGCATTTCCTGTAACTATGGCAATCATATAATCCAAGTTTTCCAGGGTAGTACTGTTTGCAAATGCTCTGTCCCATCGCCACATCATGTGTCCTGATTTTTAATTATAGAAAATATGGTCACCAGACCTCTAATAAGTAAGTAGTTTCATGCTGAACACAGTCCTTAAATTTCAATAAATAGTTACTGATTGAAATGGAATTTCCAGCCAGTGGACATTTTGTTTAAAATATGACAAAATACAACTGGGAGAAATTATCATTTTTCTTCTCATTTATTCCTGAGACACAAAATGCAATCTGGTTCTTGTGTTTTAAATTTTCCATGTCCAGTTTTCAGGGTGTGGTTATAATGAATCACTGAGCCAATATGAAGTAAGATACTTGGTAATCAAAGGCAAGTTTAAACAGTGTTGAACGTTTTTTTAGTATGAGCAAACCTGCAGGTAATGTATCCAGGAAACGACGTGTATAGAAAGGGAGGGACACAGTTTGACAAATAAAAATCCCTGTTTATGGATTCTCTATGCAGGTAATAAAACCTGATGGTTTCAGCAGGAAGGTTGATGATTTTTTTTAAGATATAATAAGACAGAATCAAAAAATAAACATTAAGGACTTTCATTTTTCCAAAAATATTACTTGGGGCTTTTTCTGGACTGCTGAAATTATTTTCCTTCTTTATAATCTGATGTGATTTTTAAAACTGCTGATTTGTTCCAAAATAATATCTCAAAAGAGTACAAGTTATACCACTTGGAATTTAAATAGCCTTGGTGAAAATTTAAAGCTATTATAGAAAAATGAGTGATGAATTATCTTCAAAGAAGCGAGAAAGTGCTTGAATCAAAAGCCTTCAGATATTCAGTAAAAGAAATTAGTGAGATTTAGTGTCAGCATGGGTACAGGGAGTGACGATAGGAAGGGATGAAAGATATCTTAGCTGTGGTAGGAGACTAGAATTGTGCTGATCTTGTTATGACAGAGAAATTAGGACAGAGAACCAGTTTGGAATATTTAGTGGAGAAGCAAAGGTGATGAGTGACTTTGAGCATGTTGAATTTGAGCAAAAAAAAAAAAAAAAAAATTGGGGACGGACTATAAACAGCTAGAAATACAGAATGAGAAGGTAGGCGAAGAATCAGAATTAGAGCTTAAGTTTCAGGATCTTTAATATATAATTTAAATAAAGTCTAAACTATTGGCTATGGTTAACCCTTGCCTCCCCTACATCTATCCGAGCAACAAATGCACACTTCCTAGAACCCAGCTGGAGGGGGTGATTGACAGGCCCCTGCAGGTCTCTGCACCTTCTGGGACATGTGAGGGCTCCCTTCTCACCCAGCACGCGCTCCTCCTTCCCCAGTTCTACTTCCAACAACCTCAAACCCCACCTTCAACCCAAACTTCAGGTATTACTGCCCTCTCCTCTCTCCTCTCTCCTTCTTTCCCCTCCCCTCCCCTTCCCGCCCCTCCCTTCCTCTCCTCACCTCTCTCTGTCTCTCTCTCTCTCCTGTGTTAGAGTAGTTGCCTAACTTCCAAAATACAGTACTCCCTCACTTATCGCAGGTATTATGGTCTAGACGCGCCCCCCCCCCCGCGATAGGTGAAAATCCGTGAAGTAGAAATCTTACATTTATTTTAGTATTTAAATATATTTTAAGGCTTTATAAACCCTTCCCACACACTTATAAACCATTCCCAGCCCCTTATTAACCTTTCCCACTCTCTTATTAACCTTTTCTATACTTTTATAAACACTACTTATGTTCTTAAACATATTCTACACTCTTAAACCTACGTAACTTTAACAACATACATATACAGTACCGCAAAATCCCGCGATATAGAGAAAAATCCGCAATAAATAATTAAATATAATATTTTTTAAATCCCGCAATACAGTGAGGCCGCGATAAGTGAACCGTGATATAGAGAGGGACTACTGTACTTAGTTAGTTCCCCACTTGCACTATGTAATCAATTCTTCTTACTTGTCTGTCCAACCGTCTCAAGTTTAAGGTTCCCAAGGGCAGGCATTGTATTCTTCCTGCTTGTTTTTATATTTCTAATCCCATTACACATAGTAGGTACTCAAAACATTGAATGAACAAATGAATTATCAGACAAGGTTGAATAGAGGCAAGATCACAGTGGATAAAATTCTTTAAAGAGAGGATGATGGTTAATACTATCAAATAGTTGATAGGGGATGGTAGTTGATATTTCAAATAACAAGTTTAGAAGTGCCTTAAAAATAATTCTCTATTGTATATGTGCGTGTTGTGGAATGGATGTTGAAATTACAGTGTGGTATGCTGATGCAGTTTTTCTGGTGAGACATGCAAACATAAAACACACCCATGTGGGTGGTGGAAGTGTCTTTTAAGAAGCCAGAATTCATTCTCCAGGGCGGCCACCCCAGACAGAAGTAGGTCCGCAGACAGGAAGTGCAACTGAGGGGCAGGCTTGAGGGTGGGTAGAAGGAGGGGCTTGATTTGACTTTCTTGATCTGGAGCTGTGCTTCCAAAAGGCAGCACTGGGCACATGTGGCTGTTGAGCACTAGAAATGTGCCGGTCTAGACTTAAGAGGAGATCTCTGAATGTCCTCCTGGGTGGAGCTATTTGTTAATGCAGCAGATGAAATAGGCTGGCACTGTGCTAGGTATTGGAGCCAGTGACAGGATAAACCAGGGGGAGATGGCCCTATCCTCATCAAGGGTGCTGTCCAGGGACATGATTCACCCCTCCCCCATCAGGAGATGTTCCTTCCACTTCTGCCGTCCTGGGGGAAAGACAATGGCGGAAGACAATGTTGTTATGATTAAATTTGTTGAATGCTTTGCCTGTTTCCCTGAATCTTCATTAGTAATCCTACAAAGCAGGAACTATTATTATTCTCATAAAGTAGAAGACACTGAGGCTTGGGGAAGTAAAATATCCTGCCCAAGTCCATACAGCTGGTTAGGAACAAAGGCCAAATTGAAGATTGGCCTGAACCCAGTGTCCCACTGCTAACAGCTATACTGCACTTCATTTCCTTGAAAATACAAAGGAATAGTCACATTAATGTCTTCAGTTTGTGGAAATTTACTATGTATGCCACTGTCCTACGGACTCCACACTTACATATTTAATCCTCACAATAACCCTCAGGAGTGTTGATCTTGCTGTTGTTTTAATATTTCTGTTATAGGCAGACTTCAGAGATACTGTGGGTTGGGTTCCAGACTACCACAATAAAGTGAGTATTGCAATACAGTGAGTCACATGATTTTTTTCCCAGTGCATATAAAAGTTACGTTTACACTATACTGTAGTCTATTAAATGTGCAATAGCATTATATCTAAAACAAATGTACATTCCTAATTAAAAATAATTCATTGTTAAAAATGCTAATGCTAAAATGTTAATGTTGAAAAAAAAACAGGGCTGCCATAAAACTTCAATTTGTAAAAAAACAAAAAGAACACAAGCTCTACAAAGTGCAATAAAACAAGGTATGTCTGTATACAAACAGGGAAACTGAATCCCAGAAAAGTGAAGCAACCTGCACAAGATCATACAGCTAGTAAATGGAAGCATCGTTGTAATCCTACTTCTCCTACACTTAAAAGTTCTCTAACTACTCCGTCCCTTTAAAATGCCCATGATGTATGTACTTTTAAATGTGTCTGGCAGGTAAAAGTCAACCTTCTGTGGTTAGAGAATATCAGATACTCCAAGACATTTTAGGGAGAGGGACTGGTACTTCCCAGAGTCTCTGTCTCTCTCCCCTTCAGTGTGAGGGGAGAAAGAAAACTATTGGCTGGCTGGTGGCAAAGCTTGCAACGTGTCATCGCGCGTGCAGTTTCCCTGTGTCCACAAAGCACTCCAGCAAAACCCACCTTGTGTGCAGTGCTGAGCAGGGCCTGAGAGAGAACCAGGCCTGCCCCTGCTTTCTTTACAATCTAGGGCCTGCCCGTGCTGTGCACGGAGGTAAACAGGACAAACAGGGTAGAGACAGCACTAGCTCCTCACATGAAAACAAGTAGGCTGCTTTTCATCCTTTTAATCGTGTGCAAATCCGGAAGGGGTTTTTCAGAGGATGCCTGTGTACCTTGGTTAGAACAGCAGTGACTGGCTAGGCAAGTGTAAGAAGCCCTGTTTGGGGGAAGGCATAAATGACACTCCCCACTGATCCTGGAAATTCTCCCACACAGTAAAATAATTTTAACTAGAAATCTGGGCCTAAATCTGTTTCTGGATGCTGCTCTCCAGGCATCAAACAATTCAATGGTGCAGATGCCCACCAAGCTGCCACTCACTTCTGGGCCCCACACACACATTTGCGCCTTTCACTTCTGTTCGGGGCATTCTCTACCCCTGAGGTAGTCTCTCTCCTTCCTGACAATTGTTTTGGTCACACTCTGCCTTCAGGCCCTGCCCAAGGATCACAACCTACTAGAAGCTTTTCTAGATGATCTTCAGCCTGCTTATTAGCCCTTTTTCTGCAATCTAAGATTAATATACTCTGTGGTTAGCACTTAATTATCTTATTCATACTTTGTTTATACTTCTTTATCTCTTTATGTACATGTTCTGTCTCTTAAACTGGGATTATGCTACTCTAAGCAAGGCACAGATCTAGTTTCCACTGTGAATTACAAATTCCTTCCTGGTACAGCCATATGAGCCCCAGGCATTCAGTAACCCTTGGATGTTAATGGTCATAATGACAGTGATAATGATAATGATGATGGAGAAGAAGGAGCAAGAGAGGAGAAGAAAAATAGAAAATGAGTTCTATTCGGGTAAAATGGTCACAGAGGCCTACAGAACAAATTGGATTACTGAACAAATCAAACTCCAGGCCAAAGAAAAATGATAGAAATGATCACATTTATATCTCTGAAACTTCTGCCTGCCACATCGGTCACATCTGGCTTGATAAACCATTTCATCAATATTAAATGCAAAACAAGATTGACTTTTATTTTCTTCCTTGAGGAGTTCACTAGGATGGCTAATTTTGTGTCAACTTGACTGGGCCACAAGGTGCCCAGGAATTTAGTCAAACATTATTTGGGTGTGTCTGTGACGGTGTTTCTGGATGAAATTAACATTTGAATTGATAGACCCAGGGAAGCAGATTGATCTCACTAATGTGGGTAGGCCTCATCTAATCAATTGAAGGTCTAAGTAGAAATAAAAACTGAGTAAGAGGGAACTTCTACTGTCTGACTGTTGAGCTAAGCATTGATCTTCTCTTTCTTCAAATCTGAGCAGAAAAAAATGACTCTTCTTGGATCTTAAGGCAGCTTTTGGACTAGAACTGACCCATTAGCTCTCCGGTTCTCAGGTCTTTGGAGAAGGACTGGAACTACACCATCAGCTCTCCTGGGTCTCCAGCTTGCTGACTGTAGATCATGGGACTTCTCAATCTCCAAGAGAGTGCGAAAATACATATATGTATGAGGTCTGTCTGAAAAAATGTCCAGCCATTGTTAATATAATGAGAACAGTTTGCATGCGACATTGATGTAAACTGGCAGCCAAGGAGAGTGGACTGGAATGTACATGTGTAAACAATGACGACTTCATTGTACTAGTCAGTGGGGGCGGTAGACACCATTGAGTGAGCATGTGCACTGTGTGGCCATCGCATTCAAAATGAGCAAGTAGAGCAATGAATCTGCATCAAAATGACGGAGTAGAAAAATGCATCTGCAACCAATTTTGTATTAAGCTTGACCATTCCTCAGCAGAAACTATTCGGATGAGTCAGAAAGCTGCAGCTATGGGCAACTGGTGATTGGCAGCTTCATCACAACAATGCACCCACTCGTGCATCTCATCTCGTGCAGAATTTTTTGGCAAAACATCAAATTACCCAGGTGACTCAGTCCTCCTACTCCCCAGATTTGGCACTCTGTGACTTCTGGCTTTTTCCAAAACTAAAATCACCTTTGAAAGGGAAGAAATTTCAGACTATTGATGAGATTCAGGGAAATATGATGGGGCAGTTGATGGTGATTGGGAGAACTGTTGGGGTCCCAAGATGCCTACTTTGAAGGGGACTGAGGCATTATTGTCCTGTGTACAATATTTCTTATATCTTGTGTTTTCTTCAATAAATGTCTCTATTTTTCATATTACATAGCTGGATGCCTTCTGGACAGACCATATATATATATATATATATATATATATATATATATATATATATATATATATCCTGTTCCTCTGGAGAACCCTGGCTAATATACCTACTTACCCAAACTGTCTTAATTGGGCAGCAGCAGTCCTGATTCCGCAAACCAGCAGTGACTATTAGGTAAGTAATCTAGCTTCTCCAAGTTGAAATTTTTGCTTTTTCTTTTTAAAAACAAAAATTTAAAAATGCTTTTAAGAGACACAAATGCTTTGTCTACTTCACAAAGTTTTTGCAAGGATCAAGTGAAAGAACAGATTTGAGAGTATTTGTATCTATGAACTAGAAGTAAAGAAAATACCAGGATGTGGGTAAATGCCTCTTGACCTTGGGTGTGTGACCACTTGTATAACCTTATATTTCTCATTCTGGGGCATTTTTGCTTAGCAAGTACATCTAAAATCTGTTGTGCTGACACCTAAAATTAAATATTTTATTCCTGAAGTTAATATTCTTATCTAACTTCCCTCAATACCTTCTACAGTTCAGGACCAGACTCCTCAGTGACAAACTTATTATGTGGTAAAATTTGAGGGATAGTTTTGCATGCTCACTTCCATCTGCCCAGATTCTTACTCCTTTGACAAGATAACTCCTTTGGGCACGATGTCATGTTACCAGGAAAGTCCATTTGCAAAGCAAATAATGCAGAAGAATACCTATTATATCAGTATCTGGGCATGGGTTCATTCCCAGATGGCTCTTTGAAAGTAGGGATAAAGGAATGAGATGTAAACAGTATTATCAAAGATGAGGCCAAGGGAGAGATGTTGGGATACTATTTGGGGAGGACCAGGCTGGATGGGACACAGCCCTGGAAACACCTGCACAGTTAGACATCAGTAGAGCAGGAGGGACAGAGTGAGAGGGACAGGGGATGGGGAAGGGTAAGGAGAGCAGTCTCCAAGGAAGTCGAGAAAAGTTCAGCATCCTAAAAGGGGATTGACACTGTATTACATATTGTTAATTGAATGCTTGTGTTTAGAGCTGGCTCTGTTTTTATTTTTCCCAGCCTGAGACCAGATACTCTTATCAGCTCTCTCCTCCCTTGACCTCTCTCACCTCCCTAGTGATCTCTCACTAAACTCTGCTATTTTAAATTCTACATTGCTCGGATCCTGTCTTCATGTTCATATGGATCTCAAAGAAGTATTTCAATTTGCTGCAGGCCAAGGGTCACACCAGGACTGTGCTCCACCTCTTAGCTCAGTTCTATCCTCCAGGGATGTCTCCCTCTTCAAGAGTCATCTCCCTCTGGTGCGGATGATCCTAAAACTCCCCACCCCAAAGCCTCCCAAGGCTTCAAAGTGATGCGCAAATAAATAAAACTCTTGGCTCGCCCCTAACAGAGACTCTCTAGCCTGTTCCTTATCTAAGGTCCTTTTTAATAATAACTAACATTCCTATAGTGACTTTGAATTTATAGAAATATCATCATTAACTATAACCTGGCAGTCACCCCAACACTCAACTGAAATTGTTCAGGGAAAAAGAATCACGTGTGATCTTTATTGGTCATTATCGCCAAAGCCAATGTTCACATATTATTTCTTGTCTGGGTGTCCTTTATGCCGTTGATGGTGTTATTCATCACACCCTCGTTTTTGTTCCTCTCTCCTGCCTGTGTCCATGGCACTACTCCATGCAGGTTCTCCTCAACATTGCCTATTGCTTTTGTCTACTCAGCTTTTCTTCTCTTCATCTTGGTAACTGCCCCACCTCCCTGAATAGAGTGGCACATGACCCAGGAGGGCCACTCAGAGCCCCAAATCTCTGTCCTCAGTGATTGATCCAGGAATGGGTCACATGTCCCAAAGCAGGCCAATCAGTTTCTTTCACCAGGATTTTCTAAATGATGTTGCTTAGGAATTCCCTTAATCAGTCAGTTTTGCTGTATGATACTCTCAGAACCTCAGTGGCTTATAACAACCAATAATTATTTTCCTGTCTATAGGCCTACGTATCAGGTGTGGCAAGGATGAGCTTCAGGTATGCTTCACAGGTTTCTTCATTCTCTCTGGACCAGTGGCCAGTTGGGGCATATTCTTTTCAGGATGGAGCACAGGAGCACAGAGCAAGCAGACACAAGGGACACCTCTTCAGGTCTTGGCCCAGAACTGTCACACTGCTACTCTGTCCGCTTTTCCAAAGCAGGTCATGTGGTCAAACCCAGTATCACTGGGAAGATGCTTCTAGTGGGAGGAACTGCATTGCAATCACTCAGCAATTAGGGGATATATAATGCAGATATCCCCACACTGGGGACATCAAGGACTGGGAACAATAACCAATCTGTCACACTCCCCTTTACCTTTACAAACCTAGGCTCCAAGTGTGGACAAAAAGGGGGTGCTGTAATAAATCTAACTCAAAGTAACCTCACCAAGTGATCTGATCATAAATTCCTAATGTGGAAGGTCATGGTGGGCAGTCATGCCCCAGGCATATAATTTCCTTAGTAAGAGGTTTATCTTTGCATTAAGCAAGCCTTGTCTAATGTTTTGTGCAATTAGGTCAACACATCTTTGAAATGCCTCTTTTTCAAACTCCTAGGAGTTATTTATTTTCTTCTGGATGTGAATCCTTTGTCAGTCCTATGTGTGACAAATAAATGTTCTCAGTTTGTCATTTATCTTTTCATATACTTTATGGTCTATTAATATATAAAAGCCCTTAATTTCATTTAATTGCATGTATCAATTTTCCTCTGTGGTTTGTATTTTTTCCTTTGTTTAAGGAATCCTTACCATCCTAAGTAAAAGCCAGGACTTACTGAGTACTTTCTCTGTCTCAGTACTCATTATCTCTCTTTTACCTATGAGGGATGCAAAGCACAGAGAAATTAAGCAACTTGATGAAGATCACACAGCAAATAAGCATGAGAGTCAATATTTGAACCCAGACAGGCTGCCTTGAACATTTGCATTTTAACACTGTTCAAAATGCCTGTTGCAGAGCTCTTATCATGCTATTCTAAAATATTTAAAGTTTTGTCTTTCTCCTAAAGCATATAATATGAAGTTGGCTTTTGTATATGAAGGGAGGTATCTGAATTAATCTGCACCATAATAACTACCTTTCCCCTTGGACATTAATCATTAATGAAAGTAGGGTTGACTTATTCATGCTAAAGATGAATTTAAACAAACAAACAAGCAAATAAACTATTGTGTGGATGCCCCAAGAAGTGGTCCCAGGCAAGGTGGGCAAAATGTAACCCTGTTCTCTAAGTTCACCATGAGGTCCAGCTTCAAATGATGTGGCACCAGAATAGAATTCTTTGAATTAACTGAGGAAGACAGACCCCCCACATTTTCAGCATCAAGGACAGGATGTTAATCAAAGGCTTTTGGCATCCTCTAAAGCAAACAGGATATCCCCTGAAGAAACCCCAGCAAGAAGTAGAGCCATCATAAAGTCCTGAAAAGCCTCCAGCTCTGCCTACACTGCGGGAACCAAAATAGCTCTCACTGCACTTGCTGCCGCCTCCTTGTGAACTGTGTGGGAAGGAACACCGGTCACGAATTCTTTGTTTCAACCACCTCCCACTTGCTAGGACAGCCACAGCAACTGCCGTGGCATCTTAGAATCTGGAAAACAGTACATCACAGGCTACACATCATACACATTCTGCCCCAAGTTGTCTTTCTCTAACATTAGAGGTTTTTAAACAAATTCAGTAAACTGAAAATACTTTTAATTAAAAAATAAAATGGGAATGAGTTGAGTGTAGCAGAGTATGGGGGCCGGATCATAAAGGCTCTCAAATATGCCAAGGTTAAAAAGTGTGAACTTGATTGCGTCAGTGGGGAGGTTTGGAAGCATTTTAAAACAGAAAAGTAACATGATCCATTTATTATTTTGCTTGATAGAGACTGTATGACCAGTTAAAAGTTGGCGGATAGGATATACTAAAGAGTGGTTGTGCCAGGCTCTGCTGGGGGTGCCCTCTCACCGCACCCTTGTTCTTCCTTGCCAGCAGAGCTTACTTCCCACTTTGAAGGATGGAAATGCCCAAGCCACCTCCATAACCTTCCTTGCAGGTAAAACATGGACATGTGACCCAATCGTGGCTAATGGGACCAGAGAGAGAAGGCTGAGGGAGGATTCTGAAAAAGGTTTTCCTCACTAATAAAAAGATGCGTATGAAGAAATGCCCACTTCCTTTCTAAATGTGGTTATGTTTGCAGGTAGATAGCTCTCTGCTTTTCTCTTACTGCTTTTAAGATCCTCTCTTTATCTTTAACCTTTGGTATTTTAATTATGATGTGTCTTGGTGTGGTCCTCTCTGGGTCCAACTTATTTGGGACTCTGTGCTTTCTGGACTTATATGTCTATTTCCTTCAACAAATTAAGTAAGTTTTCTTTCATTAATTTTTCAAATAAGTTTTCAATTTCATGCTCTTCCTTTTTTCCCTCTGGCACCCCTATGATTCAGATGTTGGTACCTTTAAAGTTGTCCCAGAGGTTCCTAAGATTCTCCTTGTTTTGTTTTGTTTTAATTCTTATTTTTTCTTTCTGCTCTGGTTGAATGCTTATTTCTTCCTTTTGTTCCAAATCATTGATTTGAATCCCAAATTCCTTCCCTTCACTGTTGGTTCCCTGTATATTTTTCTTTATTTCACTTAGTGTATCCTTTACTTCTTCATTTTGTGGCCATACTCAATGAGTTCTCTGAGTATCCTGATCACCAGTGTTTTGAATTCTGCTTCTGATAGGTTGGTTATCTCTATTTTGTTTAGTTCTTTTCTGGGGTTTTGTTCTGTTCTTTTATCTGGGCCATATTTCTTTGCCTCCTCAATTTGGCAGCCTCCCTGTGTTTGTTTCTGTGTGTTAGGTAGAGCTACTTTTAGTCCCTGTCTTGGTAGCATGGCCTATTGTAGAAAAGGCACTTGTAAATTGTGTGGGGCAGAGCATTAGGTAGTTGTCAGGGCAGAGCAACCTGCTTCTCCTCTTAGTGGCTCTGTGTGTGAAGTGGGGGCTCAGAGAGGGGTCAGTGCTGATGCCTGGATTCTGGAGCCCTGCTTGGCATTAGCCCCACTTCCAGTCACCCCACCCACCTCCCATATGCAATTGGTGCCCTTGCAGCTGCTGCTATGGAGTTTGCATACGTCCTAAGCCCATGTGAGCCCTTTAACAGGTGAAAATCTGGTAGTTTCTTCACCACCCCAACCCCCAGTTGTTTTTATAGCCAGAGGTAAGGGGGATTTATCTTCCTGGTGCTGGAACCCTGGGCTGTGTGGTCTGGTCTGGGACTGGAATCGCTTGCTCCCAGGGTATCCCTCCTGATTTTTATCCACATGTGAATGTGGATCCCTCTGTTCTGCCACCAGCATCGCCTTTCTGCCCCATCTCTGCAACTCCGCCCTTCCTACCCATCTGGTTGAATGTGGCTTCTTTAAATCCTCCATTGTCAGACTTTCATACAGCTTGATGACAGTTCTGGGTGCGATATGTTTTTGAGATCTGATTGTAACTCTTTCTATGGTTGCATGAGGATGCAAAGCGTGTCTACCTATGCCTCCATCTTGACTGGAAGTCTCTCTCCGAACGTTTTGAGTGCTCAAGCAAGAAATTATACAACTTCTGAGATGACATGTTTTGTTCCTTCTCTATCTGAAACAATTCTTTCTCATTTTCTTCCCTCATTTGCACATTCTTTCTGTTCCCTGCTAGGCAGTAATTCTCTTTTCTTGAATGCCTCCCTTTCCTGAAGTCACGGCAGTCAGAGTACATTATAGAAGAAGAATCTCTTCACTGTGTAAACAACAACAACAAAAAAAGTTGCAAGTTCCAGCTCTTGGGGCAACAATACAGAATCATAAAATTCTAAAGGTGAGAGAAGTCTTGCAGATCCTTTGTAGTATCGTAACACAGCAGAATTGAATACCAGTAAACCCTGAACATCTGGTTATAGAGTTCCTTAAGACCATTAACAACACTTATCTTTCATCTTCAGCTCTTACATGCAGTAGCTGTGCAACCTTTCAGCAAGTCCTTCCGGTTCCTTCTGAAGGAAACTCCATCCAGTCTCAAGCACAGGTTGGGGTCCCCCAGCTACCACTGGATGTTGTTTCCTTCATTCCAGGAAGGATCTATCAAGTGTTGGCACTGAGATTTAATCTATCCAATCTTCATTCTCCGGTTGCTTACAGTATTTTCAAGAACTCGTGACTTTTCCATATGCGAACAATTTAAAAATACAGGTGAGACATATTATGTATGCGGTAGAGAGCTGGAATTGCCAGGTACAGGCAGGAGAAGGTAGCTTGCTTTGGAATAGCCTACGTCTCCTTCACTGTCATTCACATCAACAAAATAGTGACTAAGCTCCCGCTAGAAGGACTGGCAGGGCATTTGGAGATGACTACCTTGTCGCTCTGACAGGTGCGGACACCTGAGCAGGCCGGCGATCAGCCCCGGGGAAGTGTGGCCTGCGAGGGCGCTGAACCCGAGGCCCGGTGGCGAGGAGGCTGCCAAGCGAGCCGGGCCGACCCGCTAGGCTGCAGACGGCGGGGCTCCCCGCGGGCACCTGGCGCCAGAGGAGGGAGGCCGCGCGGCACCGGGCGGGGCAGCGCGAGCGGCCACCTGCGGCCACGCGGGGGCGGGAGCCAGGTGGCCTTGGAGCACGCGCCCGGGCCGGGACATCCAGCAGGAAGTGGCTGCAGCGCGGCGTGGCCCGGGCGCGGCCTCTGCAGGGCGCGCCTCCTACCCGGAGCCTCGCGGAGCATCCGGGCCGGGAGGCGGCCGAGCCCGAGCCCGAGCGCCTAGAGCGAGACCTAATGGCGGCGCTAGCGCTCAGAGGCCCCGGGGACGCCGCCGCGGCCGCCCTGGATGAGCTGTCCCGGAACTTCACGTACTGGGCGCCGGGTGCCGGCAATGGCTCCTTGTCGGGCGCGTGGTACCGCAGGAACCAGGTAAGGGCAGCCGCCCCGCCGCGCGGTGCGGACAGGCGCGGGCCGCGGCGCCTCCTGCGCCTCGGCGGTCCTCCCGCCTACTCTCACAAAGACACCCCGCGGTCCACGTGGACGAGCTGATCCGATGTCTGCACATGTTGACTTAACTGCCCCTCATTTGGGAGAGCGGGGATAACCCCGGCTTCCTCTCCTGGGCATCAGTCACCCCGAGTGGGTCGCCCAGGTCTGCGCCCCTGACCTCTGCGGGGTCATTCCTGGGCCTCTCGGCCCGAACAATCCCACCTCTCCACCCGAATCTGCCCTTTTCTCCCGTAAGGATTCTAGCCGGGTGGGGTGAATCTCCTCCGGCCGTATTCCCCCACAGGATCATTTTACAGTTAAAAAACAGTGACACCCCCTTCTCAGAAGCAGGGAACTCATTAAGGGCAACCAGATGTCATCCCTGCGCAGATGCTGTGTGTGTGTGTTCCCGCTGTCTCAGCGCAGCCCTTCCATTTCCGTGTGAGGAGCACTGATACTCTCACCGACCCTTTGGGAAAACACTGTCAGCCTAAATAACGCCAGTTTACGCTGGGAATATATACTTAACGACATCAAAGGAGATGGTAGAACTGGAGCTACCTTTTTACTTTGGATTTGTTGGAAGAGCAGAAAAAGAGCTCTAAGGGCCCTTCCTCTAGCTGCTTTTATTATCTTTCTAGTGGGGGCAAGTGACCTCGATACGGTGGATTCCAGGCTACCCTACTGTGTTACTTTGCCCTGGTTCTTGAGCAAATCCACAGGGCTTTTTATTTTACAACCATACAATCATAAAAGATTTGTTGCGGGGCTTTTAACCAATAAACAAATGTGTAGAATCCTTTTATGTGTAAAAAGTGTTTTGAATATCACTTGAAATGTTAAAATTTTGTTTTCAAACGTTTAACACAAGATTATTTATAGAAAGGCAAAGTATGTTCACCTTAGTTTTCAGCAGAGGGGAGAGTATTATATTAAGTCTTACCCACAAAATATACTAAAATTGGAAAACTGTGGGGCCCCAGAGCCTCTTGTTTACTGTTTTTAACCTATTCCATTTCTCCTTTCTTCCACCCTCAGGAGTTAAAATGAAAATTCCTTTTTATGGGAAGTTCTTTGAGTATATAGTATATGTTGTGAACATGTTATAATGTGCTTATACTAGGAACCCTCCTAATAAAAATTAAAGAATGAATTTTTCTCTTTTGGTAATGAAATTAGAGTGTTCAATAGATGTGGCCTCCCTTGGGATCATTCAAAACAGGAGAAACCATTGTTTTCACAGTGGAAACCTCTGTCGTCATTAGTTTTCCTTGAATGTTTCCTGGAATTCAAAATGGTCTTGGCCCTCTGACACCTGAACATAGATTATCATGTGATATAAATTTGAGGACTTTGTGTGACAATATATTTATACTGGTTAGAAAGGGTGTATCCAGAATATGCTAATTGAAATTACTCAGCTGACATTTAAGTTATAGCTAGTTTGAGGTAAGACCACATCAACTTTTTCCATTATTGTGCAAATTCAGGCTGACATATGAGACTGTCATAGTTTACCCTTTCAGTAATTGCATTTGTTTTTAAGCAAAAGTAAAAAATGATTTTTAAAAAATCATTCATCTAACAGTTTATTGAATGCCTCTAGGTGCTGACCCAGGCCAGTAAAAATAAAATGGAGTTTAATCTTTCTTTTATTTTTTGACACTAACTGAAAATAGAAGGCTGAAAATGGGGGTGGCTGAAGAAAAACAAAATGCGAGATAAAAGTTTAGGATTCCCATACTCAAAATTATCCTTGGTTGATGGAAAGCCAGAGTTTAATCAGTTTTATCGCAACTTAAATATTTGGACAGTGTCAGTTCACTGATAATGCAGTTCTCTGTGTCTTTCCATGTGATAACCATCAGATCTAACAAGTTAACCTTACTCATAGAAAAAGACCAACTCCCTGGAACACTTTTCTGTAAGAGATGAATATTTAACAGTGGCCTTGTAGAATCAGTGTTGTCTAAGGCAAAGATGTGAGTATTTTAGAGGAGGAAATCTCGAAACAAGTCAGTAGTAGGGAAAAAGTAGTAGTGGGGGAAATGCTTTAGGGAGCCAGGGAAGTGAGGCCTTTGCCCCTCTGTGTCACTCAGGAGTCTGCCTATAAAAGTACTGATGCCATAGAATTCTACACAAATATTCTCTTTATGTTTGATCCACAAGTTTTCAGTATAAAAAGATAATGTTTCTAAAATGATTGTTGTGCTCCCTGCCTTGGACAAAGCACTATGAGGACATTCAACATACAGTAGTCTCCCTTTATCCTGTGGGGATACATTCCAAGACCTCCAGTGGATGCCTCAAAACCACAGATAGTACTGAACCCTATATACACTATGTTTTTCCTATACCTTCATGCCTATGATAAAATTTATAAGTGAGGCACAGTAAGAGGTAAACAACAATAATAAAACAAAATAGAACAATTGTATCAATATATTGTATTAAAAATTATGTACTTGTGGTCATTTCCTTAAAATATTGTAACTATCTCTTGAAATAAAGGGCTTGCTGTCACAAGTTTCAGAGGATCCCTTGCTGAAATCTCTGTGGAGGCTCAGTGCTTTCAGGTGCAACATGTTCTTGTTGATTGGAACATATTTTCTGGTCGTCCCTTCCACCCACAAATGTAATGCCTTTTCCATCTTAACTACGCACTCAAAATGCACTGTGGCTGTAATTTTACAGTTTGAGGTGCGACAGCAAAATAGCGCAAGTTTCTTCTTCTTTCTCCGCAATATCATGAACAGAAGATTTATTCTTACTATAGATCTTGGCAACCTCAGCCTACAAGTGTTTTGGCTTTGTTTAAGTCGAGAACTTTCACCTTTTCACTTAAAGGAAGCACTTTATGACTTCTCGTTGGCACATCTGAATTGTCAGCATCACTACTACTCTTGTGTTTGGGGGCCATTGCTAGGGAAAATAAAGGTGATGAGAGCCCAAGTGCTGCAATACTGCAGTGGTCCATTCAATAACCCAGATGGTACAAGGTGACTACCAGACAAGGAACATGTACAGCGTGGATACGTGGGGCAAAGAGATGATTCATGCCCCAGGGGGCGTGGATAGGAAAGGCCTGCGGTATCATTGGGCTACTCAGAACTTCATGAAATTTAAAACTTACAAATTACTTATTTCTGGAATATTTTTAGACCATAGTTAATGGCAGGTAACTGAAACCTCAAAAAGCAAATTTGTGGATAAAGAGGGGACTACTGTGGTCTTCAGACCCAAACCCTTCTTTCCAGGGATGTAATTAGGTGCCTGGGGAAATGAGCTATACAAGTAACTCCATAACAACTATGTGGTTGGTGTCATGTGAGCAATAGAAAGCCCTATGGAAATTCAGAGCAAGGTGGCTTTTAACAGAGACCATAGGGATGTGTTGTGGAGAGGTGGTATTTGAGCCAGACACTTAAATATAGACAGAATTTCACTGATGGAGTATACAGATGGTCAGCATTCCAAGAAAAGGAAAAGTCTGGCGACAGAGGAGCATCCCACGTGGTCTGGCATTTCTGTATCTAGAATAGAAGTCAGTGGCCATTCTGGTTGCCGTGGGAGACGGAGATGATTGTAAGGTGGAAGTATAGTTTGGGGTCTTAGAAATAGTCATGGATTGCCTTGAAGGACTGGTTAGGGAGTTTGAATTTTATCTTATAGACAGTGGGGAAACATTGAAGGTTTTTTGAGCAGGGAGTTTGAGAAAGCAAATTAAATAAAAGAAATTTAAATTAGGGTTAGCAGGATGCAGAGGCCTCAAATGGGCCAGCTCTGAACCAAATCCAGCCCATAGATGTCTTGCTAGCCCTACAGAGAGGTTTAGAAAATGTTTAATGCATTGCCAACCTTTAAAAATAAGAGGATTATATATGAAGTTTCAAGTTTCCATGATCTCTTTCAATATTAGAAGTTCTAGCAACACTCGGCCCCTTTCCCACATGGTAACTGTGAGCTGAGTACAGCTGGGCCCCCCACTTCAGCATCTCTCTTTACTCTCATCTCTTACCTGCTGGCTCCCGTAGGCAATTTGCATCCGAGGTTAGAAGCTGTTGTCTAATCTTTGCTGTTAACTAGCTGCGTGTACTTGGGCAAGTCACTCTGAACTTCAGTTTCTTTACTTGTAAAATTAGTATTGGAATAGAAGATCTCCAGCTCCTCTTGCTATCTGGTTGAATAAATTCCAGACCAACAAGGTTTTAGAGGGAAGGAGGAGTTTTGCTGCTGGTTCTTTAAGTTTATGCATAGCATATTGCTAAATATCTAAGTTCACAAGGACATGGTCAAAAGGTCTATTCTGCACAGGGTCAAAGGAAAACTTGGAATTTTTGATGTCCTTTATTTGAACTTTTGATTTCCAATGGCTTGAATTTTTAAAGTCAACATATTTAAAGGAAAATTGATACAACTTGGCAAGGAAGAGGTGAAGCAGAGACTGACATTTGTTATGCATTTGCTGTGTGACATTTTATAGTTATTATCTCATTGGAACCCCCCAACAACCTCGTAAGGTACATATTATCTTCACTGTTCATGTAAGGAAACTTGTGTTAAATAACTTGCCCCAAGTTCTTACAGTAAGTAGGTGTAACTGCAAAGCTATTTTTATTCCATGCCTGTGGGCCATTGCTTAGAAACTAAGGCTTGAAAAGAATGTGGTGGTGAGAGTGAACGTGAGGGGGAAACCACTAGGGCTGGTCTCACTGCTGTAAAGACAAATCGCGTTGAATTTCATACTGCCCTTCTGTTGATTCTGGCTTACCTACATCTATCTCTTTTGTCGGTAGCTGCATCAGACTGTCTCTGAAAGAAAGAGAAGTGCCCAAACTTACAAAATAACCAGAGGATCAGATAGAGATTTGCTGAATCTCTCCATTTCCTCCCCAAGGAAAATCCCTTTTTTGTTTTGTTTATGCATATTGATTTTTTTTTTTTTTTGCCTTCCTTGTTTATCCAACATCGCACATTCCCTTGCCAGATATTCTATGAGATATACTCATATGTATAAGGCAGCAAGAAGAGGGAAGGAAGAAACATATTGCCTTAAAGCAATTGTGTCAAAGTTTTTGTAATAATAATAATCCTGTGATCCTTATTAGAGGAACAGAGTCTTAATGCTCTTGTGAATTTGGCAGGCCAGGTGTTTGCATTTAAATCTATCTGATATCCTCTTTATGGCTTGATTCATACTAACTAGTATGAATATTTGCATTGATGCAATCAGCAAAAATCCATAAACGTTGCCAGTTTATGGGCTTACATGGCTCAGTTTCTTCATAAATCATTTTAACAAGAAAAACAAAGGGAGAAAATGAATGAAGGGAGAGCCTGTAGGTTAAAATAGACCTAGGATATCAGGGCAATCTGGCTGTGACATCTTGATTGCCAGGGTTCATTACTTTTTTTAAAGAGTAGCAGTAAAAATAGTATTTTATTCCACCCCCTCCCATCCACCCTAACTCCACAGGCCCCAGTACACTTTTCCCCTTTTGTTCCCACAGCAATGTCACAATTAGAAAAAAATAAGTTTGGGGGGCTGAGATTTGGGGGCGCTACATGTAAAAACAGTCAAATCATGATAGGAATTTTTCAAAATAGGTCATCCCCTTAATCATCTTCTTCCTCATCTTCAGGTTCTCATTTTCACTTCTTACCCCTTCCTTCTTCACCAGGATCTTCTTCATCTTTCTTATCATCTGCTTCCCCATTGTTATAACCTTCTTCATCCTCCTGTTCCTCTCCACTCACATTCTCCTCTTCACCTTCTTCTTCCCCCTCATCTTCCACTGCCTGAGCATCGTCATCATGCTCTTCCTCATCAGGGTTGATTTGGTTGAGCTGGCTGGCTATGCGGGTGTCCCCTCGCCCTTGCTCGCTCACCAGCCCACGTGTGTGCCTCGGGAAGTGCGTGCTCAGGGGAAGAGAATGACCTTCCCTTCTAGAGGAGAGGATTGATCTTCTGTCAAGGGTATACAAGTAGCGGCGCTCCCCTGTTAGAACCTCCAAACGAGCTCTCAAGGTCCATTTGTACAACGTAGGAGAGTCAAGCTTCCAAGACTTCAGGTACATCCGAAGGAGGTGCTGCACTTGGCTACATCTGCCTTCCCTAAAATAAATTTAAATAAAACCTAACAGTTCTATCAGGAAAAAAAAAAAAAGGATAGCTTTCAATTGCAGTGTTTAGGGATGCAAACTTAGATGATAAAACTATAAGGAAAAGCAAGGAAATGACTGCCCTGGAGTCAGGCCAGTGTTTCCTTGGGGAGCAGAGCACGCGAGGGGATGAGGCAAAGGGAGGGCTTTGGGTGGACACCCAGTTTCTGTTTCTTAATCTGGATGGTGTTATAAGGGTGCTTACCTTATAACAATTCATTTTATTCATCTATATCGTTCTCCTTGCAGTTGTCTGTGTCTATTCTATAGTTTTAAAAAGTTTAAAAATAATACTAGCATTAGCATTCATTTTGCGTGTTTTACCCAGAATGTATAGGAAATGGTATTCCATATTTATTTTATTTGCTTATGAGAATTATTTAAACAATTTTTAAATAAAGATAGGTGATTGTTTAAATTGACATTTGAGAGTGTACCATGGAAAGGATGAAATTCCCATAAATGTCCTTTTTATTCTTATATAGTGCAGTTTTAACATTTAAAAGCTTAGCCTCTTTACTAGATGTGTTGGCATATTTCTTATTTTCTCCAAATTTTGACTTTCTCCATTGAAATGGCAATTATAATTACAGTACATACCTATAGGTTTGATATAGGAATAAAATAAAGGAATGTATTATAAGTCAAATAGTTAGCAAAGTGCCAAGCACAAAGAGAGCACTCAGTAAACAGTAGCAATTATTATTAGTATTACAGTCCAGCTATATTACAGGAAATGCCATACAATATATAGTACTTCTAATTAGCAATTGGCCTTAGCGCATTATAAATGGAAATAGGAGAAACTGTATCAGTTATTTGATGTAACTTTCCTTTCTTTACTCTAAAGTCACTGGTTTCTCTTTAACTCGTGCCTTCCTCAGTCCCTTGGATGTGTGTCTCTCCTTCACTCTCCAAATGTAATGCATCCCACAACACTTCCTAATTGCGTTAGTCTCCTAATTGGAATACTTGTTATCTTTAAGTACTAAGGCAAGGATTCTTCCCAGGTCTTCTGCCACTTTCCTGGCTTCTGGGTTAGGGATGGGGAACAGCTGACAGAGCTTTTGGTGGCAGTAGTGGGGTCATATCTCCAGACACTGACTGTAGTTTTTAAGCCACCAGCAGGACCAGCACCCCTAGCCTGGGAAAGCTCATACAGTGTTAACATTGAGACTTGGATGCCCGCCGCTGCTGCCGCCACCATACCGTGTCCTCTCCAACCTGGCTCTGCCCCTCCTACCTGTCTGGATGAGTGTTTCTTCTTTATGTCCTTGTTTGTTGGACTTCCGTGCAGCTCGATTTTCTGGAACTTCTGGTTGTCTCTAGTTTTGAGAAAAAGCCACAAATGAGAACAACACTACGGAAGACTGGAGTCTTATTATGGACATATGTGACAAAAAAAGAAAAGAAAAAAAAAAAAAAGACATGGATGCCACTTATTTTAGCTTGGTTTTTTTTTCCCTAAAAGTCCAATATTTCTCTATTCAGTTTATACCTTTTATAACCCACCCCCACCAACCCTGTCTTCCATCTGACACACTTAATTTTACATAAAGTTAACGCCCTTTACCCAGTTTATCCTGGTTCATGTGAGTATCATAATTGCCTGGGGACTGGCAGGTAACCCTCCACTGCGCCTCCACATAGCTCTCGCCATGTGTATACCTGGGAAACATGCGCCTCACCTTGCCACTTGCCTGGAACCTTGGTAACTCCCAGCACGGCTAACATATGTTTAGTTATGAGCTCCACTGAAGGTTGTATTTGTCCCGGCATGACTTCTCAGAGACCCGCCCTGGCCTTGGCAGGTCCTACAGAGTTCTACCTAAAATGAATGTTCTGCTGCCTGCCTGCAGGCTCAGCACTAGTTGTTTAAGTTAGCTTCTCTGCGCCTCTCAGGTTGTTTTCTTCCTTCAGTAACTTGGGCCACTGGCTAGACTTCTTTAGCTTACAATAGGAGTCCATCTTTCTTCTGACCTTTGAACTTGGCTTTCCTGCCAAGAATGCTTTGTAAGTTAAGAGGCTTAATTTGCAAGTCATAGAAAATCTAAAATCTAACATTTACTGGCTTAATTAATAAAAGGAATTAAATCAGTTTGGATGACGTAAAAGGCCAGAAGAACTCTGGTTTCACATAAGCTTTGATTCAGAGGCTCTAACAGCATGGTGATCACTCGGTTTCTCACTCTCCTCTTCAGCTTTTGTTCCTTGGTGTGGTTGATTCTATTTTACGAGGCTCACTACTCTACCCTGCATTTTTCCTTTCACTTGCAGGAGGAAAGGCTCAACTTTCTCAACCAATGAAAACACACGGGCTTTAGTCTGACCAAAGTTAGGTCCGTGTCCTTTCTTGTACCTGTCACCAAGGCTAGAGTTACTGGGCGTGGTGTCCTCACAGAACACAGACTCCCTTGGGAAGGGCTGGATGAAGGAAGTCCTGTAAGCAAAAGAAAGGGATGCTGTCGGCCCTGATGCAGTGCCCCCCAGGTGGGCTTGATTCCCCCTCCTTCGGATTATTGTCCTCTTGGGCAGCTCTCAGGCTAACACCCTCCCAGCTCACCCAGGACCTTTCCTGTCTGTGTCCTGCCTCACATGAGCCGTCCCTGAAGCAGAGCTCCCTGTTTAGCCTGCCTTGTCTCTGTGGGTGGCGCCTGAGCCATGATCTCCTTCCAAACTTATAGAATCAAGTTCTGAAATATTTCTACTAACATCATCTCTAAGCAGCTACTTATTTTTAAGTTCTAAACTTATTCCCCTGCCCCCCTCCCAAAGAACTTCTCTTGTCTTTCCCACTGGTGGAGAAGTCAAAGGGAACCAGCTGGCAAAGGCAGTGCCCCTGGCTCAGTCCCTATCTTGCCTCTGCCTGCTTAGCAGTTTCTTTACTATCAACAACCACCTCTTTAGTAGGTAGGAATCTTCTAAAAGTATAGTGGATTTAGGTGAGATAGGTTTGGTATGTGAGTGCAGTCAGTGCTGTGGAAGAGTCCTAAGGGCCATTTAGCATTGTCATTATCCCATTCAAGTTCAAGGTGAATCCTGTGAATTCTGGGCTTTTGGGTTTTTTTTAATTCCTTTGGGCTCTGTACTTGCAGAGCTCTGATTTTTCCAGGGCTGTTGGGGAGACAGCTGCACTGTGTTCCCTCTTGTCACAGCCCACATTAAGCTTGATCAGCTAATTGACAATAAGGGCATGAATGCAACCAATATTCCACTTGATAAAAATTATAAGCAGAGAGCCCTTCTCAACAGAGCAGTGTCAGGCAGTGATATCAAAGAAATTAGAAAACGTGGACTGTGTCCTCAAAATGTAGCTATATATGTGTGATGTATATAATGATGTAATGTGGGGGATAGAATATGCTTTAGAAATACTTGAAAAACAACATATGAAGGACTGATGTGAAGTTGTCCTCTCTTGTACTATCTGCTGGACTATTTATGTTTAAGCTTCTAGGACAAACAGGGTACAGTTATGTAATTATAAAAAGGAGAGCCAAAGAATAAGAGGAAATTTTTTAATATACCTTTGGATATGGCAGCCTGAGTCACAGCAGTGGAGAAATGTGTGGTCTCTGTGAACAAGGTACAGTACAAGCAGACCTCAAGTTGCAAGCAGCTGCCATGACCATAAAATAGAGAAAATTGTTTTACATGTAGAGCATTTTATTATTCTTATGAAATACACTTGCAGATCCAAATCACAATCACCATTGATGAGTCCTACGGGTGTCATATGTGGGTTGATCATGAGATGTGTTGGGACTTGGCTGCTGGACCAGTGGGATGTGAGAATTTTGCCAGGAACTCGGGGCTTGGAAATAGGAGATATTATCTTGGCCATGAGAACTGGTCCTTTAAAGGCAATGAAGAGTCCAAGTCACAATGGCTAAGAGTTGTAGACATTTTGAACTTGATGTCAGAAAGATCTCGTCTGGTGGGTGGTAAGGGCCACAGGAGTCTCTGGCGGAGGTCTGTCAGTGAGTGACAATGTCATGACCCCTCCCCCATATAGAGGCAGCAACTTACCTAATGGCTGGGGCCAGACATGAGCAATAGAGTTCAGTCTCCAGGGAGATGGATCTGGCCAAATATAGCCAGAGTTCAAGGCAGGCATTGCTTTCAAAAGGGACATGTACTCCAGAAACCCGGATAGGTGTGGGGAAAGATTTGTAACTAAGCCAGTCACAAATTTCCAACTTTAGGGTAAGAAGCTTCTTCTAAACCCTGGCCTGGCCCTGCAAAAGGCCACCTGCAGTCTGCTTCTTTGGAACAAAAGATTGCAGATTTTTAAAATTATCATTTTGAATTTTTAACAAAATTTGGAAGTTATGGGAGCTTATATCGATCTGGATGCAAACAATAGCATTCTTTGTCTTCAGAATGTCTGTCCTTGTTTCAAATATTATTCCCTTTCTGATATTATATGGGTTGACTTGTTTTGTAATAGAACTAAGTTTAAGACTTCCTTAACTGAATTTCTTACCTTTTTGACTATTGTTGCTCTCCCTTTAACAAAGTATTAAAAGCCCCCAAAGTATGTGTCATTAAATGTATTACTCTTTCCATAAAATTGTTCTTCTGAAACTTAAATTTTTTTTTTAAGTATATTTTATTGATTATATTGTTACAATAGTTCCAATTTTTTTTTCCCCTTTGCTCCCCTCCGCCCAGCACCCCCCTTCCCCAACAATCCCCTCTCCAAGTCCATGCCCATGGGTCGTACATACAAGCTTCAAGCAAAAAACATGGTGGCTTCTTAGTAAGCTTGGAAAGGCTTATCCTCAATGGAGTTCAGTTTTTTAAAAATAATGAATGTACAATTATGTAAGTAAATGTATTCCCAAGTAAAAGAGAAAATGTAATAGTTCTTAATTGTATGGGAATGCATTATGTCAGACTTTTTTGCCTAGGTTTTAAGGTTGATTAAAAAATTGGCATTGAACAGCTGTAGAATAGCATCGATATACTGTTATGTAACGCTGACCTTTTCTGCTGGCTTTAAATCACCAGATTTTGATTCAGTGTCATGAGACTTTCTCAGGATAGAAAGGCAATAAGCTTACAGCATACAGTAACCAAGATAATGAATTAAAAATCTGTTCCTAACTGAAATTTCTTCTTTCTTCTTTTTCACATATGCGATTATAGTTTTAATTCAGCTTGGGTTAGTGTTGCAGACAACTAGATTATATACAAGGGCAAGATTAGTGGTAAAGATAATCTCCAACATTTGCTGCTGTGAATGTGAATGTGAATGTTGTTTCTTTATGGCTCTGTTGTAATTAACTCTCCTCACTGCCCCTGCTTCTTCTCTGAACTCCTAAATCAGTCTCCTCCCCCGCCCCCACCGCTCTGTTCTTGCCCCCTGCCAGTCCACCCTCCACGCTGCAGCAGGGAAGAGTCTTCAAAAATCAACTTTGGACCTACCCACCTTTCTCTGGTTTAGAGTCCTTGGTCTCATGGTACCACCTACAGATCCATACATACTGCCTGCTGCTCCAGTCCAGCTGTTCTGGCACCTTCTCCTTCAAGGCCCTTCAGGGCACTCTTTTTACTGATGATGTGATTTAGTTAAAAATCTTGAGGTGGGAAATTATCCTGGACTATCTGGATGGATCCTAAATGCCCTCCTGTGTACCTTTACATAAGAGGGAGGCACGGCGCAATTTCACACAGAAAAGAACGCAGTGTGGCCACACTGTCTACCACAGAGACAGAGTTAGGAGTGATTAAGCCATAAACCAAGGATGTGCCAGCAGCCACCAGAAACTGGGAGAAGCAAGGAATGGACTCTCCACTAGAGCTCCAGAAGGGGTGCAGCCCGGCCGTCTTGATTTCAGTGCAGTGATGTTAATTTTGGGCTCTGGCTTCCAGAACTGTGAGAGCATAAATTTCTGTTGTTTCAACCCAGTGAGTTTGTAATGATTTGTTACAGAAGTCCCAGGAAACTAATGAACTCTCCACAGTAGGCAGATTTTCACTCTCTGCCCCTTCTGTTCCCATGGGTTCTGTAGAGCATACCCCTATTAGAGATTTAACAGGTGGCAGTCTGCTGTTGGTTGCTTTTCCTACTTCTGGGCTTCTAGAGGGTACTTTGCATCCTCAGTTTCTGACATTGGACCTAATATTTAGCAATTGCTAAAGAAACACCAAATGGATGCAGGACTGAATGTGTAGCATCTGATGTGAGCTTCCTCAAGTTGTCTGTCTCCCATATCTACCATTTTCTCTGTGATAATTTTCATTTCAAGTCCTTTTCTGTCACATTGTATATTTTTCCCAGTGTCTACATTTGGTTTTAAGTTATACACTGGGTTTATTTTTTTCTCCTTATCTTTACTTGGTTAAGCCAGCTTCTTATTTCTTTTGTTGTTATCACTTTCCCTTTTAACTCTTTTAAAATCAATACATGTTCTCTAGAATTTCGTTGAGTTTTCAACTTCTTACTTTGAAAATTTTCCAACCTATAGAAAATTAAGAAGAGCAGTGCAATAAATGCCATATGTCCTTCACCTAGAAATTCATCAGTTGTTAACATTGTGAAACACTTGTTTGTTCTCTCTCTATATATGCTTTTATTTTATGTGCCTATATCATTTGAGAGTAAGTGGTGTCATCATGTCTTCACCCCAAAAGACTTAAGGATGAATTTGGATGTCCTGTTCCTTCTGAACTGCTCTGGAGGTGACATACGTGTCTACCTGTTTATTAGGTGCAAATTGAAAACAACCCAGCTCATCCCTATGAGAGCCCTGTGAGATGGGATGTACTGAACACCTATGTCTCAGGTGGGGTGAACCAAACACCTATTTCTCAGATAGATTATTCCTTTGCAGTTTCTGGCTCATAAGGCCATTACTGCAGTGATTAGTCAACCTAAATCTCTCAATCTGTGCTTATTTCTGGTACTAGAAGCTAGATCTCTTTCATGTCCATGCTCAGGTATATTTTACTTCCTGGAACAGGAGATAGCATTATTCCAGTTGCAAGCTGAATATGGCTATTACAGTGTGCAAAACTAGCTCTAAATTTATGGTTCATTTGAACCATGTGCTAGCACCATTGGGGTGTGATTCTGAATTTATGTTTTGAAGGCAGAGCCAGGAATATGATTGAGTTCAAAGTCAGAACTGGGACAGACTATTACCAATTCCACACATCCCTGTTATCATATCCCATCTTCATCTGGCCAGACTACCCCACCCAAAGATTGCAGGGCTCTAACTTTATGCAAAAGAACATTCTAGCACACGCACAACAAAAATGTATGATAAAACACTGTTATGCCAAATAAAACAAAAGCATCCTTCAAACTTCTCAGTGCTGATATTTTGAACCTCATTTTAGATAAATTGCTGTGGGTCCCACCATCTGTTTGCCAAGCTATCCCGAGGAGCCAGAAATGAAGCTATAGTGGTGACAAGAGTGAGCTTTGCAAAAGGGACATCTTTCTATGTTTCTGGCCTGTGCTTCTAACTGCATGAAGCTGTGAAGCAACCTTTCCTTCTGTTATCTTTGTTTTATTTTATTTGCACTGATAAAAAGAAACAGATTCTGCTAATTTTTAAATTGTGGTAAATTGACATTGACTAGCCAGAAGGTAACCTACTGCAGTCTATGAAAAATAGTACTTTAGACAGAAGCTGGGTCCCCTAAGGTCAAAATGTGCCTGATGTCTAACTGTGTGATTGCACAAGTCATTTTCCTTCTCTGGCCCTCTGTTCTCTCCCCTAACCCAGCTCCAGATCCATAAGGAGGGGAGAAAGGGGGTGAGGGGACAGGAGGAGCTCTAATCTAGCACTAATTCTGAAATGCTAGAAAACAGATAACACTCTGATAAAGTAATGATGCAAACTAGACATTTTAAATCTAATTTAAATGTCAAGTTTCTAAGGGTCTGCTCACTGTATGCAAATGACACTTCTGATTGCAAATGAGGATTTTGTAATCATTAAAGCACTTTCACCAAGGCCTCTAATTGGAAACAGCACTTGGTAGTGGTTTACTCAAGTTACTGTATGTCCTTGGAGGTAATTAAACCACCTTCTGTTAGAAACATTGCAAATATGAAGCTTCCCTCCCCAATAGTTAGGGGCATTAGTGAGGATTTACTATGTCACTACTATTTACAAATAAGTGCTAAGGTAATTTAATGAGCATGCAAATGACCTTGAAAAATTAGGTAAATTTTGAGAAAAATAAAAAATACGATATACCAGTTTATACTAAATATTATCAGGAAACTTTTTTATGCCTTATTATTACCTGTATATTTCTTGTTCTTCTAGAATATATGAATTAACTAAATTTTAAAAGCCAGGAGGCAGCATTTTTTAATTAAATATTTTATTTATTCATTTTTAGAGAAGGGATGGAAGGGAGAAAAAGAGGGAGAGAAACATCAATGCATGGTTGCCTCTCACATGCCCCCAACTGAGGACCTGGCCTGCAACCCAGGCATGTGCCCTCCCTGGGAATCAAACCTGCAACAACCCTTTGGTTCTTAGGCTGACACTCACCCCACTGAGCCACACAAGCCAGGGCAAGCAGGCAGCTTTTTATTGCACACTAGTGGACACTCTTAATTGTTAAAATCTGAATTCTGGGACAAGCTTGTGCTCTCACAAAAATGTGTGTTTGGTATATTCAAACCCAAGTTGGTTATAAATTATTCCCTTTGAGATCTTCTTAGGGCTAAGGGTCAAAATTTACTATTTCTCTACAGGTTATATTCACTCTTGCAGTAGTTCAGTTCAAACAGTAATCAATAGTTTCTTTGTGCCAGATCCTTTCCTAGGCATTAGGATCACAAAGATGAATCGATGAGTAAGTCACAACACAGCTCTGTCTTCAAGGAGCTTGTAGTCTAGAGGGGGAATTAACTTGTGAAAAATAATGACAATACTGTAGAATATATGTACTGATAGAAGTATTAAAGACTCACTTCAGAAAAGGGAGGTCAAAAAAGCTAAACTAGAAGAGAGATTTGAGGAAATTATCCATAATTCAGTAGAAAGAGATAAAGAGTTAGAAGATATGAGAGATAATTTAGGAAATAAGGATGGAATCACAAAGTCTCACATACTTATAAAAGGAGTTCCATATGAAGGGAATAGAGAGAACTTAAGAGAGATGATATTCAAAGAGATAATAGTTAAGAACTTAACAAAATTGGTGAAATGCATGAATCTTCAAATTGAGGAAACATGAGTCCCAAGCAAAATAATCCACGTATAGAAAAATTATAGTTAAACTGCTGAAAACCAATGACAAAGAAAATCATAGAAGCATCTGGAGAAAAATGGCAGATTACCTACAGAGGAGCAACAATTAGATTGACAACTTCTCAACAGCGACAATGAGGGACAGAAGACAATGGAATAATACCATGAAAATTCTGAATGAAATACCTGTCAGCTTGTACTTCTGTGCTCAAGAACAAAGATAAAATGAAGATATTTGCAGAACAACAAATAATTTCAACTCAAAGAATTTCATTGAAAGAGCTACTGAAGTATGTTCAGGAAGAAGATTGAACCCAGAATAAAAATTTAGATACAATATCATGATATCCAAAAAGTAGAAACAACTCAAATGTCTTACCAACTGATGAATACATAAACAAAATGTGGTATATTTATAAACAGAATTTTATATAACCATGGAAAGGAATGATACATGCTACAACAAATGAGCCTTAAAACCTTCATGCTAAGTGAACGAAACCAGACACGAAATGTCGCACATTGTGTGAGTCCCTTATATAAAATGTCCAGAATAGGCAAATCCATACAGTCAGAAAGTAGACCAGTGGTTGCCAAGAACTGAGGGGAAGAGTGATGGGGAAGTTACTGCTAATGGGTATGGAGTTTGTTTGAGGGTGACAAAACTGTTCTGAAATCAAATCGTGGCAATGGTTGCGCACCTCTGAATGTACTTAAAAACTATTGAGCAGCGTACTCTTAAAAGGTGAACATTGTGGTATGTGAATGATATCTCAATAAAACTTTTATTTTTTAAAGAGTGATGAGCAAAGGAATAAACATGGATAAATAAAGCCAGTATGGACTGTATAAAACAGTAATAATGATGACTAATTTGGATATAAAAACAAAGTAGAACCCTGGCTGGGTGGCTTAGTTGATTGTAGCATCATCCTGTACACCAAAAGCTTGTGGCTTCAATTCCTGGTCAGAGCTCATCCTAACCAACACCTCAAAAAGAAAGAAGCCATGTACCCTTTAGCTGTCATCCCCAACCTCCCATTCCTCCCAGCCCTGGGCAACCAAAAATCTGCTTTCTGTCCCTGTAGATTTGCCTAGTCTGGACTTTTCATATAAATGGAATCATAGGATATGTGGTTTTTTGTGACTAGATTTTTTCCACTTAGCATAAACTTCGTAAGGCTTTTCTGGGTTGTAGCATAACATTAGTCCTTTATTTCTTTTTTTAATGAATGTATTACATTTTGTTTATTCATTAGTTGATGGGCATTTGAGTCATTTGCACTTTGGGCTATTATGAATAATGCTGCCATGAATATTTGTGTACAGGGTTTTGTGTGAACATGTTTTCATTTTTCTTGGATATGTACCTAGGAGTAGAATTGCTGAGGCCATTGGAAAGTCCATGCTTAACTTTTCAAGGAACTGCCAGACTGGTTCCAAAGCTTTCAGCATTTTACATTTCTATCAGCAGTGGTTGAGGGCCCTGATTTATTGACATTCTTGCTAATACTAGTTATTATCTGGCTGTTTGATTTTATCCATCTTATTTGGTATGAAGAAGTATGTCATTGTGGTTTTGATTTGCATTCCCTGATAACTGATGATCTGGAACATCTTTTCATGTGTTATTAAACATTTGTCTTCTTTGGAGAAATGTTTATTCAGATCCCTTGTCCATTTTTATATAGGTTATTTGTTCTTTTAGTACAGGGTTGTAAGAGTTCTTTATATATTCTAGATACAAGTCCCTTATTAGATATATGATTTACAGATATTTTACGGGTCATCTTTTCATTTTCTTAATAGTGTCCTTTGAAATACAAATGCTTTTAATATTGATGAGGTCCAGTTTTTTTTTTGTTGTTGTTGCTTATGTTTTTGATGTCTTATCTGTAAGACAAAATCCAAGGTCATGAAGATTTACTCCTATGTTTTCTTCTGAGAAGTTTATAGTTTTGGCTCTTACATTTAGGTCTTTGATTGATTTTGAATTAATTTTTGTATGTGGTTTGAGGTCAACCATTTTATATCTCCACCAGCAAAGCATAAGGGTTTCAGTTTCTCCACATCCTTACCAACACTTGTTATTTTCTGTTTGTTTGTTTGTTTGTTTTTATAATTGGGTGTGAAGTGATAGCTCATTGTGGTTTCGATCAGCATTTCCCTATTAGTACGGTTAGTATCTCTTCATGTGCCTATTGATTGGCCATTTGTATATCTTCCTAGGAGAAATGTTTATTCAAGTCCTTTGCCCATTTTTTAATTGAGCTGTTTATTTTGTTGTTGTTGTTAAGCTACAGGAGTTCTTTAAATATTCTGAATATCAATCTTTATCAGGTACACGATTTGCAAATACTTTCTCCCATTGTGTGGGTTGCCTTTTCATTCTGTGAATAGTGTCCTTTGATGCACAAAAGATTTTAATCTTGATTAAGTCCAACTTATATGCTTTGTTCTTTTGTTGCCTGTGCTTTTAGTGTCATATCCAAGAAATCATTGCCAAACCCCGCTACCAATTTCTAAACACTTGGCCTGGTGGCATTTAAACTACTCAGTGAATTATTTAAAAGAATTTTGAAGTAAGTTATTTCTGTTTAACAATTTACTTTTATAATTATGGAAGATTTTCATAATTATTCATCCAATCGCAAACTTCATCTGAATCTTTATTTTCCTGATTGCTGCCAAATGCATTTAATTGTAAATCAAAAGCATGGAAATGGCACATTGTATTATGATACAATTATTTCCCATGAGGAATACTGATCAAAATTATTGCCAACTGCCTTTATTAGGGAAAGAAAATTCTTAACTGATTAAAGACTATGGATATTCTATATCAACTATTAAATGGGTTTTCAACCTTTTTGCTTCATTTTTTTTAAATACTGAATTTCACTTCAGCACATATAATAAAGTTCTAAAACTTCAAAGACATTTTGCATTCTGAAAAGAGTTCCTTATGGTTGTAATGTTCATTTGAAATTTAAATAACTCTTTGGAATTTAAAGCTAGCTAGAAGTTATGTACTGTGGAAGAAGAGAGGGAAAGATCCCTTAGAACTAACTTTTTAACCTAAATAGTTCTTGTTTTAAACCAGTATAAACTTTTCTAAGCAAGTACTTTTCAAGCTCATAATTTTGTATAGTAGATGATGTCAAAGACAACAGAAACCTAAGACAGGGTTCTCTTCCCTCAGAGAATCCGTTTATAGAGCCTAATGATACACATGACAATATTAAAGAAGGAATAAGGGACATTCACTGGTTAGAGTCTGAGAGAGTAAAGATGGGCTACTAATCCTAATAAAAATCATTATTCATATTCCAAACAGCCCTCACAAATTGCTGCTGTGTAAATATTTGCTGAATGAACAAATGAATGAATGTCTCAACTTAAAATTTTTTGTTGTATGGGCTTTTTTCAGTATATATCTTATAAGTGATATTTAGTATACCATTTAAAGAAAATATTTTCTTCTTCAGATTCACCTTTTTGGAGTTCTCCTGGCCATCTTAGGAAACTTGGTAATCAGCATTTCCCTAAATATTCAGGTAAGAAGAAGCTTTTGCCTCCTTGGACTCTTCCTCTATTAAAAATGTCAAAATTATATTTTATGACCTCACTGATATAAAGACAAACATCATTCATCTAGATTACATTCATATCTTTTGTAATCCTGATTTTAAAAGAAATTATATGTTTTTGTGGGCCTCTTAATAGTATTGTGTACCTTAGGCCAGGGGTCTAGGTGGCTTATGAATTTGTACCACACTTAGAAAGATGTTCATAATCTTGGCATAAGCTAAGATTTTCTATAATGTTCTATGGTTTTTTCCTAGTACTTTTATTATTTTCTTTAAAAGATTTAAAAAGTAATCTAGAACTGTACATACTTTGAATAAGGAAGTTCAGTTATCATAAAATCAATAAGGAAATACGGCTTTATTTAACGGACAGTTTTTCAGAAATTTATGTTTAAAATACAAATACTCAAACCAGAATAAATAAGACTCCCCCCAGTTCCCCGCACCAAAGCATTCTGCCCTGCTGTGTTTATTGTGCTAGCTACTTTGACTTATAAATTTGAATCTCCTTTCAAAAAGTTTTTCTGTAGTAATTTATTATATTTATTTTATTGATGTTTATTTTAGCATCTGAACTTTTTGATATTCTGACGTAAGGGTTTTTGGTAGTAGTCTAAAAGGTCACTTAACTCCTTCACTTACACCCCGTCTTTAGCTAGTATTGATACTTATTTTACAGAGTTGTTATGCAAATTAAGCAGCATTCATCTGTGAGAAGACCCTTTTAACTATAAAATGCTGTATCAATGTGAATTATTTTTGCTGTTAGTATGTTTGGAACAAGCATAAAACCATAATAATTGCTCTTCAATGATCTGCAAATAAATTTTAAAGCCCTGATGCAAGTTTATAGGGTCAACAACTTTAAGGCAAAATTTAATTGGGTAGAAATATTTTATTATTTATATTCTGATTTACTTCTAGAAATATTCTCATCTTCGGTTGGCACAGCAAGAACACCCAAAGCCGTTCTTCAAGAGCGTGCTGTGGTGGAGTGGGGTCGTTCTGATGGCTGTGGGAGAAACTGGGAACTTTGCAGCCTATGGATTTGCACCCGTTACTGTCATTGCTCCGTTAGGTTGTATGTCCGTTACAGGTGAGCCATTTTCCTGTGTTCTGACAAATGGAAATTTTAAAAGATCAGGAAGTTGGTGAAAAACATACAGTTTGAACAACACATGCATAAAACAGAAAGTCTATTTCCCGTTTTCTTAGCATGTTAATTTAGAATGATTATGCTACTAATTTCAGTTATCCGCTGTAATACTGCCATGTTAACCACAGGTAAACCTGCATTTTGTAGTCGCAACGATATCCAAAAGCCTAATTCCTAGTCTGAGTCTTAATAAATTAACAGCAATAGCAAATTTATACTGTGTTTTTTAATCATTAATGAATCATCTAAAAGCATTTGTAATGCAATTTATATTTTATTCATATGTTACACTGACATTACATGTATTTAGATTCTTTGATGCCTGATTTGACCCCATAGTTTAGCATCTTTTTTACATTAAGAATTAAATATTTCTTATCCTATATTATTATAATGTGTAATTTTACAGTAATGTCACGATTATCTTACTTTTAAAATGTATTATTTACTTAATACATTTAGAAAAGAGAATATAAAATGTTGCTAAAAGACTTTAAAAAGAGCAAAAATGACTGCTAAAAAATTCTCTAAACCCTGTTAAAATCAATAAAATCTTTTTAGTTTTACTCTCTATTTGCTGCTATGGAAACGGCATGTTTCTAAATTTCTGTGAATTTGGAAATTTCATTGAAATAGAAACAAGTTAATGGTTATTATCTGGTAACAACTAGATCAAGCACAATGTGTGCTTATATATCCCAGTTTTAATATTTCTCCTAAAAAGAATAAGATAGCCTTAAAGAACATATAGTTTAAACTGAAATACAGTAATGTGTATTCAAAGAGAATTTCCTTTTGTTTTGCAAGTAATTTCACCCTCTTAATCATTTAAATATTTAAAATACATTCATGGTCTACGATAATAAAATATTTAGCAAAGAACACTTTTTTAACTTTTTAGAAATTGTTCCGTTAAAATCACCACACTGTTACTACTCAGAATAGGCTTACAATTTATGTAATCCTTCACTATTTTTAACATTCTGTTAAAGTGAGCAATTTCGGTTTATCTTCTCTTCTCTTTACTACATATACTGTGTACGTGGACATTCTAGATTTTATCTTCTTTTCAAAATCTAAGAAATAACAGATAAAGGATCTAGTTATATTGTCAGCTTGGGACCTTTGCAGGTCCCATTGTTTTGAAAATGTTCTATTATTCTTCATAATGACTGTATATTTAGAGCTGATCTTTAATTTTGTTCCCTCTGCTTTATGTTCATTTTCCATGAAATAGCCAAAAATAGAAAAGAAGTGTCCAGGCATTTCAAAGTTACTTGGGGTGTGGGGGGTCGAATGCACCACATTGTACTGAGATGCTCCATTTATCTTGAGATTCCCAGTCCTGGGAAATCCTTCTTCTAGGAAAAAGAAAAAGAGAGCCACTCTAACTAGCTTGAAGAACAGGGTATATGGCTGTATTTATTGTAAAGATCAGAGATTTATTTCACAGGAGTGAAATATAGCCAGGCCTCTTGGGACACAGTGAAGCTTTGGAAGTTGCCAGAAGTTTAGGGCCAGCCTGAAACGCCTCGCAGACCTTCAGTGAAAGAGTTCATTTTGGCCCGACTTGCTCGAAGCTCTCATTAACCACAGGACGCTGAAGGTTTCCCACCTTTCCCTCAGACAGTGTCCCATCCTCCCCAAGCACCCAGGGGGGCCAGTCCACCCACCGCAAACTCTGAGTCCACTGCCTTGATAGGTGGGCTTTTCTTAATGTTTCACATCATTTTGTGTGTGTGTGATCTTAGCCTCAATTAATGCTTCAGCTTTAGAACATTGTTAGCAACCTCCCTCTCTGCCCATTTAAAATATTCAAAGAAGTAAATTAGAGCCTCAAACACAAATCATTTCCTACTTTACAATCTTTGCAAACAATAATATATGCTTACAAGTAATATTGCCACAGAACTCCTGGACTGAGTTTAGGTTATCGTGAAGTGTTGTGGGTGGGTTAGGGACTGCTGGTGATTGAGAATTTTCCCCAGAACAATCCCCTACTGTCATCCTAAGAGTCTTTATAAAGATTATAAAAACTCTAGGGAATTTGAAGCAAAGGGGAAAGTTTTTTTTTTTTTAATATGTTTTATTGATTCTGCTGTTACAGTTGTCCCAATTTCTTTTCTCTCTGCTCCCCTTCACCCAGTGGCCCCCCTCCCTCCAGTTGTCCCCTGCTTTTAGTCCATGTTCATTGGTTGTGCATATAGTTCTTCTCAACCTCTTCCTGTCTACTCCACTCCCTCCTACTATGCTTCTTAATTCCTGCACCATCTCCCTCCCTTCCCCGTTCCCCCTCCCTGCAGACCTCCCCCCAATATGTTCACCATACCTATAGTTCTTTTTCCCCTCTCGTTGCCTACTTAGTTTGCCTTTGTTTCGATTCCCTAGCTTCTGTTGTTGGTTGTTGTGATACAGTTTTCCTTTTAATGTTCATAGTTTTGATCTTCTTTCTCCTAAACCAGTTCCTTTAACATCTCATATAATAGTGGTTTGGATCTGATGAACTCCTTCAGTTTTACTTTGTCCTAGGAGCACTTTCTCTGCCCTTCTATTCTGAATGACAGCTTCGCTGGATAGAGTATTCGTGGTTGTAGGTTTGCTTTTCATTGCTTTGAGTATTTCTTGCCAGTCCCTTCTTGCCTGCAGAGTCTCCTTTGAGAAATCAGCTGATAGTCTTATTGGGACCCCTTTGTACATAATTCTTTTCTTCTCTCTTGCTGCTTTTAAGATTCTCTCTTTATCTTTAATTTTTGACAATTTGATTACAATGTGTCTTGCAGTGGTTCTCCCTGGGTCCAGTTTTTCTGGAACTCTCTGTGCTTCCTGGACCTGTAAGTCTATTTCCCTGCCCAAGTTCAGGAAGTTCTGCTTCATTATATTTTTCACATAATTTTTCAATTTCTAGTTCTTCTTCGCCCTCTGGCAATCCTATTATTCGAATGTTTGTTTGCTTATAGCTGTCCCAGAGGTTTCTGAGCCTCTCCTCACCTTCTTTCCTTTTCATTTCCTCTTTCTGCGCTGGTTGACTGTTCCTTCCCTATGTTCCGATTTGTTGATTTGATCTCTGGATTTTATTTCCTCACCACTTGTCTCCTATGTGTTTTCATTTGTTTCAGTGTGACCAGCTTTCATTTCTTCCCTATCTTGTTCCAAATCCTTTAATTCTGTAAGCCACCTTACAACTATAGCTCTGAACTGAGCCTCAGAAAGATTTTCTATTTGTTCATCTGTCAGGTCCCGAACCTGCTGCCTGGTGAGCTGCCTCACCGGAATTTCAATCATGGTCTGCTTCATCCTGACAGTCTTGTGTTTAGCTTTGCTTCCTGGGCGGGCTGTGGGGGCCGGAGCCCCGTGCACTCGGCACTACCCGCAACCGGCGGCGATCGTCGACCTTTCTCACTGCACTGTGGCACTTTGTGTGGGGGCGGGGGTCCAAGATGGATTCCTGCCATTACTCTCCACTGAGAGACCGGGCTCCTCTTCCTCCGTCCCCCCACCTTCTGGGCCTCACCATCTGAGGCGATGGGGGTCTGTCTTCCCCAGTGTTGGAATCGCGGGCTGCCAGGTCTCAACTGCAGCCGGGATTGCTACGGTGGCATTTCTCGCAGTCCCGCCACTATCCGCGCTGCTACCACAAACAAACAGTACGGCGGTTTCTCGCCCCGCCTACCCGTCCGGACGAACACTGCTGGTTTATAACTTAATACATTGGGCTTCCATGTAGTTTTATTTTCTGGAATTTCTGGTTATCTTTTGTTTAGAGGTAGTTGTATTCCTGAAGCCTCCATCTTGCCTGGAATTCGGGGGAAAGTATTTTTTAAGTGACATAGCTTAAGGCTGTATTTACAGATGAAGCAGAAGAGTATCCACAGTTTTCTATGCTAGAACATTTTTTACCTATTATTTCCTTGGAGCGTCAAGAAAAAAATCAATCCTCCCTTTGAATTAAGAAAAAAAGATAATGTCTGTTGCAATGTCACATTGAGTTTGCATATTCTTTTCTGGCATTTGTCTTTTGTTGTTTTACAAATTTAAAAAGAAAAAGAAATTAAAATCTAGAGCACTTTCTGAGAAATCTTAGCTCTGAAGTCCAAGTAAAGGGTCCTTTCTTCTCTCTTCCGCCCTCTGGTCTGCTTCACAGCAATACACTGTGCTCCTTTTTCCTTTTCCAGAAGCGAGGAGCTACTGTGCAGGTGATCGTGTGTACTAACGAGTCTCGCTACTGCTAATATGTTAGACCTGCTTTGTCTCACATGATCTGAATTCCTGCTCCCTTGGTACACTGCGATTGAACAGGTTTTTTAAAAATTAGAACTAATATGTAAATAGCACAGTGGTGAGCATTACAGGTCTTTCCATTTGCACTCTACCCATATTCCCACCTCAAACCATCTTTTCTATCCTTTCTTGCCCTCTGTGGGTCTGGCTGTTCCTCGCTGACGTGCTCACCTTGAGATGGCATTTCTCGGACAGTAGTCTTCCTGGAGCTTCCATAGGTGTTCTGAGAAACAAAGAGTGCTATCATCAAACAATCTTCTGAAATATTAGATTCTAGAAGTTGAAGTTACACAGGGTCACTTGTGAAGTGTTCTTGGGGCTCCGGGTTAGGGCCAGGCACAGGCAGAGCCAGATTTCCCAAACCTCCTGACCACAAGATGCTTTTCTATGAAGCATCTCTAGAAACAACAGTTCTGCTGAAGATCCTTTCGGGAGTTCTTAAGGCAATGCTCACAAGCAGTCCCAGCAACCTGGAGACTCCGCCGGGATAGATAACTCACTGCCCTGGCAGTGGAGTTGGAGACGGTACACAACCCTGGGACGCAGGCAGATCTGAGTGGCCAGGCCTGGGTCCCACTTTCTGAGAGAGAGTGTCAGAACCTCGTATCCTTGTGCCACCTTGTGCCTTTGCCCTACTTTTCATACTAAAGGTCTTTTTGTCTGTGAATAATAGGTCCAAAAGCTGCTTCTGCCTAAGATGCTGGCTAAACTGGCAGTGCGGTTAAGTCTAGATGTTGACTTGTGTTTGTGTTTCCATAATTAAGAAAGCTTAATGGGTGGTTTTGCAAAGTCATCCAGAGCCTAGGCTGGCTACTTCCCCAATAAGCCAGAGCAGTGAGATGGTGAGGAGCCCATGCGTTAGGGCCAACCCTGCAAGGCATTCACACCTCAGCCCTGCCATCAGGGACCTCAGCAAGTGTTTAAACCCATTTGTGGTGCCTCAGATTTCTAACCTGTAACATGGGGATAAAGAGTGCTTACCTCAGAAGTTGTCACAGGCAGAGTTGAGTAAACACCAACATCTAAGAACAGTATGACTCCGCAGTCCGGTGTTTGACACAGTGACTGCACTAGCTCTTGACATATGATTTATCCTCATCATTATTATTAGAAACATTGTACATAATTCCTTAGGATAGCATTTACTTCCATGCTCCCAAAGATGGCTGGTGGCTAAATTTTCTAAAATGGATGAACCAATTCAAGAAATGCTTTTTATTGTTCTGATCCATGCAGTAGTTCATTTTCAGGGAGTTGAAAAGTAGGATCCTCACAGCTTATTTGTTCAGCCATTATGCAGTGATTACCCTTAGATTCCTTCACATACTCCCTACCAAAACATATTGGAAAAAACCAGAATTTCCAAATAACTACCAAGACCAAATACATTTAGAAAACAGACCCAGAGTCTTGTCAGAGGAAATGTGCTAACAGCCTAAGATGTGTGTGCCACTTTGTTTTCTTGCTCTAGCTTTATATAGCCCTTTTGCTCACTTGCTGATTAACTTCAGGGAGGCTGAAGGGCAGATTTCTTTCTAACTGCAATTTAAGAATGTGTCTTCTGAAGAACTATTTATATACTATACCAGAAATCCAGTTAAAGGAAATTAGTTGGATATTCTGCAGAACTTGTAGTAAACCTGTAAACTTCTGCCAATACTGCCTGTCCCAGGTACCTCCTCTTCCTCTGGAGGCCTTGCCTGGCTCCTAGACTAAATTAAGCATACTTTGTCTCTACTCCCTGAGCACCCTCTGTGGGCCCTCCTCTTACCCATGCAGTACCTTTTTGTGAGTTAGAAAAAGGCAGCCTTGTATCTATGAGTCTGTTTCTATTTTGTTTGTTCTTTTATTTTGTTCATTAGATTTCACATGTAAGTGAAATCATAGGGTACTTGTCTTTCTCTGACTTACTTCACTTAGCATATTACTCTCCAGGTCCAACCATGCTGTCACAAAAGGTAAGATTTCCTTCTTTTTTATGGCTGAGCAGTATTCCATTATATAGATGTACCACAGCTTTTTTATCCACTTGTCTACTGATGAGCACTTGGGCTGCTTTCAAATCTTGGCCTATTGTAAATAACACTGCAATGGTACAGAGAACAGGCTGACAGCTGTCAGAGGGGAAGAGGGTTGCGGTCTGGGTGAAAGAGGTGAAGGGATTAAGCAAAACAAACAAACAAAAAAAACCAAAAACTCATAGACACAGACAACAGTATGGTGATTGCCAGAGGCAAAGGGGATGGGACGAGGTAGAACAGGGTAAAGGGGGGATAAATGGTTATAAAAGGAGACTTAACTTGGGGTAGTGAACACACAATATAATGTACAGATGACGTATTATAGAATTGTGTACCTGAAACCCATATAATTTTATTAACCAATTTCACCCCAATAAATTCAATTAAAAAATAGATGATAAGAAAAATAAGGCAGCCTTTCTTATGATACTTTATTTCTGTCTGCAAATTATAAAACATTGATTTTATTAAAGTAGGACACTGTTGCCAACTGTAAGAAAATTGCCCTGGGAAATACACAAATCAACAAAATCTGAGATGTGGGTGGGCCTCCTCTGATGTAGAGCCTTTCTGCACCGTATAGCCCTCTCAGCTCGCTAGGCGGCCCTTCAGCAATTCTCATCATGCGCTCATGACTCATTTAATGTCCATCCTGGCCATTCAACTGAGACACAGGAGACTGGTGACAGTGTGGGTCTGGTTGTCTGCCATCTGCTCTTTCTAGGAGAGTGTGGCACAGGGAAGTCTCACAGTACAGGCTCGTAGAATTGGTTTGAAATTTAATTTTGAAAAATGAGGATAGGACGTTCTGTTCTAGAGTGTTGGAACAGAAACCAGCCTTGTTTAAAAGGTTTCAATTCCTAATGAAGCACAATGGTTAAACCTTTTGTACCAAGGAACCTGTGAATAGTCACCCTTGTAAGTACTTAAAGGTTTATAAACCTGTTTTTTGTGAGTTGAGTTAGATTCTTTGTGATTCTGCAAAGTGTATCCTCCAATTAACATTTTCCTTTTTCTGTTCATCCCCTTGACTGTGATCTATGCTGTGCCTAGGCACTGAGAGATGATTTAAAATAATAAAGTTACCAACAATCCAAAGAATTGAAACCACATAGAATTAAGAAGATTTGTGGTAGACCTTACTCAGTATAAAATTAACTTGTCTAGGGGTGGCAAGGGAGTGGGACATGAAGGGACATTGCTGCAGGGGCAGAGAGGGTGAACAAAGAGAACATGATGGATGTGTTTTCATTTTATGCCTCTGAGTATATTTATTGAAAGTAATTAGAAAAGAGTTCAGAGAATATATCATCTTTTTCCAATTAAACTCAAGCAATACTTTAGAAATAGTTAAAGATAAGAAACTAAAATTGAATGTGCACCCACTGTGCCAGGTACTTATTTTACTTAATTATTTCCCAGATAAATAGAAGTAAGTAATAAGTAGATTAAATTTGAGATGAAGTATATGAGATCAAACACTTAGAATATTAAATGGAATGATAAAATTAATAGCAGTTAGGTCTCCTTGGCCCTGGGATAATTTCTTGAGAGAAATAGTCACCCTCTTCATGGGCTAATTTGAATTAAGACTGGAGGGCTAATGCACTGAGAAAGTGAGAAGAAAATGAGACTTATGATTGATAAGTCTTTTCCATCTCTAATTTTCCCTAAGATGCTGTGTTTTGCTCGAAATGATATTCATGATGTGGAATATATGTTGTTTCATGTATTTCTGTTGTGCCGTTAGGAAGCTCTTAACTGAAACATGTCTGTAATCCATTAGATGACAGTCATAGCATAGCCAGAAAGCTTGGGTGAGGTTGGAATTCCAAAGAAGTCATCTCAAGCAGCAACTGTGGTCTCCCAGATTTTTATTAGAAACAAATGAAAGGAAACACACACAGACCAATGAGCGAGTGACCGGTTGCATTCCACAAACCTAGGTGCTGTGAATGGTTCCAGTCCTTAGTGGCCCCATGCTTAGCGCCAGCCTGGATGAACTCACTGCAGCTGTAAGCCTCACAGGCTGCCTGTGATAGTATCACTTCACAGGGACATTTACTTTCATGTTGGAAATATGCAAAAATATTCCTTTTCTCAGTGACTGGCTGGGTTGTGTGCTTTAGCACGTTGTTCCAAAACCAGCCTAAATAAAATGTGTGGAATAAAACCCTGAGGTTCTCATCTGATGTCTGTCTGTTCATGCACTCAGCTGAAAGCGTTCCAAAAACCTAAAAACTTTATTTGTGATGCCTTTTCCATCCATCCTTATTTTTGGAGAATGCCACAAAGTATTTATAGAGAAATTGCTATTAATGATGTAATGCTCGTTTACATTTATAATACAGTGTTAATCTTTTCAATGTTGCCCTGGCTGGTTTAGCTCAGTGGATTGAGCGTCGGCCTGCGAGCTAAGTGTCGCTGGTTCGATCTTCCAGTCAGGGTACATCAGAGAAGGAAAACTCTGACTCCAAAAAACCTCCGCTGCCTTGCGGCATACCTCTTCAGGGGAAAGGCTAAGGGAGTAAACCCTGACAGAAAATCCGGAGCCGGAGTCCCTAAGGCGGTTTGACGTTGTAGTCAACACCGGCAACTCCTGCGGCGCACCTGAAGCCAAGCTGTATTGACTCCGTCTTTCCCTTGGATCCTTCAGCTGCGAAGAGAGGGGGGGTCTGCTGCATGGGCAACAGCAGACCCTCCATATTACCCTGCCCAGGCTCTGTAGCTTCAGCATCATCACAAGATGTCGATTCAACACGGGAGGAGACAGATACCATGTCACTCCCGAGTCGGACTGCACAGCCATTCTCAGCGGTGCAGATAGACTCTTGAGAAGCTACACCATCGTCTCTCGAGACGGACGGCTGCCGACGACGACGACGACGAATCTTTTCAATGATAGCATTTTTACTTTTTTAGAGTCTTTCAAGTTTAATCACTAATGTGTGTCAAGAAAAAATGTAGAAAAGAAAGGATGATTGTTCTTAATCCAGGTAAATTTCCTCATTTGAAACAATGCACATTGCCTATGAATGATCTCTTCATTATCTTCAATAAATGACAATAGCAATTTTTTTTTGACAATAGCAATTTTTATTAAGATGAATTACTTGACACTTTTATTCCTGCCATTATGGATGGTTAGGCCAACTTTTCTCTCTATAAAGAAACATTTTTCAAACTGTCACATCCTGAGATCTTCAAATCCTAACTCCACGGAGTACATCGTAATTGACATACTTTTTCCCACCAATTCACAACTGACAGGGAATGATAATTAGGGAGCAGTCAGTACCTCGGTACAGTTAGAGTTGACTGAGCCTGTGAGCACGCTCAGTGTGTCCACATGTTTGAAGCTTGATTATGACTGACATGAAAGTTCTTTTGTGGTTTGCTTTTTAGCAGTACAATAAAGCTGCTATTATAAGTGGTCAGAAACCACAAGCCAGATATTTACATGTGCAGATCTGTTTGTAGCATTATTATATAAATATGTTCTTTTCATGTCATGGGCTATTTTTTTTTATAAAAGAGAGTTTTCTTTACTACTTTGTCTTCTTCTTTCCTATATTATAAACATATATCCTGAGTTCTCTTCAGACTGTAGACACTAAACAATAAATTGAATGTCTGAGAAATAAAAATTGATGAAATTTTCATTTGTGGATTGGATCAGTGTTGACAAACTGGTGGCCCGTCGACCAGATCTGGCCTCTACTGTGTTTTGTTTGGCTCAAATAATGCTTATAAGAATACAAATTATTTTCCCATGTTTAAAAACGGGACCATGACACACAACTGGAATTTTGTCCAAAAGAATCAGATTTGATAGCACTAGACTTGCAGTATGGTAGGGCTGAATTATGGCTGCCACCTGTCACTGATCTTGTGTTGTCCGGGTCATCACAGCCCCACTCCCTTCATGGCTACAGCCCACCGCCCTCATTGCTGTTTCCTCTTTAGAAGGTTACTTAATTGGACACTGTAGGCATTTGAGTTTGTGACCTACGGACCAAAGGTATTTTTTCTTTCCAGTTGAATCAGATAAGAATATCATATTATAATTACATTTAAGTAATTACATTTAAGCTTTGTCTTTTAAGAAGTGGTCACAAAAGGCTAAAAAAGGGGGAGAAGTAAATAAATGTGAAAAAAAATTTTTTAAATAGCCATACTATAACACATTTAGAGTTATTGAACTTTCTTCTGTGCTTTTAAACCTTTAATAAAAATATTATTTGGGGAGGTAGAGAATTTAAGTGAAAACCACTCAGATATCTTAATGTTGCAAATTGGAAAAAGGAATGCCCATTCACCTATCATTATACAGACACAAATATCTAAAGTGATATGTAAAAAATCTACCCTTGAATTTAATTGTTACCATATAGAAATGTTACCCAACTAAAGGGGTTTGCCTCTTGGAGTGTTCTTATTCAAGAACAAGTCATAGTTGTCATTAGGTAATTTTACTTACTTGCAGCAAGTTAAGATTGACATCCAAAGCTCTGTCTTCCCAAAGGGAGGCTTAGCCATTGCTTATATACACTATTTGGTTAATTAGCTGTCAATTTCTTCTTTGCAGTTGGCTAAACTTATCTAGTTGCCTTTCTGGTCAAGCTCATCTCATTGCAGCTGCAGCTGCAAAATACTGTGCATTTTAACATTTAGCAAGAATAGCATTAAGAACCACTAAGACCTTGAGACGCTTGTCTAACAAAAAACTGGTGCTTGAGTTACTAATCCTCATCAGTTGCTATTACAGAAAAAATCCAAATCAAGTTTGTACAACCTATCTGAATTCTCATGCACCAGTTTAATTTATAGTCGTTTTTCTTTCCTCTCTCCTTTGTGGCCTGCTATGGATCACCAACTCTTGACTACATTAAGCTAAGTAACTCTTCCATAATAACAACCAGGTTTTAGACCAAGTCTGAGTAATGTCAGTGAGGAGGTGAATGAAGAACAAACTTGGTGTTTATTCCTAAGTAAATCAGGAAGTGTCAGGAGGCTCAACACCAGGATACATACCTACACCTGGGACTGGTCCCTCACGTCTAGACTGGTTCACCTGAAGCCACCAGAATCTTTCCTGGCCTTTATCTATTTTCATCTGGAAATCAGAATCAGAATGCCCATGTGTTTCCCTGTGTCAGCCTCGAACAGAAAGCATCCTCATTCTGATTGCTAACCTGAGTGACACTCACCAATAGGAGTCAGTCCGTTATAACTATTGCTAAGATTCTTTGTGACTAAAGCTGGGTAAATATATTAATAAACTTCCCCATGGGAGTGCTATTTGAACCAAAGGAAATACTAGAAGAAGCTTTTTTGTCCTTTCCCTTTATGGATAATACTCCTGCTATCTTTCTTCCCCATGATTTCTACATAACCACTGTTTGAATTTTGATATACTTCACGTGCTGCCTTTCACCTTTTTTAAAAGTGTTATGGTCATTTGTAGTCCAGTTTCTACCTCTGGAGTCACTGTGTGACACTGTGTAATGAATTTAACCCCAGTGTCCATGAGCACTCATGTAGACTAGTGCCGGGGAGCAGTCTGTGTAGAGTAGTGTCTGGGAGCACTCTGTGCAGGCCAGTGTCCGGGAACACTCTCTGTGTAGACCCATGTCCTATGAAGGCCAGAATTGAAAAGGATTCATGAACATCTGCCCAAATATAGGCATAGTCCAAAATGTACACAAAAGTGTGAGTGCTAAAGTACATGTCAGTAGTAACTAGTTTAAGTATACCTAGTACAAATATGTTTAATTTACATGTATGTTCTGTTTTACTGCTTTTTAAGCTATTGATCTTGAAATTTTTTCCTGTTGAATATTAAATTTTACTATAGAAATAAACATGTGATTGACTTTCCCCCTTTCTAAGTGTTCACTAAACAATGGCTGTGGTTATAGCAGCAACTAGACAGGGTTGAATTTGACAGATCTCTGATTGCAAATATATATGGGAGCACTTCAGTTTATTTTTTCTCATCTTAAAAATTTACTGCTTTACTTAGAAGTCATGTTATTAGCTGTTGCTCAGATACTATGTTTTTGCTCAGTGCAGCTCTCATTTTAACAATGTTTTGCAAGATAGATGAACTACAAGTAAATGTATCTTAATAGAATGTTCTTTTTTATTACTTTCTTTGCTAGATAAATAAAACTTAAAATCTTCTTATTCTTTTATGTAAAAATTTTATAGAAAATCTCATGTTCTCTTAAAACATAAAAATGATTATAGAAGTCCATCAATTTTTTCAGAAAGTAAAAATAGCATACTTATGTTTCATAAAACCCTGATAACTATTTTATAGCAATTGATATAATTTGATGCATTAGTGTAGTTCAAGCTTATTGTTACCAATCATGTCTTTTTGCTCTTAGTAATGAAATTATTTCCTGCATAACATTTTCACATATTTCTTCAGAAAGTGAAATTACTTTTGAAACTGTGGCTTAGCAACGAAAAGAAAAGGACAATAATTCCTTTCTTACTTTGAGGGGAGGCAACGGAGTATAGTTTACTAGAAAAGAGCTCTGTACTGGAATAAGGAAATATGAGTACTGGTTCCAATCCTGCTGTTATATAAATATTTGTTAGATGCACAGATCAATGAATAAAAAACTTCTTTGGACCTCAGTTTCCTAATTATAACTTTTAGGACCTGCAGTAGATTTTCTCTATGTTTCCTACTTGCTCTAAAATTTCTTCCTTCCATGTAAGCAATGGTCTCCCTTCTTACTGGAATCCTTTGCTGTGAAATAGTCATCTATTGTTATAATGGGATGCATTTGGTATGTGTTAGTGTAGTGATACTTGGCCTATTTTTTATTGTTAATCTGTTTCCCTCTACTTGGAAGCATTCCTTACCTAATTACACAGGAAATCAGTGATGGGGGTGTGAGCACGGTCTTGGTTTTTATACCTTTTCCAATGCTCAAACATGTTAAATTAGTTGCCCTGAATTATTTTGGTCCAAACCTGAAGCAGAAAATTTTTGTATACTTTCACATCTGTCCCAAACTCAATTTTTAATGTAACGGGTTGTGCGTCTGTAGATTAATTTATCTACAGAAAATAATCCTTTAACGTTATAAAGCCATACCACACAATTAAATTCATGCTTGGTGGACATTTCCCATGTTATGTTTATTCTGTGTGAATTCTTCATTCCTGTAAATAACTTGCCCAGGAAAAGTGTGCAAGAACGTAGTTCAACTTGAATGAGAGAGAACTAAATTGAGAAAAAGGTGGGGAGAACATATGAGGATCCCAGTTTATCTTGGATGAGAGTGTCTGGTGTAGAGTTGTTATTTTGTCTTAATCAATTGCCAGAATACTAGATATGGTTATATTCAAACTGAACTGATTCAATGGATTATTATACAGGCTCCTTAAAATTATATCTATGAAGAATTTTTAATGGCATGGCGGATTGTAATATATATATTGTAATTGAGGAAACTGAGAAAAGAAATTTTGCATTATAGTTGATCTCAACTAAAGGAAAAAATAAACACTATCATACTAACTGCAGTTTTCTCTAAATGATGATATGTTTTATAATGACTTTTTCCTTGTGTTTTTACTTAAAAATCTTGGCTAGTAATTTTTGTTAAAAATTTAAAATACAAATTATGTTGTGTTTTTGTTCTTTGTATTATTGCAAGTTTGCATTTTCCCATTCCTCCTAGAGGAATGGCTGCATAAGAGGAACAACTTAGAGAGGTTCAATGTACCCACATACAGAGCCATAGCAGCAGGCCATGGCTCAGCTACAAGATTTTGAATTCAGTAGCACCAGTAATGGGAAAGAGGGTCTTGAACATCACAATGGTCAGCAAATGCTGGACAGAGATCCCACAAATACTCTTATCTATGTGGTAGGTACTAATTACACACTGGAGACCTTAGAATAATAAGATATATGAGTATATCGGAGCAAAATGGACTGATAGTCTTTTGGGAGAAACAGGCAAATCTTAGGTATAACGAAAAAGCTATATTACAAGCGGTGATCACACATAAGGGTACAGGGTTAATCTGGTGATGGGAGTGGGAGGGGGATTCAGAGGTGATGCTTTAGTCTGCAGTTGCTGGAGAGGATGGAGGCAGAGTTGAGTAGGGAGGGCACAAATAAAAGTCCTTTACCATGAAATTAAATAGTGCTTCTGGGACTTATGACAATTTTAGTGAGGGTGAGCACAGAATATAAAAGAGATTAAGGGCAAATGTGGCAAGGACAGTGGCAGGAACAAAATCTGGATGGGTGCCTTGGTCTTGTAAATGAGAAGAAGCTATTATGAGGTTTTAAAGCTGTGGATTGACATTAAATGTGTATTTTAGAAAGATTACTTCGGTGATGCTAAGGGGAAGAGGTAGTGAAATGGGCGGCCCCAGTGGGAAGCTATTGTAGGGCCCAAGCCAGAGGTGAAGCTGGCCGGAGCTGGGACAGTGACAGGGAAATGAAGAGGAGGGGGTGGATTTGAGAGTGAAACTCAGATTTAACAGACCCACTGGCCCGCTGGATGTGCAGTGTGAAGGAGGGGGACACTAGGTGGAGTCCTAGGATTCTGTGCTTCGTAGAGGTGTCATAAGAACAGAGATTATAGGAAGAGGTGAGAGGAAATGAGTTTCAGGTTGGGCTATAAAGTCAAGACTTCCTTCTTTCCACTCTCTCTCTTCCCTTCCCTTCTGTTTCTACCTTTCCCCCCCTTCCTGCTCTTCCTGCCTTTCTTCCCTCCCTCCCTCCCTCCTTTCCTCTATTCCTTCCTTCCTTCCCATTCATTCATTTAATTATTAAGCCCTCACTGTATATGGGGCACTATCCCAATCACTGTCCTAGGGCCATTGTAAACTGGGCCACTTTCCATGTAACCTGAACCAGGAGGGGGAAAGAAGTCATCTTTACAGCCACAGCTGCTGGTGTCTCTGACCAGGACACAGGTAGTCAGGCCTAAGACACAAACTGCTTAAATCCTTTCCGATGGTACTGCATAATGTCTGTGTTTATACTGGAAACACCGCTAATGGCTATTTTTGTTCTAGGTAGTGCCTTTATTTCTGTTCTGTTTCTGAAAGAAAATTTAAGAGTCTCCGATTTACTAGGTAAGTGATACTTTAAATCATGTAATTATAGCACTGCTTGATCAGGAAATAAGTAATACTATCCATAAAAATAGGTGCTTTAAAACTGGGAACAAATTACTGAAATGAATATAATCTGGTAGCTGCCATCTGCTTCTCCATGGGAAGTACTTCCATTTTCATTGTGCCTCCTCCCCTTACTATTGGCCACAGCAGATCATTAGGAATTTTATGAAATCTTTATGAGCATAATAAAATCCAATAAATTTTGCTTCAAGCGATGTATTTGTTAGACTGTTCCATGAAGGTACTTACATAAAAAGGAAAACACACACAAAAAGGAGATGCACCAGTTAACTACCTGATTTGTAGTCCGCTCTCTCCAGACGTAATAGAGAACGTTGCCCTTCAAATTTTTATTTAGAAATACAGCTGTTAATGGAAAACAACAGTAGCCTTCCTGGCTGTAAGAAAGATTTATTATGTAGCAAAGCCATCATAAATTGATTGTATCTTCTACCTCTTGTTGGAAATATCATTGGTGAGAAGAATTATGTATGGAGATTCAAATTTTCTTGCTTGACAAAATCCTGTCTGAACTAATGCTGACATATGATAATGAATATGATACTGTAGGCACTTTAAATAGAGCAATGTCAACTTGCTTCCAAGGAGATCACGTTTATTTGAAAAACTTGAGCTCTAAGTGTGGCCCCAGTGTTGCTATGTTGAGCCTTTGTTTTCTCTGGTGATGTTTCCCTTGAGCCTAGTGTCTCAGAAGGGTTTTCACTTTTTCTTTTCCTCCTCCTTCGATTCTGCTAGTAGAGTTTCTAGTCAACATTGTCAAAATTTCATGGTTAAAATGCTTTTCCAAATGAATTCACATGTGAATTCTATCTTGTCAAATATATTATTTTTCTGTTACTTTAAAAATCTATATTATGGTTTCTGCAGTCATTTGGGGAAGTTGTATGGATTCAGAAATGAGAATGAGCAGTGCCTGAGTTTTATAAATTAAAAAACTTAGGTCCTAAGTTATTTTTCCCATATATCTAATGTCTTCAGGAAACTTTAAATTGTTGTATCTAAATTGTGCCATCATTTGTAATTAATGGTTGATTAATGTTTATGTTAATCCAAGGTATTTAATGAAATAATACCGATGGATATGAAGGGAGACTTGCTAACTATCATGAACATTAGTGATAGAGAGATGACTAATTAAAACAGAATCCCTGCCCTCAAATAATATGGTTGATGATTATATGTATGTAAATGTTTTATATAATTTTTTTTTTAAACCAGGAAATAATGTGTATCATAAGGCCTTAAGCCATTAGTTTTCAGCAGGGTTTCTCTACCTCTGCACTGATGATATTTTAGGCTGGATAGTTCTTCATTGTAGGGGGCTGTCCTGTGCCCTGTAGGGTGTTTAGCCACATCCCTGCTCGCATTTACAGATTAGATGACCATGGCACCCTCTGCACCAGTTATGACGATCAAAAATGACTTCTCACGTGTTCCCTGGGGGATAAAACCTCCCCCCGATGAGAACCACTGGTTTAGAGTAAAGAGGAATCACTCCAGTTGGGAAGTTCAGAGAGAATTTTGTAGAGCAGAGGCAACGTTCCAATCCGCTCTAATGGCTGGGTAGGACAGGCATAGGCCACCACGTCCAGGCATTTGAAAGAGGGCATACAGAGGGAATAACACAATAAGTGTTAACAAAGCTGCAAAGGGTAAGGTGAGTTTTTATTTAATACTGTACTACAGCAGCTGCCAATAAGGATTAGGAAACAAATACATGAAAGTCATAACTGTAGAAAGAGAAGAAATAGTAATATCAATATATGCAGATGATTTGCTTATATACTTAGAAAACCCAGGATCAAGTAAGCATTACTAAAACCAATTAATTGGCTCAATATCAAAGAATATAAATTAAACTCACTCTCATGGGTTTAAATCTGAATTCAACTTCTGCTGTAAACTGTGTGGCCAGCATAACATTACTTCACTTCTCTCTAAGCCTCGGTTTGTTGACAAGTATTGGAGACTGTTTTAAGGATCACATTGGGTAATTCACACAAGCATTTTGAGAAATGTAAAGCCCTGTTAATTGTCATCATTTCTATGACCAACTTTATTCTTAAGAGGTAATACTAAAAAAGGTTCATAAGAAATAGGAGGCATACACACATGTACACGTGCACACAAATATACCGAACAAAATAAAACATCTATTAATTCTTTGATTCTTTATTAATTTCTCTTATGTTAATAACAGCTAACCTTTATTAATTTTTTCTTTCTTCCCAGGTACTGTAAGTGTTCTATATGAACTATCTCGTTTAAATGTGGGAACAACCCATTTACAGAACTAATACATAGGTTAAATAACTTGCCCAAGGTCATATAACTAGTACATGATGGGCCAGTATGCTAATGCTGGCAGCTTGAAAGAACAATAGTGCAAAGGCTCAGAGTGGGTTTCTAGTGTCAGAGAGCTGTGTGACCTCTGCAAATTTACTTCATCTCTGTAAGCCTCGATTTCCTCAACTTTAAAATTGAGATAGTACCTACCTTATAAGATTAAATAAGTTCATGTAAGTAAAACTCTCAGTACAGGGCCTATCACATAATGTTATTATTACTACTACTACCACCTCCATCAGCCACCACTATACTCTCCTGGTTCATCAGAAGAAATCTTGATTAGGATATGTTTGCAAACTTGAGTAAACCAGGTAACATTTCCCACAGCTCTGGTTGGGGTTCTTTTTTTACTTTTTATTTTTGCCTTCCTAACTTAATGCTTTTTAAGTAGGGCTATATAACTGATATCATATTTAATTCATACTATAGTTAAAAGTGATCAATTCTTGACTTTAATAAGGAAGTATTCAGTCACCAATTCCATTCCCATGTCTCCAAGAGGATTGTCATAAGATTATCATGATCTGAGGTGTAATAACCCATTTCATACAGAGGGAAAAGTTTTCCCCTCAACCTCACTCAGTCATATGTTAAGTCCCATGTATTTTCTTCTGTCCCATATTGCTGTTGCCTTGAGAAAATTTGACTCTTTCTGTTAAAATCTAAAAAAGCAGTGTGTTCTTTACAGAGACTATAATCAAACAGGGAGAAGAATAGCGACAATTTTTAAAAGATTAACATATAAGCATGTTAAAAATTAAATTGTCAAAATGTGCAAAAGAAAATCATTTATTTTTCCCTGCTTGGAGCAAATGAAAGTTTGTTTTGCATGATGGAACAAATGAAGATTTTTGGACCATGTGGGAACAAGCTGAACTAATTTATTGCCAAATGTTGCTCTGTGACTATGAAGCTTTTCACCACTAGCCTCAAAAAATGACCTCACAAAAGCTATGTCTGAAAGGAATCGCCAACTATTATTAACTCAGTGACAAGCTTTGGACTATGTTCTGATTCTTAGTGGATTAATAACTAAATTATTTTTGTGATTTTTTTTTCCTTTAAAAAAAGAAAGCACCAGATTTCTCCCCCCACTTTAATCAGCCAAAAATGATAGTGTGTTCCCCTCTCTTCTCCCTTAGTCACCGAAAGCACTGCATCTAATAGCCTGTGAGCTCCTAGCTGATTTAAGTCCAGAGAGTATTATCATAAAAATAAAAATTGCAGTCGATTCATCTAGTCTCTCCAGAGACTAGTAATTTAATTACTTCAAGTCGCTTATTTAAGGTTTCCCAGATAGAATGTCAAGAGATTAATAGTGAAATGAAGACCACCTCCTCCCTTCCTTCCCCCACACCTGAGGTCAGCTTGGTTTGGGGTCAGTATCTAGAATACTAATCTAGCCAGACAAACCATCATTTCTGGTTGAGAGGACAGATGGGCTCTTTTGGTTTCAAAGCTGCCTCGAGAATGGCAGACGTTATGATGGCAGGTTCAGGACTGTTTGTATCCAGTACCTTACTGAGACTTCCCACTCCAGGATTTGGTTGCCATAAGCCTGAGAATCTGGAGAGATTGTACTGAGGGGAGAGAACATCCTAAATGGTTTGGTATTAAGGAGTCCAGTTTACTTGGTGACTCCTGGTATCCCACACACGTAATCGCTGAACCCCCCATTGATCAGGAGACATGTTGTAAGGACCAAGAGAATCAGACATCAATCTTAACTGGAGTCAGGTTAGCTGAATATTAAAAAAACTCTTGAGGCTACCAGAAGAAAGGTCAAGTCATATTCCAGAAACTTAACAATAGACAGTTAACACTAGCTAGCATCCAGTTGGGGAGTAGAGACAAAATTAAACGAGATTGCAGGTTTTACTTAAGGGGAAGGGTGGGCTGGGAAATTAGATGTCCTCTGAGGAAGTACTGTGCAAAGGGATCTTGGAATCCAAGGCCTGCATAGATGAGGAGCTCAGCAGGCTGGAGGCGCCAGTGAACAGAAGCATCAGAAGGAGCCTGCTTCTAGGCTGTTTTTCCTTCAACCACTTCATCCTTCATTCTCCCTGCACGAGTATCTGCAGGAGACTCTTGTAACAGCACAGCGCAGCTTCCTGAAACAGAGGCTTCAGCCTCACAGCTGGATCCAGTTAAATGTCAGACATTTCCCAAAGTATAAAATACTCCTCAAAGCACTGCTTCGGGATGATATAAATGGTCAAATATGTTTAAAAAATATTACAACCGTATCCTCCTCTAGGAGATTCACAACGAACACTAACACACGGAGGATCTGAGGGGGGTCTCTCTGTAAAAGAAATATTTAAGTCTGTTTCATTCACCCCCTCCCAAATAAATTTAACTTGAGACCTTTTTTGGTGGAGCGTCCATCTTATGAAACTGGTTCCAGTTTGGAGATGCCCTTCTAAGGGAACCTCAAGATTGGTCAAGGACCACTGTCAGGAGAGATCAAGGCCTTCTGTCCCCAGTGGGGGATGCCGCATCTGGCCTCAGGCTATGCTCTGTACCGCTCCTGGGGCACCACTCGATGAGACTACAGTGTGAATGACAGCCCTGAGTTGTCCGTTCATCGGCCCTGGCCTTCTGTCCTACAGGAGGTGGGAGAGTGTAATCATTAAGGAAGTAGACTACCTGGGTTCCAATCCAAGCTCTCCACTCAGCTAGAAAATTCCAGACAAGATAGTTATTCCCTCTGTGACTCATATGTCCAACATGCATAGTTTAATAGTATACAGTATTATATTCTTTGTATATACATATACATATATGTTGTGATGGTATAACATAGAGGTTTATTGTAAGAATTAACTTAATTATATATAAAACATTTAGAATTATGCTTATAAGTTTTAGTCATTACCATTATAGTTCAGATGATCACATTTTAGTGTGATGTGATCACAACATAACTCTCATGTCAATCACACTTGTCTATGAAATCAATAGTTTTAAGAACATCACTTTAAAAAATGATTGCGCTCCCTTGGCATATGCCCTCCCATGGTTACCTCGTTCATAAAGAGCAGGGATGAGCTTGTTTATGTCTTTGGCACAAATGGCAAGTTTATAGGAAAAGATTTTATTGGTATTTGTACATTGTATCAAGCTTCATCTGAAACTCCCCCCAGATGGTTATAGATTTTTAAGTGGCTTGAGTTGTATTTGATGAGAAAATGTGTTTATTGCAGGTCTGGGCATGAGGTGGTGGGCGAGGCCACATGCCTATGTTATGGTCACGTCCAGTCGTTGACTCGCACCTGCAGCTTACCGACAGCTGCCCCAGCTTGGGTCCCCACCAATGTCCAAATCTTGGTGCCGTGTGCACCAGTTCCCTGAGGATAGCAGTGGGAAGCAAATAGAGAGCTGCTAGTGTGTCTTCTTCTCGTGATCCTTTCTTCTGCCTTCTCTTAAGGCTAATGGTGCCAGCCAGTTCCTTCCTGTCCAACCCTCCATTCTCAAATTGAATTGTTCCCCTCAGAGATAGCCCCAGAGACTGTCCCTGGGGATCCCTGGACTATAATGTGAGATACAATTTTGAATTATTTTTTAAGCTGAACTCAGATGGCTTTTGACTCTTGACAGCATCCCAAGGTCGTTCTGTCCCAGGGTCCTCTGTCACATCAGACCGGCAGCTGAGATTTTCAAACATAGTATCCAGCTCCCCAAACTGGCCCCTTGCAGAGCCAGATTCCTGGGGTCTAGCAGGTGTGACAAGTTCATTGGTACCTAGAGATGAGAAGACTGAGCTGCAGAGCGATAAATGACTTCCAGCCAGCAAGTAGCAGTGAAATTTGAATTCTGTGGGAGCAGTTTCAGCTTAGATGAGACTTCCAAGATCCAGTGCCTGACCTGAAATGTAACTGTTTCCACGGGCAAAGAGCATGTCAAGTGCTGCTTCCCTTCCTTTAGTGTCTCGCTCTTCTAGGCAAAGGGCAAAGGGACCAGCAGAAGCTAAACTAGCAAGTTGTCTAAGTCAGAAATCTTTGTCTTTCAAAAGAAGGAATATTCGTGCCTTTACTAAAATAAAAATAGCAGGAACTGACACTTCATGCCAGTGTTAGGAAAAAAAGTGGGATATAAATAAATTCTAAGGAAATTTATTTAAGGAACTGCTAATGACTATCTTCAACACTTTTAAACACTTACGAAAAATGTGTGCATGCTTCATAAGGGAGACAGTTAATCACACAAAAAATTAATCACACCAAATAAGCAAGCATATAACAGGTAGCAGCTATCCAGACTGCCTTTGTAGTTGTCAAAGGTAGCTGAAATTAAAATTATTAAGAAGAAAGAATGTATGACCTACTGAGTACCATAGAGTTACTTACTAGACTCACAGTGATGTGATGTCAGATAAAATAATGCATGTAAAAAAGTACTTTGACACCAAGGTTGTAGGTTCGGTTCCCTGTCAGGGCACATACACGAATCAACCAATGAATGCATAAATTAGTGGAGCAACAAATTGTACTCTCTCTCTCCCTCTTTCTCTCTCTCTCTCTCTCTCTCTCTCTCTCTCTCTCTCTCTCTCTCTCTCTCTCTCTCTCTCTCTTCCTCACTCTATCTCTAAATTCAATAAATTTTTTAAAAAGTACTTTGAAAGTATAATTGCAAAATCGTTGCTCATTTTATCTGTAGTCAAGGAGTTTTGAAATGAAGTGAAGATCCACATTGGTATAAAAGCACAGTATACAAATGTGGAAGCAGATGTGAAATGGGAGAAGGGAGAGTAGGAATGTGTCAGGATGTGGCCCAGGGACCATATTGGAAAGGTAAGTAAGTAGCACTCCCTCCATACAATGGAATACTATGCAGACTTAAAGAGAATGAGGCTCCCAATCATATACTGAGACATTCCCCAAGATGTTCTGTTAATTAGAAATAAAGCACAACACAGAAAAGTGTGTATAATATTGTTTGTGTGAAAAACTCAGAACTCATACACACACACACACACACACATGCAGAAAATATCTCCGAAAAGAACACCTCAGGAAGTAGTGGCAGTAGTTAACTTTGAGGAGAGGAACTAGGCCATCAGGGTATAAGACTCTTCCCTGGTCACCCTTGTGTGGCTTTTGAATTTTTTACCATATACATGTGTTATCCATTCAAAAGTAAAATTAAAAGAAATGTAAATGACACTAGATACAGTTAGATGAGATAAAGAAATAGCTGGCAGAGGCACTCAACATAAATAAGAAATTAGGATTTCACAAAAGAAAGTTGGAAGTCTCTGAGACTTATAAATTATATTCATTGCTTTTATACTAATTTACTATACCAAGTTTACAAAACTTTTTTCATCCCTTCATTTTAGAAACTTACTACTGAGCAATTATAAAAGTTTTTTTTTTTTCCTAAAGAAAGGACAAGACTGACCGATAATTTTAACTAAGTTCTTATATATGGTTTTCATTATTTTCCTTTTATTACATTGCTTATTAATGTATATTGTTTTTCATTTTTACAAATTCTCATTAGAAATGGCTTTTAAAATTGTGTGTGTAATTTCTGTCATCACAAAGCATTACAGAATAAATTGTTACTAAGATGAAACTTCTTTTATAGCTTCTACAATCCCCTGCATAGCTATTGTTTAGCTTGTGTGAAAAATCAAATGCTCTTTGTTCTCAGAAACTAGAGTTCAAAATCCTAAGTCATTTGGTTCAGAAGAATAGGAAATTGGTGTCTTCAAATTGCAAGATTTTATAGACAAACCAAACTGTTTCAGGTTAGCGTTGTAAATTATATACACAACAGTGCTCACCTCAGTGACGAAACAGGTTGAGTTATGTTTTCAAGGGTGCTACCTGAGAAATACTACATATATCCCTTTTTCTCAGGCTGCTAAGTATTAACAAATGAGTAATTTTCAGTGTTATTTGGAGGCTTCCTTCCTTTACCCCTCCTTCTAGTGGCTGCTCTCCCACACACATTCCCTTCCTCCATTATTTTAAGTAATGTTATAGTGATGACAATAGCACATTCTGTACATAAGTTTATTACGTGACATTTTACTCAGCTCTGCCTGGAATTCTAGATTCTAAATTGGATTAAGTAAACCTTTCAGCAAAGTTGGTGTTTACCTTTGTTATTTCTGCTAAAGGGACTCCAATACGTGGCAATAATTAAAATGCTCATTGATCAGAGTTTCAAAGTGTCAAGTCACCCAAAGTGTTTGTAAAGCCTCCAAAGATGAGTCAGTGCAGAGCAGATGGTCAGGTGATGGACTTCCCCCCGCCTCTGGCTCTGCTGTCTGGAGCCAGGTCCACCTTAGGCTCACCAGCCCACAGGAGAACAGCCAGCATGGCTGTGTTTTTATGTCTCCATATGCACATGCCCTGATCTTCCCCTTCTTAGGGGAAAGCTCCTCGGGAGAGAGACCAGGGTTCATCTGGAACAACAGAGAAAAATCAGAAGTTGTGTCCTGCCCCATCCATTCCCTGGCCCTTGTCACTCTTTAGAGGCAGTGCCATCAGGTGAATGCGTGATGTGATCCAGGGATAGCTTGATGAACCCGATTTTAATAGGAAGGGGCTGTCAGCACTTTTAGTAATGCTCAGTCTGTAGGTAATGTTTGCATCACAAAAAGACCGAAATGTCCCTTTCAACTTGTTTTGTCTTTTCAATTTTATTTAAAGGTATGACATTGGCATTTGCAGGAACATATTTATTGGTGAACTTTGCTCCAGATATAACTCAGGCGATCTCTGCAAGGACGATCCAGTATTACTTTGTTGGGTGGCAGTTCCTGATCTATGTGGTAAGAATTCTCATTACTATGGCAGCAGCTGTGCTACCTAGACCACAGGTGCATGCAGATGTTAGAGAACTAATATAATCTGTCCTTTTCAGCATTAATATCTCATTAAAATACGAATATATTTGACCAATAGCCGAGTATTTGAAACACCAACTCAGCAATAGAAGTCCCCCAGTTTCCCAGGTATCCTATCCTTGGGGGTGACCCATGACTGGAACAATTTCCACAACATTTCATCTGACAAATTTCAGAGCAACGTAGTTTAGGACAACTCAAAGTAAAAGCAAACAACGTCCAAAAAAGCTCTCTTCCAAGATTGAAGGAAAGGACCTGAAGATGCATTTTACTTCATTGAGTTTTGTTCAAGATAGAAATTCTCTTCAAAAAAGTTTTCACTGAAACCAGTGCAACAGGTTGTCTGCAAAATCCTGTAGTTTTAGGATTAGATGTGACCTCAAAAAGCTATTTGCTCTAGTCCTCTGCCATTAAAACAGGTAACATAATATGATCCTACTTGATACACCTGTTATTTAAAAGCTGTTAGTGAATTTTGTTCCAAGTGTAACTAAGGCTATTAACAGCAGAAACTGCATAGTGTTACATTATTGTCTGGCAGTTCCTTGTCTCTGTGACAAGAATTCTATATCCTACCATCTTTGATATACAGTTCTGACCACTGGAACATAAATGTTTACAGGTCTTTTCTTTTTATAATCTCCCACTCTACTCCTTCCTCTTACTCAACAAAGATACTTAGATTTCTCTGTTTTTAAAAAAATCTTCATACACTACACACCTTTTAGTAAATTATCTTACTTCCCTTCCACTCACCACCAAAATTTATTACCCTCCGTTTTCTCAGCTCCTATTCACTCATTCATTATAGTGTAGCGGATCCCTCCCCGTGAACTGCCAGATGGAATTTACTTGTTTATTTTTGGGGGTCTTGCTTCTTCTTGAATCTTGTGTAGCATTTACTCGTAGCCCAGCACCTTCCCCTTGACCTGCTCCCCTCCCTGCGTCCTCAGCTTGTTTCCCCTTCCTCTTCTTCCTCTCTGACTCTTCCATCCCAGGCTCTTGACAGTTCCCTTCTTCTCTTCTGCCAACCACTCTTACCTGTTCATGCTAAATATTCACCCAGAGTTTTCTAGGGTGACCTCATGGCCCCCCCACCCCCAATTATCATCCTTGAGAAGGACTTCCAAATCTAGACCTACATTTTCTTGCCAGGCCTCATCTGAGCTGCAGATCTGTGTTCTCATCCATCCACAGATGGGTCATCCTGCCTACATATTCCGTAGGTCCCTCAAAGGTAACATCTCAGAAACTGAACTCCATGTACCTTCTCTCCTAAACTCCCTCCTCTCATATCAGGTGGCTGCCCTTAGCTCCGCCTTTCATGTCCTTCAGGACTGGGCTTCCCAGCTCAGATTAGCCGTCCTCGGGGCTGTCCTGCTTTGTGTCTCCTGCCTGCCCCATTGCATCCTCCTACTTGTTCAACACACCCAGTCCTTGAACTAGCACAGCAGTCCTCAGTCAAATCTAAGAACTAGAAGGACTTGTTGAGTACTTTATGACAGTCTAAACTTGAAGTCCTACCAACACATTGTATTCTTTGCCTATAGGCAAAACAAATTTTTCAGCCAGTAAGAAAAGGGTCACATAGTTTACCACGAGAGAACTAATAGCCTTAGTTGAATCCTTTGGAGACTAAAGATGCATCAAGGCTTATTTTGGGGGGAATAAACAGCATTGTTTGATGATGATGTATCTTATATTGTTTTAACACCAGAGTAAACATTTTAAAAGAATAAAACTACTTTTTATTAAAACTTATATTGCTATTTCCACCGAAAGAACCTCTGGAATTAATTACATTTTGCCACTTCTCAAAGTCAACTCTTACATTTATTAATTTATTTATTTATTAATTCATTTAACCCCTGACTGGTTTGGCTCAGTGGATTGAGCGTCGGCCTGCGAGCTAAGTGTCGCTGGTTCGATCTTCCAGTCAGGGCACATCAGAGAAGGAAAACTCTGACTCCAAAAAACCTCCGCTGCCTTGCGGCATACCTCTTCAGGGGAAAGGCTAAGGGAGTAAACCCCGACAGAAAATCCGGAGCCGGAGTCCCTAAGGCGGTTTGACGTTGTAGTCAACAACGGCAACTCCTGCGGTGCACCTGAAGCCAATCTGTATTGACTCCGTCTTTCCCTTGGATCCTTCAGCTGCGAAGAGAGGGGGGGTCTGCTGCATGGGCAACAGCAGACCCTCCATATCACCCTGCCCAGGCTCTGTAGCTTCAGCTTCACTGGAGAGGACACTCCAGCGTCATCGCAAGATGTCGATTCAACACGGGAGGAGACAGATACCGTGTCACTCCCGAGTTGGACTGCACAGCCATTCTCAGCGGTGCAGATAGACTCTTAAGAAGCTACACTATCGTCTCTCGAGACGGACGGCTGCCGACGAATTCATTTAACTTATTAGTCCTCCTGAGTATAGAGAAGAATGACTATAGCATGAATTTTAGTTCTGGGGGTACCCATAGTCCTGTAAAAATAATGAAAGTATATTTGAAAATAAATGTTGCCAAAAATATATAGGTAATTCCATATATTTATAAGATAGCATAAAATAAACCTTTAATAAAGTCACATTTGAACAACACTATTGGCATTAGACTCTAAGGAAAATAGATCTATATTACCTTAGTTTGGAATTTAATCTGTTATGTGCTGCATCTCTAAAGACCAGAATTTATCAATTATATGCTAAGATCTTGAGCTAAAGTTTGGTTTAAATCTGTTAAACATCTAAGTAATTAATATTTAATCCTTGGATGTGGCAGATTCTGTGCTATTTCTGCAAACCATGACTGCAAAGATCATAATTACAGTAATTAAGACTGTTCTTTGAAGTATCATTCATCTGACTGTTTTTATATTACACTTGAGTATAAGAGCAGTATCTGAATTGCCTTTCAGGACTGATTTAAAAACTTAGAAACTGAATGAAAATATTTCAAATCTGAATAAATTTCACATCTCTTAATAGGGGGTTGCAAAACTGTATTACAGACTGGTTAATAGCATCCCCTTGTCTCATGTAACAGGTAGATGGAGGTCTTTTTTATCTTTAAGGCTTACATGAAGTAGAAGGCTCAGATGTAGGCCCAGAAGCCTATCCTATGAGCTGGGGCAGGAAGAGGATTTGAGAAGCCTGGCATCTACTGGCCAATAAAGAATGAAATGCCCTTCGCTCACCCGCTCAGACAGCCTGTATTCATAGAGGGGTAGTTGTACCTGGTGCTTGCCAAAAAGCAAAACAAACAAACTGAGTGGGTTTCCAAGGTCAAACCAGCTTGGAGAGATGCTGGGTAACAAGGCCCCCTCTGACAAATACATCATCTCTCTTAGCATGTTAAAAACTAAAAGTACTTTAGGAAAGAGACAGGCTTAATTTTGTTAGCCCTGCATGCCCCAGGCTTATGTGACCATGGGGCCCTTTCCTGGACAGACCTTTGGTTGATTAACACCTATTAACTTGGTCTGCAGAACCCACATGAGGAAATACATTCCTAAGCCTCAATTGCTTAATGTTCTTTGGCAGGCTTGAATGGGGCCATTTGGCCCTCCCATATTTTCCAACCGACTATTCAAATTGAAACCTCTGTTGCGAACATAGAATCCTTCACTAAACAATCTGCATGGTGCCCATTTTCTCTCCTCCAGACAAAAAACTAAATCAGCAGAACCCCAAAGCCGATTAGCAAGTAAGTCAGCCTTCCTGGCAAAGCAACTTCAAAAAAACTGTGTTTGTAAGACCTTGACATCCATTGCATGAGGTTCATTTGCTTTGCTGTCTGAATGCAGGTAGCTCTTGGCAGGTCTGCCCTTCAGCATACTTCTGCAGCAGCGGTAGCCAGCCCTCACTGAGCAGGCTGACCCTGTCCCTAGCTCAACTACATTCTGTCCTTTACCTGCACTGCAGCCCTGTATGTTAGCAGATGGGGAACCTGAGGTAGGGAGGTTCAGTAACTTGCTCAAGGTCACACGAATACCGAAGGGCAGAGTCAGAATTCAAAACAAGGCCGTCCACCTCCGGGTGCACACTCCCGTGGACCTCACTGTGCAAACTCAGAAAAGCTGACTGCCGAGGATCAAATCTCTGTCCAGACTTGGTCTTAGAGAGAATCTTTGCAGAGCTTATTTATTTTGGACAAGGAAGCCATAGCAGAGGCCTTGCTTTCAAGAAAGAACTTGGTGAGGGGGCATGAGGGGGCAAAAGCAGGCTCAGCTTTTGGTACTGGAAGTGGGGCGTCTGTGGTGAAAATCTGTGTATCTCTTTTGTCCACCATCCCATGGACTGCCAGTGCGCTTTCTACTCCCAAAAGCAGGGTAAGAGTGAGCATCTTTAAATCTAATTAGATTAGAGAGCCAATCCAGAAAATCCAGAATCAATTCAGAGAACTCATGCTGAACATTCTGGTCCTCTGGAAAGGCTTCAGGTACCAAAACCTATTAGTTTCTTATTGCTTCCATAGAGAGTTGTCACAGACTTAGTGGCTTGAAACAACACAGGTTTATTAACCTACAGTTTTGAAGGTCAGAAGTCCAACCCAGGTCTCAAGTGGACTAAAACCAAGGTTTTGGCAGAGCTGTATTCCTTGCTAGTGCCTCTGGGGGAGAATCTGTCTCCTTGCCTTTTTCAGCTTCTAGAGGCCACCAGCTGGGACAGCTCTTGGCTTTTAAAGACTCTGTAATTACATTTTGCCCACTTGGATAATCCAGGATAATGTCCCCATTTCCAGGTACATAGCCTTTGTCACATCTGCAAGGACCCTTTGCCATGTAAAATAACATAGGCAAAAGTTCCAGAGGTTAGGAATGGACATCTTTTGAGAGCCATTATGCTGCCTCCCAGAGCTACAGAACCCCTCTGAGCCTTGGTTTCCCCGCCTGTAAAATGGGGATAGTAAGAGTGCCCACCTCCAGAGGTGGTTGTGAGGACTCACTGAATTAGTCCAGATAAAGCGTACGGAGAGCACGCCGTAAGTGCTGTTGCTATTTCTGACCTCTGAGATGGCAGCAAGGCGGCCTCTTTGGGGACTGCAGCAACCTGAAGCAATCCCAGCTTCCTCAACTTTGCTGTTTTCACAGAGGGGGAACAGTGTTGCTAGAGAAGAAGTAACATTAATTCATGCTGCTTGAATATTTTATTCCTGGGAACTCCAGGACGTCTTGCCACAAGACGGAACCCAGGGCAACTGCAGTCATTCTGTGAATAATAGGAACTCATGTTTTATTTATCTGAAGCCTCAGAGGTGGAATTTACAAAAAGTCACATATCATTTTTAGAACTGACAACTGCCTTTATCCCTCCCCCCAAAAATTAATGCTAATAGATTGAGCTAACATGCTCTGTGTGTTAAAGCCGGAAGAGCTTTTTCCTTGCCATCAGTGAGTGCTGTGGTCCCTGTATCACGTGACAAATGGAAGCCGGTGGTTGAGCAGAGACCAAGCCAAGAGAGAAATCTGTAAACAACAGACGAGCTGTACTAAGGTTGGGACACCCAGTGTTTTGATGGCAGCTCTCAGGAAGGCAAAGAGATAGGCCCAGTAAGTAAGTTTTATAAGAAGTTAAAATACTTGGTTTAATCTACCAGGAAAAAAAGACTAAGGGATGACTTAGTTTTCCATATTAGATGAAAAGGTTTTTAAATGAGGAAGATTTGGTCCTGCTGCTTTCTGTGCCCCAAAGGATTAAAGGGAAAACATTAACAAACAAGCAAAACCTGGAATGGAAACAGTAGAGACTTATGTTGATTCGGAGAAGCCTCCATAAGTAAAATGCAGCCTGAAAGTAGTGAAGTCCCCAACTCGAGTAATTGTTAAAAACAAGAACAAAAAGCTGGTGTTGGTGTCTTTACTTGTCTGATGTCAGAAAAGTAAGCATGCATATTGATGATTTCAGTCCATGGATACTGTCTCTTTGAAAAAAAAAATAGAGTTGCTTCATCTTATCTTAAGGACCTCCAAGAAGAAAAAAGGTTAAAACAAAAATAAAATTGAGAACTCAAACATTAGAGTTTTCTTAAGGGTAGGAAAATTTTAGACATCTAGTCAATTAACATTTACTGAACCATCAGTTTATTAGACATTGGGTCTGTTTTTTGCCATGTTGCTCATAATAAATTTGAGGTAGAATTTACTTATAATTCCCTAAATACTTCTTGAGTGCCTGACTCCATACCAGGCGCTGGAGAGAGAGTGGCAAACACAGCAGATAAGGTCACTGTTCTCGTAGAGCTGATGTGCTAGTTGGGGAGACAGAGAGGAAACACAAGAAGATACAGGACAGATGATGATAAAATGTAGCCACCTGAAGTCAGGTTGTGATAGGAAGACTGGGCGGCTCTGTTAGGTCAGAGTGGTCGGGTAAGACCTCTCAGAGGAGGCGACGTGTAGGCTCAGAGCTGAGTGCCCGGAGTATTCCGGGTAGCACAGTGAGTGCAAAGGCCCAAAGGCAGGAGCAATCTGAGGACTGCCAAGAACTAGGGATTGTGTTTCTAAGCATTTCCTCTGGCTGATAAATGGCTGGGTTGTAGAGAGACCCAGGTAAAAGGGCCGTAAAAGGGCGGATGGGACAGTTTAAGATACTTTGCCTGTCAACAACAGGCCTTTCCTGAAGGGAAGCAGTGTGGCTACCTGAGTAAAAGGGTGGATGATGCAGCTTAAGATACTTCTCAAACAATGAGGTATAAGGCTCGGGGTCAGCATTTAAAATAATAAAGAGCCATAAGGAAGGGGCCCTGCCGTTTGAAAGGATGAAGAAGGGCCCTGCCATCCACCATGAAGTTTGAGGTGAAAGAAGGGCCATGTGGTTTGAAAGGATGAAGAAGAGCCCCAACATCCACCATGAGAAGAAGCACAATAGAAGGAGCATGTTAGAGGAGCATGATGGAGCAGCAGGTTGTAGCAGCCATGTGAGAAGAAGCAGCTATGCAGTTTGTAGTCAGGATCCAGCCATGCAGCCTGGGCTAGTGAGAAAGCAGGCATATTGCTGCTTTGATCATGCCCACTCCACTGACTTCAAAGCCACCAAGGACTCTGCCTTGCAGACCCAGACTCTATCTGGACTCTTGGAACTGAGGACATATGGAGAGGACTTCACCATGATCCAGCGTAACATGGTACATACTTTCCTAGACTATTGTACAGAGGCTGAAGACAACGTACCCCAGATCCTAAAGGAGAGAGCTAATAAGCTTAGTAATCAATGTATGTAAAAAGCTATTGTTTCAGGAAGTGGAGGTATGACCTACCTTGACTCCTGGTAACCATAAGCAGTTCCACCTTTTTGCCTCAGGGGGACTGCAAGCAATCAAGGTGATATCTGAGCCATTGTACTCCAGGGTGAGATGACCACCATCCAGGACACAAAAACCACCACCCAGAGCACAAGGACCACTGGCCAGGACACAGATGAAAGCATGCTGCAGCTTTTATCTGATTGACCTCTTCCCTGAATTCAAACCCCTTACCTACACTTTTCTTATTATTATTAAAAGGGTCTGTTTGTAATGGAATTTAAGACAGTATATTAGGGTACAAACTCGCTGTTTTCTCAGATTGCTGACCACCTGTATGAAGCGCCCATAAAGATTCAATCCTTGTCTCTGCTTACTGGGTCTGATAGTGACAGGCAGCATGGACACCAGCTTTTCTGTTTCACTGACAGATAAGGAATGAGGAACTATTGGGCTTGGTTTTGGTTTATAGCCTTTTGGGGAGCAAGGGAAGTACTGGGTCTTGTGGGAGAACAGAGCTCTGAGCAGGGGTGCTTACAGCCTCCTCCCAGGTTGGAATTTTGTAAATGAAGTCCTGTTTTTCTCAACACTAATTGTTGGGTTATACACCAAGGTGCCACATGAATGAGCCCTGCTTTGCTCAGTAACAAGGATGTCTAGCAGGTAAATGGATAATGAGACCGAAGTTGCAGGGAGGTCAGGACTGGAGCTCTAGATTTGGGCACCATTGGCATGTAAGTGATGTTAGAGGTCTGGATCTGGACAGGTGGGGTTTCTTACATTGTTCTCATATATTTATAATTGTCTGTAGGAACTCCAGTCACCTCACCCTCAATTTTCACGTGATAACTTGCAAAATCAAAGAAGTGTGACATTCTGAAGACCTTGTATAAAATAATTGATATTTTACTCTTTTTATCTTTTTTTATTTCTAGATTTTAGAAATATTAATTTTCTGCATTCTCCTATATTTCCATAAAAGAAAAGGAATGAAGCACATTGTAATTCTGCTAACCCTGGTGGCACTTCTAGGTAAGAATATATTTTGTTTCTTAATTTTCTAATCTAGCCATGCTAAGTCATAAAAGATCTGATGGAAAATACTTGAGCATTCTATTTTCTTCTCATTGTTTATACTTTTCAGCTCTGATCTATAAAAAGAAACGGAGTCTCAATTATACAAACTATACTTTGCATGTCTATTGCTATAATTAATATATATTTCTTTAAAATATATATTTAGTGGTTTTTACTTTCTGGTTATTTTATTTGCTCTCTGACAACTTAAGGATTTTTCTCTTAGTAAATAATTGAAATATATAAAAACAAATTATCCATACCTATCCTGTTTATATTCTTTTAAACTTTGAAGTACGGCTAATATCAAATATAAATGAGCAGTGTGATTTTCTTATATATAATATTTCTTTCATTCATTACCTACTCATTTCCTTTTTTTCCTCAGAAGCACCTTATAGGACTTGGAAACTGATGATTAGACAAGTCCACTATGTATTCCTCCTTCCTTCTCTCTCTCTCTCTCTCTCTCACTCACATACACACAATATACACATGCATTTCATATATATGAACACTGATCATTTGGGAAATTCCCTTTTTAAAAATTTATTTGTAATTCTTTTGCCTCTTCTTTGCCAATAAGGTGAACCATACATTGCGTGTTATACATGTCAGTTATGCACATAAATGTAAATGGTTTAGTTTACCCAGTAAAAAAGAAAGATTCCCAAATAGACTTCATAAAAATTCCCAAATGGGTTTTGAAAAAGATTCTGAAATTGTATTCATCCAGTTTGCTGTGGTTCAGCTCTCTACAAATTTACAAAAAAGCACCTTTCCTGACTGGCCCTTGTTGGTTGTAAAATATTTTTACTTCATTCATAAATTTCATCCAAAATAAGATAATTCGGATTGAAACAGAAAGAGAGTAGATCATGATATTACTTCCTAAGTGAAAATCAAGGCAGAAGCATCAAAGCAGCAAAAGATCCTGGAGGTTCCTCATTCGTATTTAGTTGCTTTTCATGGCAGGATGGGTATTGGGAGGGGGAGGCCCCAGGAGCAGAAATGGAAGAGGAAGAGACTTCTCTTAGTTCATGGGAGATAAGTAGACAGAAAAATATGTAAAGGTAGAGAAACTGAATGTTTCAGTGTGATCTGGCAGCTCTAATATTGCACTCTAAATCCTGAAAACAGGGACTACAAAATTTGATTGTATAACTGGCCACAAAGAAATCCTTGATAAATTCTAGGAAGTTGAAATAGTACAGACCACATCCTCAGATCACAGTGAAGTAAAAACAAAATAATAACAAAAATAGAAAGCAGTAAAATCATACCACCTAGAAATGCTAACACTACTCTTAAACTGCAGGTGGGCCAAAAGAGAAACCAAGATTTCATTGAGGTGTATATTTTTTAAGTTATTAGAAAAACATTTAAGATTAACCCTATAGTTTATAATTAATGTTGTATTCAGAAGGAAATTTTTTTGTTTAGATGTAGGTCAGTTCAGCACTCAAGAAGTAAGAGGAAAAATAACACTGAAATCCTTAAACAAAAGGTCAGCCAAATATTTTTCAGCAAAATGGCTTTATTCGGGAACAACCAAGAATTGCAATCTGGAACATGCAGCCATGGCAGGCCACATGTAAGTCCCACAAAACAGGAGCGGGAAGAGGAAGTCGGGAGGACTGACCAGGAGTGCTCCTACTCGGGCTTCCTTGCTTCTCTGTAAATGAGGTTTCTGTTGACTAATATCTTTATAGAAACAAAGCTGAGGCAAGCAGAAAAAAGTAATTAATAAAGATAAAGGAAACATTAATGAAATAGAAAACAATGGATTGACAAACCCAAGAATCAGTTCTTAAAAGACAATAAAATAGATCCTCCATAGAAAAAAAGGGGAAAATCTCAAATCCCCTAGATTAGAAATAATACATATATATATAAAATGAAGATAAATGTGAAAATTTGAATAACTTGCTTATTTTTAAGTAAAATTAACTATGAAGGAAATAGAGGAGTTGTAAAAAATCTACATCCTAAAAAAGAATCAGGCCTAGACTTTCTTTTACTGTCAACCTAGAAAGTAATGCCTTTAAGTCTTTAAGGAACGTATTATTCTGATGTTGTTTAAACTATTTGGGGACATAAGAAGAGCTTTCACTTTCTTTTATAACATAATCAGTGTAAATACAGATCCCAAATAGCACAAATAAAGAATACTATAAACTAATTTCACTACTGAAAATTGATGTAAAAATCTCGAATTAAAAAAATTTCATGTAGGATCCAGAACAAATAATACGTCATGACCAGTGGTGTTAATAAGACCAGTTCTTTTCTTTGTAACACTTACAATCGTTTTTGCTTATATATTCTATTTAATGGCATAGAATATATTTAATCGCAATGGAAAAGGGGTTTTCCTAAGTAGCATGTACTGTATGGTTTACATGTTACAATATATATTCATAGAGCTAGAAAAATTAGTACAAAAATATTCCCAAATGTTAAAAATGACTTAGAAATGAGTTTTGAGTTACAAGAGATTTTCATTTTTCTTTCCAGGCTTTTCTGCATTTTCCAAATTTTCTTAAATGAACATATATACTTTTATAGTTTAAAATCTGCATTTTCCAAATTTTCTTACATGAAGATATATATTTTTACAGTTTAAAAAGATGAGTTTAAAGATTATACATAATCCCAATGTCTAGAAATAACCACTGATAATAATATATTGATGTAGTTTTTTCTAGCCTTTTTTCTATGTATACACAAGTACTTTCTATTTTTATATATGCAACATTAGAATGAGCCTGCATTACAATTTTGTATTTCCACCTGTCCTCATCCACCACCCTAGCTCCCCACCCACCCACCCCCAAAAAATCTTGAAAGAACCAGCCTAGCAATAACGTTCAGAGTTATAACAAATAGTGATTAATCAGTTGGTGATTGTGCGCGCTTTGAAAACATAATAATTAACTGACTATACCAACTAATAGTTGGTTTCGCTATTTAATTTTTAAAAATCCAGTTTTGTTTTTATTTTGTGTTTGAGTATAATTTAACATCAGACAGTGGTTGAATTAGATGAATTTTTAAAAATTAGGTGACATTAAGGGCCTTTGCAGTCCTGGGGTTCTGCAGCTCATGGAACAGTGTGTTCAGCTGCTTCTGCGTTAACGATCTCTTTGGGAAGCCAAGCTGGTCAGGGTACAAGACCATAACCACATGCGCTCTAATTACAAGCAAAGTGTTTAGGAGGAAATCAAGGTCCCTCAAGAGCTAACCTTACGAACTTAAACCATCAAGTGACACACATCTCAATAGATACTTAATATACCTACATTTGCTGAGATATGACTGTTGTCATAATCTGTAGAAAATATGTAAAAGGATCAGGTCAAAGACATTTCAAATTAAGAGGTGCCTGGCTATAAGGGCCTCTTTGTTTAGATTGGGGGTTTGTTTTTAAAATTCGTCACCAGGTCTCCTCAGTTAACTGTGACTTTACGTGTGCCCTAGTACCCCGCAAGTTAAAGTATGTTTTCAGTTTGGGGGAAGGAATGTTATGGAACACTTTTCCTGGTCAGAACGCTTCACCTGATATCTTAAACATATCCATTATATACATACATATAATTCCTTTTCAAAAGCTAAAAGGAATGAAGGTCACATATATTATGACCAGATATCAAGATCAACTAAAATAGTATTTCTCTTTTACATTGCCTTTGACTTATATTTGATTTCATGTAAAAAAAATATTTTTTAATTCTTCTGTAGGTTTCAGCTAATTTATGGAATTATAGGTAATTGCAATTGTAAGAGACCTAGAACAAAATGAAAACACTGTCTTCTTCCTACAGAATCATGGTGTTTCCAGAAAATATTTCATTGCTTTCGCATTATTAGGACCTTTTCAAGTCACTTTTTCTTCACTGATATTTGGAACCTAAGAAAATTCGTTCCCATAAGGGATAGGTTCTTCTTTAGCATAGAAAATGGGTAGCCATGCTTATGTAAATCTTACATTTATGGTTGACTCTGAGAAATGAATATTCAGCTCTGGTCCTGCTTCCTGTTAGGGTCTTCTTCAAAAAACTATTTTTAATGAAACTTCTAGGCATTTATTAACAAAGGGTTCACGCGTAGACTAAGTGCAACTCTTAGTAAACTCACAGAGTGAGCTGCTTTTCACTTTCCAGTGTTCTCATCTATTTGACTTTAAGTTTTTTCAGTATAGTTAATAGTAATTTTCCCATTAATGTCACATGGACAATCTATTTTTCTTATCTGCTCCCTTCATTGTTTTCTCCTATCCCATCTGCTAGTAATTATAACCTCTGTGGCATCCTTTCCACAGTCAGGCTGGAAAATAAGCACCTGCCGCAAAGATGGAAAGCACACAGGCACACACCGTAGGTCTTTCGCTGACACCAGCGAACCTGAAGCCCCGCCCAGCTGGAGGAGCGGGGCTACCGCTTCCCTAGCGTCACATCCTCCCCTACGCCTCTCGCAACCTGCTTCACGCTTAAAGCATAATGGGGGTATTTACTACTCTACCATGTACACTGAAGATATTTATTTGTAATTCTATCTAAGGTATATTATTTTATTTGTGTTCTTTGTTTTCTTTTTCAGCCTCATTGACGGTTATCTCAGTAAAAGCTGTCTCAGGCATGATCACTTTTTCTGTGACGGATAAAATGCAACTAACTTATCCTATCTTCTATATCATGTGTATCATCATGATAGCATCTTGTGTTTTCCAAGTCAAGTAAGTTAGCTTCTATATCCTCACCGATCTTTCAGCATCCCTGTGCTTCTCTGAGCATTCATCTTTATTGGCTTCAGATGATAATTACAATTAGATGCAACTCATTTCAAAGGGTGAAGGGTCTACAGCTTATCCTCAGCTAACATGCCTTGCAATATCCTTCACATCCAATAAGAAGTTTTTACTAAGCATTGCCTTCACATCTTGTGAGTTCTAAAGTGCAGCCGTAATCCAGCTAAGTGCACTTTGATACTTTCCTGATGCTCTTCTGCTTGTAATTAATATCCATCGCGCATAGGCTGT